>NW_026587216.1:45570741-45627367 GCF_907164565.1 Psammomys obesus | reverse complement strand
AGAAAGAAAGAAAGAAAGAAAGAAAGAAAGAAAGAAAGAAAGAAAGAAAGAAAGGAAAGAAGAAAGAAAAAGAAAGGAAAGAAGGGAGAGAGAAAAATAATAATAATTGCATTTGAAAATTTACTTATTTTTTCAGAATATTGTTAATTCTCCTACCATATATTACATCCCATTCACAGTTTTCCCTCCTCCCCTCCTCCAGGTTCTCTCCTGACCTCCCCTCTTCTCCATATCCAGGCCCTCTCTGCCTCCTCTCATAAAAGAGCAGGCCTCCAAGTACATCAACCAAACACTGAATAACAAGCTACAATAAGACCTGACACATACCATCACATCAAGGTTGGACAAGGCAACCTAGTAGGAGGAAAAGAGTCCACACCACCCAACAAAGTACATAAAGGAGTTAGGGACAGCCCCTGCACCCACAGATAGAATTCCCACAAGAACACCAAGCTACTCAGCCATAACATAAATGCAGAGACCTTGGCCAGAGCCATACAGACTGCCTGATCACTGCTAGTCCCCATGAGTCCTGGTCATTTAATTCTGTGGCCCATGTTCTTGTGTTCTCGTGGTTTCTCTGATGCCTTTGGTTACTCTCCATCTTCTTCAGGACTCCCTGATGTCCTCCTAATGTCTGACTGTGAGACTCTGCACCTGCCCCCCTTTCTGGGTGGAGTCTCTCTCGTCACTCTGCAGGCAGGACAAACTAGGTCCAAGGTTTTGTGGCTGAGTCGGTGACCCAATCCTCCACTTCAGATCTTGTGCGGTCATAGGACATGGCCGATTCAGGTTCCTTGTCCCCCATTACAGGAGTCTTTGCTATGGTTACTCTTGTAGATCCCATGGTGTTTTCATTGCACTGTCTCCATGGTGCCCCTGAAATGGCCCCCAATTCCAGTAATATCTCCCAGTATTTTCTCTCTCTCTTCTCTCCACACCTGACCCCTCTTGTTTCCAACCCAAACTATCCCCAGCTCACCCAGTAAATCTATTCAATTTCCCCTTCCCAGGGAGGTGCTTGAGTCTCCCTATCAGCCCTCCTTGTTACTTAGACTTTTTGTGTCTGTGGACCATAAACCCTATTGTGTTTCATTTTATATCTAATTTCCAGCTATAAGTGAGTACTTGCCATGTTTGTCTTTGTTATCACACTCAGAATGATTTTTTTCTAGTTCTATCCACTTGCCTGCAAGTTTCATGATGTCCTTGTTTTAATAGTTGATTAACACTCCATTATGAAAATACACATTACCTTTATCCATTCTTCGGTTGAGGAACATCTAAGTTGTTTCAACTTTATGACTATTATGAATGAAGCTGCTGTGAACATAACTAAGCAAGTGCCCTTGTGACCGGATGGAGCACCCTTTGTGTATATTCCCAGGAGAGGTATAGCTGTCTCTTGAGCTAGCTTGATTCCCCATTTTCTGAGAACCTACAATGTTGACATCCAAAGTGGCTGCACAAGTTTGCATCTCTACCGGAAATGGAGGAGGGTTCCTTTTGTTGCACATCTGTGCAGGCATGAGCTATCACTTCTGTTTTTTAACTTAACCATTCTCATAGATATAAGATGGACTCTCAGTGTCGTCTTGATTTGCATTTCCCTGGTAGCTAAGGAAGTTGAACATTCCTTTAAGTGTTTCTCAGCCAGAGATTGCTCTATTGACAATTCTCTCAGCTCAATTGTCATATGTCTTTAGAAGGGTTACTACATTTTTTTTTTTTTTTTTAGTTAATCTTGTATCCAGCCACTTCACTGAAGAATTATCAGCTGTAGGAGTTCCTGGTGGAATTTTTAGGGTTGTTTATGTATACTATCTTATCATATGCACATAGCAATACTTTGACTTCATCTTTTCTAATTTGTGTCCCCTTAACATCTTTAGTTGTCCCATTCATCTCACTGGAACTTCAAGTACTAACTATATTGAATAAATACAGAGAGTGTAGAACCTTATCTTGTTCCTGATTTTGGCAGAATTACTTTAAGTTTCTCTCCACCTAATTTGATGTTGGTGGATGGCTTGCTGTATATTGCTGTTATTATGTTTAGGTATGGGCCATATGTTCCTCATTTCTCCAATACTTTTATCATAAAGCCCTGTTGGATTTTGTCAAAGGCTTTGTCAGAATCTAACAAGATGATCTGTTTGTTTATAAGGTGAATTACATTGACAGATTTTCATATGTTGAACCATCCCTGTTAACTCTGAGATGAAGCATACTTTTTCATGGTGGATTATCTTGTATTGTGTTTTAAAATTCAGTTTGTGAGTATTTTATTTAGTATTTTTTTCATTAGTGTTCATGAGTCAAATTGGTCTGTAATCCTTTTCTTTGTTGAATCTTTGTGTGGGTTGGGTATTAGGGTGACTATGACCTTATAAAATAAATTTGGCAATGTTCTATCCTTCTGAATCTATTTTGTGGAATAATTTGAGGAGTATTGCTATTAAGTCTATTTTGAAACTTTGGTAAAATTCTGTCCTAAGACCGTCTGGCCATGGGCTTTTTTGTTTGAGAGACTTTTAATGATTGCTTCAATTTTGTTGGGGGTTATATCTCTATTTAAATTACTTATCTGATCTTGCTTTAACATTTGTAAGTGGTACATGTCTTTTAGTTGTTTTTTTTTTTTTTCAAGTTTTGTTGAGTATAGGTTTTTGAACTATGACCTAATGATTTTTTGGATTTTCTCCATAGCTATTGTTATTTGTGATTTTATTTTATTAATTTGGATATTCTCCAACTTTTTTTTTTGTTACTTTGGATAAGGGTCTGTCAAACTTACTGATTTTCTAAAACAACAAAATATTTGTCTCATTAATGCATTGTATTGTTCCCTTTGTCTCTATTTTACTGACTTCAAATGTCTGTCTGATTGTTTTCTTCCACCCACTCCTCCTTTGCTTCTTTTTAGTTTAGACTTTTCAAGTACGCTGTTAGATTGCTAGCATGTGATCTTTCCAGTTTCTTTATGAAGTGCTGTGCTCTTTCCTCTTAGCCCTGCTTTCGCTGTGTTCCATAAGTTTGTGTGTCTTGTGCATTGGTTTTCACTGAATTCTTAGGAGTCTTTAATTTCTTTCTTTATTTCTGCATTGACCCTGTAGTCATGCATTAAGGAACTGTTCAGTTTTCATGTGTTGTGGGCTTTTTGTTGTTTCTGTTATTGTTGATGTCCAGCTTTAATCCATGTTGGTTTGATAGAATACATGGGGTGATTTTAATTTTCTTGTATCTGTTGAGAATTACTTTGTGACTTTTTGAGTATGTGGTCAATTTTGAAGAAAGTTTTATGAGGTTCTGAGATGAAGGTATATTCTTTCTTGTTTGAGTGAAATGTTTTCTAAATATCCATTAGCCTCATGTCCGTTAGTGCTATTAATTCTCCCTTTAGTTTCTGTATAACATGTCATTGGTGAAAGTGAAGGATTGAAGTTTCCCGCTATTATTGCATGAGGTTCAATGTGTGATTTAAGCTTTGGTAATGCTTCTTTTACAAACGTGAATTTAAGGCATAGATGTTAAGAATTGAGACATTATGTTGGTAGATTATTTTTTCTTTGATGAGTGTGAAATATTCTTCTCTATTTCTTTTGACTAATTATGTTTGAAGTCTATTTTATTAGAAGTTAGGATAGTTTACCAGTTTGACTCTTGCGTCCATTTTTTGAAAATATTTTCCCAGTATTTTACTCTGAGATAATATCTATCTTTGATGTTGAAGTGTGTATGCAGAGAAGGATAGATCCTGTGTGTGTGTGTGTGTGTGTGTGTGTGTGTGTGTGTGTGTGTGTGTGTATGATTCCATTCTGCTAGTCTGTGTCATTTTAGTGAGGAATTGAGTCCATTGACATTGAGAGATATTAATGGCCATCTCTTCTTTGGGTTTTGCTGGCATGAGAGTATTTATTGCTTGTGTTTTCTTGGGGTAGTTAACTTCCAAAGATTAGAATTTTTCTTTGAGTACTTTCTATAGGGCTATATTTGGGTAAATATTTTTTTAAATTTGACTTTGTCATGAAAAAACTTATTTTCTCCATCTATAGTAATTGAAAGTTTTGCTGGGTATAGTAGTCTGGGCTGGCATCTGTAGTCTTTTGGAGTCTGCAAGACATCTTCCCAGGCCATCCTGTATTTTAGAGTCTCTATTGAGAAGTCAGGTGTAATTCTAATTGGTTTGTATTTATATGTTATTTGGCTTCTTGTCTTGCAGCTTTTAATATTCTTTCTTTGTTTTGGGTGTTTAGTGTTTTGATTATTATGTGACAATGGGACTTTTTTCTGATTGAATATATTTGGTGTTATGCAAGCTTTTTTTTAACTTCATAGGAATGTCCTACTTTAGTATAGGAAATTTTTCTTCTATGATTTTGTTAAATATTCTGAGTTTTTGACCTGGGATTATTCTCCTTTTTTATTCCCCTTAGTTTTAGGTTTGGTCTTTTCATAATCTCCAAATTTCCTGGATGTTTTGTGTCAAACCATTATATTTAACATTTTCTTGGACCAGTGAATCTATTTCTTATATTTTATCTCCAACAACTCAAAATCTTTCTTCCATCTCTTGTATTATATTGGTGATGTTAATATTTTTTGTTCCTGCTCACTTATTTAGATTTTCCATGTTCAGAGTTCCCTTGGTTTATGTTTTCTTTATTTATTGCTTATCACTTTTCAGGTCTTGAACAAGTTTCCTTCACTTGTTGGTTTTTCTTGGCATTTTCAAGGGATTTATTTATTTCCTCCATTTTTGTTTGTTTTTTTCCAGGGTTTCTTTAAGGGATATGCTTATTTTCTCTTTAAGGACCTTTGTCATCTTTATGAAGTTGTTTTTAAGGTGGTTTTCTTGTGCTTACACTGCATTAGAATATTCCTGTCCTGCTGCCATAGGATAGGGGGCTCTAATGGTGGCATGTTAACTGCATTGTTGTTGTTTTATTACACTTCATTTATGCATCTGGATTGCTATGACTATAAGACTAGGTACTGATTTGTGAGTTTGTCTTTCATGTGTGTATGTGTTTCAAATTGGTTTTTGTTTCCTTTTTGGTCTTCTGGTTTTTGTGGCCTGGATTTCTAGCAACTAGGATTGCCCCTCATCCAGGAGGAAGTCTCTGTCCAGGTTAGGGATGGACTTCTGGTTGCTACCTTGGCCTTTGGTTTATCATGGGTTCTCTGTTCTTTTGACTGGTGTAGCCTGCATCTATATTTCTGACCAGTGTGGTCAACACATGAATGACTGGAGTCTTCTTGAGCTGTGGTCAGAGGCTCAGCAGCCTCCCGGGCAGTGAGGTGGAAAGAAGAGGTGATAGAATGGCTCTTTGAAAAGCAAATCTAGGGAAAATGGTTTTCAGCTGGCTGGTGGGTCATCCACTTGTTTTTCTGACTCATGTGCCCTACACCTGTGCATGGGAATTTCTATGAAGTTGAACATTTTTGCAGAATCTTGAGGTCCAAGTGAAGATTCTGAAACATTCCCTAATTTATAACATGATTCCGACATCAATAGTCTCTGTGCAAAATTTCTCCTACGTAATTGCAGAGAAAGTACTCAAAACATCATAGACTACCAAACATCTATAAAATATCAAGAAAAGGACATGTACAGAACAGTATTATAAAAGGCTTAGTGGAAGAAGTAAGGCATGAGAGACATCTTAGAATTAAGATGAATTGGGTAAGGTGCATAGGAATGAGAGTAAATCATGTTAAAGGTTAAACAGTCTTCCAAAAACCACATAATCATTGACCTCCTGCTTCTAATTTTGGCTTTAGTCCATCCTAGAAATGAAACATTTCCTATTCCTTCCTCCTCTTAGTATGAATTCCAATCTCATGAGAAACATAGCCTCCACATCTGTCTAGTAGTCTTATAGAATCTTAGAGTTTTCCAAACTGCATCATTTACACTAGCATATTAATTAAACAGTATCCAGTGGTGCCTCTGGACTAATCTCCTTTAGTTTATAAAAGAGTAAAGGTCAGGAGATAATGTGACATCCCCATCACATAGATGTGAGTAGAAACTCTCAATCACAGATGTTTTGAGTTAAAAAAAAAAGTCAAATTGTATAATAAATATTTCTTAATTACTTTTCTATGGCTGTAACAACACACCATGACCACTGCAATTTATAAAATAAGGCATTTTATAGTGCTTATGGTTGTATGTTGGCAAAGCGAAGACATGGCTGTAGGAGTAGCTAAAAGCTCATATCTTGGCTATGCAAGTGTAGAAGAAGGAATGAGAACATCAGAAATTACTTGATTTTCTTGAAACCTCTTATCCCACCCCTAGTAACATACCTCCTCCAACAAGGCCTATAATACTAATCCTTCCCAAACATCTCCAACAACTGGGAATCAAGTATTTAAGCACATGAGATTATAGGGACTGTTCTTATTCAAACTACCACAAAAAGAAACTATATTTCTTAAAACTTCCTCTTCTCATACTAATTATTATTGTTCTTATTACATTAACATGGAGATATATGTGTCACAGTGATGCTAAGTCCTTTCAAATATTTCTTTTGTGGACTTAGACATTTTTTCACCAACATTTAAGAGCAAAATTTATAAATGTTTTTTAGTTCTGGTATATTTCATCTTCTACATTGTTTCTTACCATCCATTCTACAGACTGATATTTTAAATTTATCCTAATTTTACCTTATCTGCTAACTCTAGGAAAAATAATTATATTATTTAATTTAGTGTGTATACTCTGGCTATCCCAATATATTACCTAAAAACTTTGGTATTATTTTTTCTCTCTGCTTTGTACTGTAACTCTTTTTTAAAATTAATTTATTTTTTAATTACAATTTATTCATTTTGTAGCCCCCTCCCACATCTCCTCCTATTCCCACCCTCCATCCTTCCCTTTTTTCCTCCCTTGCCCCTGACCCTGTCCACTGATAGGAGCAGTCCACCTCTCCTTCTACCTGACCCAAGATTATCAGGTCTCATCAGGGCTGGTTGCATTGGCTTCCTCTGTGGCCTGATCCCCCCTCAGGGGGAGGTAATCAAAAAGCCAGACACTCATAACTAGAAAAGATCATCCTGAATGAGGTATCCCAGAAACAGAAAGACACACATGATATATACTCACTTAAAAGTGGATATTAAACATATAATATAGGATAAACATACTAAAATCTGTGCACCTAAAGAAGCTAAGCAAGAAGAAGGACCCTGGGTAAGATGATCAATCCTCATTCAGAAAGACAAATGGGATGGACATCGGAGAAGGGAGAAAACAGGGAACAGGACAGGAGCCTACCAAAGAGGGCCTCTGAAAGACTCTACCCAGCAGGGTATAAAAGTAGATGCTGAGAATAATAACCAAACTTTGGGCAGAGTGCAGGGAATCTTATGACAGAAGGGGGAGATGAAAGACCTTGAGGGGATAGGAGCTCCACAAGGAGAGCAACAGAACCAAAATATCTGGGCCTAGGGGTCTTTTCTGAGACTGCTACTCCAACAAAGGACCATTCATGGATATAACCTAGAACCGCTGTCCAGATGTAGCCCATGGCAGCTCAGTTTTCTGAGACTGCTACTCCAACAAAGGACCATTCATGGATATAACCTAGAACCTCTGTCCATATGTAGCCCATGGCAGCTCAGTGTCCAAGTGGAATACCCCAGTAAGGGGAACAGGAGCTGTCTCTGACATGCACTGTGATTCTGAATACAATAATTCAAAGTCTAGTATTTATACATTTTGTATTTTATCTCCTAATTTTACTTCTTCTATTAATTTGCACACTCCTCTCTTGTTTTTGAAATATTTCCATTCTCTTTTGTGCCTGAATTGAATTACTGAGTGAATCTAAACTGAAAAATGAAGTATTTGTATATTAAACTTCTAGTGAAAAGTTTTCAGTGCTGCTCATATTTACAAAGCCATGCCAAAGTTACTATGGAAATGATTGAGAATACTGCATTTCCAACCATAGTATCATGACTGGGGAGGCTTAGCATTGTTCAATAAATTAATAAACCCTGTTCTATCCCTACGCCACAGACCTGTGGAAACATCAGCCATAGTGGTAAACAATCATAGAAACAATATATTTATCCAAACATAACCCTAATCACACATTTCCATTTTTTAAATATTTAAAGCAATTATTTGAAAATGTTTAACTTCAGATGTTTTTAAATACCGTGATAAAAGAGACAGACTCTGTGTAGGAAGGGAAAAATATTTTTCAGGTGTTTTCTCTGAAAGACATGATAATCATAGATGGTAGGCCAAAATATTCAATTCTGTCTTCATTCAATATTTAGGAATCATAGTTTTTGAATGACCCACTGGTCATTGTAACCTCTCCCGGTGTCTATTTCTTTGCTTCAATATTGAGTCTACCAATTATATTAGCTTTTGTGACGTTAAAATATCAGCAAAATAGAGGCAAGAACAAGAACCAATAATTGCAATCTAAGTTCAATGAATAGAATTCACACTAATGCAAAATTTCTGATAAAATTTATTTCTATACTCAACATGAGTTTTTACTAATTTTCCTGCAAAAAAAAAAAAAAAAAACCTTTTAGTTTGATTCTGAAATGCCAACCTTCCTTGTTGTTGGCATTACACAGTAGACAACATATGCATGATATTACCTTTCTGAAGTTCAAACGCATTTTAATTTAAAAACACATTTGCCCATGAGGCATTTGGACATATGTTAATATTATAATGTTTATATTTATATATATATATATATATATATATATATATATATATATATATCATCGTTTAGTTTCAAGTCACTTTCACTTGTCTGTTTCTCTCTAATTTTCTAGTTTTCAAAGCATTGAAAACCATACATATTTTCAAATTAAAAAAAAATCGGTGTCTTTTTACTGGAGAGTTGAGTCCATTGATGTTGAGAGAGATTAATGACCAGTGGCTGTTAGATCCTTTGATTTTGATGTTGGCTGTGTTCATAAGGTTGTGTGCTTGGTTGCTTTTTGTTTTACTGTAGTAAGGTTAATTATTTCCTGTGTTTTCTTGACAGAAGCTAATTTTCTTGGGTTGTATTTTCCCTTCCAGTGTCTTCTGTAATGCTGGATTTGTGTGTAGGTAGTATGGACTGTCAAAGCAGATGATGAGCCTGATGGCCAACTGATGGGCAGAGTGAATGGAATTCTATGTAAGAAGTGGGAAATAGTAAGAGCTGGAGGGGATGGGAACTCCACAAGCAGAGCAACAAAACAAGATAATTTGAACACAGGGAACTTCCCAGAGACTCATACTCCAACCAAGGACTATTCTTGGAGATAACCTAGAACTCCTGCACAGATGTAGCCCATGGCAGTTCAGTGCCCAAGTGGGTTACATAGTAATGGGAAGAGGGACTGCCTCTGACATAATCTGATTGGCCTGCTCTTTGATCACCTCCCCCTGATGGGGGAGCAGCCTTACCAGGCCACAGTAGAGGACAATGCAGCCAATTTTGATGAGAACTGATAGACTAAGATCAGAAAGGAGAGGAGAACCTCCCCTATCAGTGGACTTGGGGAGTGGCATGCATGCAGAAAGGGGAGGGAGGGTGGGATCGGGAGGAGAGGAGGGAGGGGCTTATGGGGGATACAAAATGAATAAAGTGTAATTAATAAAAACTTTAAAAAAAAATCAGGATGTAATGAAGTTTGGAGAATTCATGGGCATCAGAAAGCCAGGCTTTGAACTTCTGATTGAATGAAGCCATAATCATTTTGGGAGGAGGGAAGAAGAATCCTTATGAAATGCCTCATTTTTCGACACACACTCTGGAGTTTTTAACTTTTATTAGATGTTGTCTATTTAGCATTTGAGAAAAAAACTCTTCAAACATTAATATTTTGAGGAAAACTTTCTAGCATTGCTAAATATCAGTGACTATTAATTAAAACTGGCCTGATTGTCACTTGATGACACAGTTGCTACCACCCTCATAGTCTCTCAAGCCTCCTAACTGCCTATCGAAGTCCTCCCTGATGGAAACTTTCTTTGTTTTTAGTTAGCAAAACAGAAACTAAATTCCAAAGTGAGTCTATGATTAATTTAGGAATGTTCTGTGTAATTGATTCCTGTTTTGTAAAGTCCTACAGTGTTTCTCCATAACAGAACCACTGTATTTCAAAGCATGGAAATTTTTATGCTGTTTTTTTTTTTTTTTAATGTTCTTAGAGTCTAAATTTTTTATTTGGTTTTTGGTGGTTTTTTTTTTGCTTTTTCTTCTTTCAAAAATTATAGCATCTAGTCTAAGCAATGATCGTGTAAATACTGCAGAAGAAAATATTCCATTTTAAACAGCAAGTTGCTCAACACACTGAAAACAAAAACAAAGTAACAACCACAAAATGGATGTCTCCAAATCTGTACTCCACCAACATCAGTGTGGTGCTTCTCACTGTCCTGTACTGTGAGTGTGAAGCATTGTGGATGGCTGTGTCTCAGCTGGCCTCCGTGTCACAGGATACCTGGAGAGAAGTGTACTCAGAAGCCAATGACTTTTAGTGAGTTTACAGTAGAGGTTTAGGGACCTGGTCAGTGCTCTGATTGGTGGCATTAAAAATTAACAAGTTAGAACAGCACCATTTGTGGAAGATGCTCTCTTTTTTCCATTGTATGGTTTTGGCTTCTTGGTCAAAAATCAGGTATCGATAGGTGTGTGGGTTTATTTTCGGGTCTTTTCAACTCCACTGATCACACATACATACATACACACACACACACACACACACTGGCACACGTACAAATAACTATACATACCTTCATAAAACACCCAGGTCCATGAGATAGCTGAGGAACCAGTCTCCAGGTATGACTGTCTGGGTTCAATTCTTAAGAACTGCCTGGTAAAAAGAAAGGACAAACTGTTGCGGCGAATTCTCTGACTTCTGTATATCACATCAAGGACAGGGTGCACATAGGCACACCATAGGCCCCTGTGTATCTGTCTGCACATAGATACATCCACAAATAAATAATTTAGTTAAGATTTTTAACATAAAAAATTCTTCATTAAAATCCAGGACTGGGTAGCTCATTTATTGGGTTGATCTCATCTACTGAAGTAAACACCTCAGATAGCCTTGTGGTTCAAGAATGTGAGGGAGGGTGAGAACAGATAAGAAACAGAAAACTAAACTGATTCAGAAACTACACTTGTTTCTTTATGATATATATTTTTCTCCACACCAACATGGAACTAACTAAGATTCCATGAGAACTTCAAGCCTCCTTTTTGAGGTCAATATCTCCACTAACTGAGCTACCATCTACTCTGTTCCAATAGATTTAGTGCTCCATTATTTCTAGGTCTCTAGATTATCCAGACTCTTTGGCTGGCCCTCCAGGCAGTATCAGTCATGGGCTTCATCTTGTAGCATAGATCTCAAGTTGGACCAGTCATTGATTGCCCACTCTTACAGGTTCTGCATCATCTTTATGCCAACATACCTTGTAGGCAAGATAAATTGTGGGTTGAAGGTTTTGTGGCTAGGTTGGTCCCCCAGTATCCTCTTGGAAGCATTTCCTGGTTCAAGTTCCATTATCTCCCATTACTAGGAGTCTTTACTAGGGTTACCATAATAGACTCCTGGGGGTTTCCATCACACTAGATTTTTACCTTTCTCCTAAAATGTTCCCCAATTCCAGTCATCTCTCTCATTGCTCTCTCCCTCTCTCACACACCTGTTCCCTCCTGTTCCCATTCCCACTCATCCCCAGTCCACCAGAGAAATCTATTCTCTGTTAGAAGCAAGTAGCTAGGAAATAAATGTATCTGAAATTAGGATATATATCTTCTATCTGTAACTTAAAATCCAGTGAGTAGACTTGTAAAGATAGAAATATTGATAAGTAGAAGTGTTGTTTTGTTATGCTTCCTTAAACAAAACTCTTGCAAAGATCTTCCACCTGCAGTGATTTTTTGATCTGCATCTGAATGCTTTTGGAAAACAGGAAGCTATAATGATTAATACAATCTTGAGTGGAAGTGGCAAAGCTTTTGTTTAGGTGTTAGAGACTTTCATAAGACATCATTCATTTTAAAATATAAAAATTATAAGTTTGTTTCCTTATAAATGTATTTTGTGTACTCCAGTTTTTAATCTTTTTGTTTTTCCTTTTTATAAACATGAAGTAGAGTTGTTCCTTGAGTTAGCTGATTTTGCAGTGAATTTTATTTCAATTATAAGTCTGGAAAATAAAAATTATTCATTGTATTATATTCTCATTAAAGTTTCATTACTTCAACACCCTCAGAGTGAGGACCAAGGTTCTTGCAGACTAGTTTTTGGTGATATACTCAAACCAATTCTGAGTCATAGAAGTAATAGAAATCAGTGGAATATAAAGTACAACAAAGAGATGCATACATCTTATATTGCTAGTTATCTCAATCAGTATTTTATATGGATAAAATGGAGCTAAAATATAGATTATGTTTAGAAGAAGCCTAGCAAAGTCATTGGGTATAAAAACAAATTATGAGGTCCTTTCTAAATCTATCATAAATCTATTTTTTAAATTGCAATTGTAATTCATATATTTTTTATTTAAATCCTTCAGAGAAGCAAATTCTTTTCAAATTCCTCAATCTCACTTATCATTTGCGTTGATCTGCTGATTTTTTTGTCTATTTGGTATATATACATACATACATATATACATACATACATACATACATACATACATACATATGTACAGGCTTTTCCCCCAAAGTATTTATGTTTCCTGAATAAAAAATACTAGTATTTCCAAAGGGCTTTCAAGTAAATTCAGACATTGATGAAAATACTATTCTTTTGGTTATTAGAGCCACACAGGGTTTGTAAAAGATAGAAAAGCATTGAAATATGAGCTTGCAATATTGGGTGAATGCTCATGAGGACATTAGAAAAGAAAGGAATCAGATACAGATGTAAATAGAGACTAACATACCAAAGGTTGCTCCAGAGTGAGACCAGGAGATGATTGTTCAATTGCAGAAAGGAAAAGATTTACATTTTTCATCTTATTGTCTTGTCTGAACTTTTAAAAAAATCTCTAGTCCTTTTTTTTCATTCTATGAAATATCAATGCTGTAGACTATTCCAATTCTTGTTCACTTCTGTCTCTTCTTTTTTGGAGGTAGGCTCTCTGGAGAAGACTATACTTCTTGGTAGGCAGAATCTTGTTGAGAATTAGAAAATATTTTAAAATGAAGAATAATATATATCATGATCCAGAGCATGGCACAACATATATAGTAATATTTCTAATGTTCTAAATGTTTCATAAGGTGCTATATTCTTAATACCACATTTGGGTAATGTTGGCACAAAGGAAAACTATTGCTGAGCCTGAATAATGAGCACATGATACTGTCAACAAAACTCTGGCAAATAAGGTCCCAAGATATTTAAATAATCTATCATGATGTACACAAAGGTGGTTAAGTGTTAGGAATTAAAAGGCTGTAATAAATCATATTAGTAGGCAAAGGCAAAAAAAATAAATAAATAAATGGTGAGCATTATGCTGGAAAGGCCTTTGAGAGCATGCAAATCCCACTCACAACCTGAACATTGAATACAGGTTTGGAAAAGAAAAAAAGTCTTCATTTAATAAAATCATCTTCTGAAACCTTCAAAAAAAATGAAGAATAATTATAAAAAGCTAGTATTAAAATGTGCAGTGAAAATGACAATGATCAAATTTTAAATTATTAAGAATTTAGAAAAGTATGAATACAGATTACTAATAAAAGATCATGAGTACTCATTGATATTTTACTAAGAACATTAAATTTAGAATTATTACATCAATCTGATTATGCAGTTATCATAAACTTACAACATATACACATCTAGAAATACATACACCCTGTAGTGTTACTCTATTTATAATTATTGTGATTTCTACTATACTTACATTTTTATCAATTATTTAAATTTGAACTGTTTATGCTGCTTTTTTCTGGTTGCTTTCCTTGGAATTTGCATATTACTTCATTCTATTTTTGTGCTCATTAAGCTATGCACTCTGATCATCTGCTTTTAAATTTGATCAGGAAAGTTGAATATGTATGTCTAGTTTAACAAAGTCTAAATTTAATCAAATGTTTATTTTTTTTCTGGAATGCACAGAGGATTTTTAAATATCTCGGTTTCCGTTTTCTTATATATGTAATTCTGATTAATATAAATGCCTTTTAATCAATGAAATTGCCTCATATATTTTGTTTTCTCATCATATGTTTAGTTACCATTGTTATGTCAGTCCAACAAATTGTTACTTGTGGCCTGTCCTGTGTATACACTGGGTATTTACTCCCAATCACATACAGTAAAGGAAATTTTTTTCGATAAGGAAGAAAACATCTAAATGGAGAATGAAGGCTGGACAGGCATGAGGAGCGCCCAATATCAGCAGACTACCCTTACTGGATTGTGTGTATTATACCTGGATTTAAGCAGTTATAGCCTGTCATTTTTTTGTTACCTCAAATGTCCAGGATATATAAATTTCAGCAGTTTCATAAGATGAAAAAATGGGAACTTTTCAATTGACTAAAGAAGTAGCATCTAACACACATCGAACTACCAACAGTTCAAACAACAACATGTGATTAAAGCAATTCTAAAACAAAGGATTGCTCCAAAAGCAGTTAGACCAGGCTAGACAACCAAGCTGGCATAGGCTGGCTTAATCAGTTACTATGGCAAGGAGGAAAGGGGCAAGGTTGTTTCTCAACAATGTAATTGTCTAGAAATTCTCCTTGAAGCATGCCCTTTAGTGACTTTCCTCATTCCCGCAGGCCGTGGAAGAGTTCTTTATCTCCCAAGGCCTGGAGATTTGCTTTTATTGGGTCCACCAGTGTGTGGGAACTCTGTTTCCAATGATCATCTGAAGAAAGAGGACGTGTGATTCTGAATTTCAGAAATCCATATCTAGTAGAGAAAACAAAATAGTCTGAATATATGTAGACAGAAATGCTCAGCCATCTCACACAGGCACCTCAACAAGCACTGGTCTGTTACTGCACTGCAGATGAGCTCCTGGAGGAAAAAAATTAAGCACTGATGAATTCCAATAGTTTGTGTGTGTATTGGCAAGTGGATTTTAACTGCAGGTTTAAAGAGTAGGTTCTTCAAGTGATGGCTCCACGCCACACACAATGACTAAGAAGCAAACCAAGATGATAATGCAGTCAGATGAATTAAAATTCCACCAAGTTCTACCATTGTTTGCCACCAATGAACAAAAAGTTGCTTGACTAAGCCACAGACTCTCCATCTATAGGAAAGCATGAGTTCCTGTTAACATAGAGATGTCAGACACTGGACGTTAGTACATTAAGGATGTGTGTGTGTGTGTGTGTGCGTGCTTGTGCGTGTGTGCATGTTTGTACATATTCTTTCAAAATTATATCTAATAGAGTAGAAAAAGATTGAATAGGAAAAGTATACATGCTACTGAATAACTTAGGCTAAGGGTGAAATTATGGAGTATGATTGCTAGAGGAAATGAAACATTCTAATGTATCAAAAGAAAGAAATTGAGAAGATAAATTATGGTCATTTTATAAACACTCCTAGAATTAAAATGTCCCAAAATTCATACCACTGTAATGTATAAGGAACCACTGAATATGTAATCTGAGACCACAATCTATCATCCTTTATCTAGCCAGTGCACAAAGCATGGCTCTCTCTCACTCTCTCTCTCTCTTCTCTCTTTTTCTCCTATCTTCCTTTTTGGACAGGATATTGCTATGCATCCCTAGCTGCCCTGAAGTTTGCTTTATATGCTAGGCTAGTATCATACTAACAGATATCCACTTGTCCCTGCCTCTTGAGTGCTGGGATTAAAGATGTGCACCACAGAGGTCAAGCCTGATGTTCTCAAAAAGAGTAACCATACACCACTTTCATTTCCTCTCTTAGCTTCTCTATTAAGGCTTCTCTGTTATGGGTTTTTACCATCTACTCTTCCTCTCCTGAGATCTGAGGCATTAGCAATTCCTGGGGTTTCATCTTTTGGTCACCTTTCTTACTTATCTAAACTTATTCACTGTGGCTGCCAATCACACCTTGATTTCAAGTGCAGCTTTCTGTGAATAGCCTGCATGTGAGCATTCCAGGTCATTCTGTCAGTAACCTGCTTGAACCACAGTTCCAGACAACCCCGGGGCACTCCACACTCTACCTTTATTTAAAGAGTCTCATTATTGTCTTCTCCACTCCTGTTTTTAATAAATCTTAGTATAACTCCAAATTCAGTAACTATTCCTTATAAGAAAACACCATCTTCCCACATAGACATTTCATCAGGGGCACAGTCCCTTCACATTCTTCTAAATTATTGTTACTAGAGCACGTTCTTCTCAACTACAAACTCTTAGACAAAGCATATCCTCTCAATCTACCCCGACAATTCCTTCTCTCCCTTAAACCTGTTTGTAGCCTCTAACTACCCTAATCCTGAAAAATCATTTTTGTATTGTGATAATTAACACATACATAAAAATATCTAAGTGGGCTGGGTGTGGTGGTGCATATCTGTAATCCCAGCACTTGGGGGGCAGAGAAAGGTGTGCACCAGCCTGAGGCCAGCCTGGTCTACAAAGCATGTCCAGGACAACCAAGGACATACAGAGAAACCTTTTCTTGAAAAAAGAAACAAAAAAGAATACCTAAGTGTGTGTGTGTGTCTGTGTCTGTGTGTACACACACACAAATATCCACATATGTACATACAAGGAAAGAGATTTGTATTTTTGAAAAATAAAATAAATTTTATTTGAATGAAATTGCACTGTCAAATATCAAGTATTTTATAAAGCTTTAGATATTTAACCGAAGTGATAGTGCTAAACTATATACTAATAGACTAGAAAGCGACAGAGAACAAAACATGCATGCATACATAAGAATTTGGAACTGCCTGAAACTCACAAAGAACTTATTTTAAGATAACCTTGTTAAGTTCATGCTGTTAAGAAAAATAGTTGTCAATAAAAATAAAATGACAGAATATATTCAAAATACAGTCCAGATGATTTTTTTTTAAATAGCAGAAGCTTTTAAATGATAAAGTAAGCCATTGTTGGCATTTTCGTGCTGCTGCCTCTACTATGAAAACTGTTCTAAGTGTTACACAAACAAAAATTACACAAGAATTCCTAGTATTTTATTGTAAAAGATAATCAAATATTTTATTATTATTATTACTGTTATATTTATGAACAGGTGATCATAGTATACAGGTCTTACTAAGGGTCACAATTAGGAAACAAAATACAATTCAAAATCAGGCCACCTCCTGGACATTATTTAGAGGTTGGGTTATCCTATAACGCTTTCCTTTATCCTTCCCCACTCATCTTCAAATTCAAGGCCTCTTGATTCACTAATTGTTGTTGTATGGATACACGTATTTGTATTTATACATGTATTTCTAAATATAACCTTTTCCGCCCATTTAATGCTACTTGTCTTTACATTTTGAGGGCTGACCAGTTGGCGCTGGACAACCAATTGCTGTGGTCTTCCCCAGGAAAAGCCTTCTCCCAGCTTCCCTCAGTTATCTATAGTTCTGAAGGAAGGGAAGTTGTTTGTTTGTTTGTTTCTCATAGTTTCAGGGATTTCTGTCCACCATGGTGAGCACAGCATAGCAGAGCCGCTCAGTCAATGCATCAGGAATCACAGAAGCAGCTATTCACACCAAATGAACTGGGAGGAAGAGGACCTGAAACCTGAAGACATGCTAAAAAGCTCTAAACTTAGCCTAGTGACCAATACCTGCCAGCAAAGCCAAAGTTGTTTGTTGTTGTTCTTCTTCTTCTTTTTACCTAGAACACAATGCTGAGCAATAGTTACTCCATCCTAAACCTCCAAGCCCTCATAATTTCCTACCATTCAGATTCACCCATTATACTTGCTTTTAGCAATATCTTAGGTCCAGGTCCTTTCTCCACATCAGTCCAAGACCTCTCTGCCAGGCTCTGCTCTCCCAGCTTCTTCTCCTCTTCTCCCTCCTACTCCTTTCTCTCCTCTGGTTCCTCCCTTCTCCCTCCTACTCCTTCTTCTCCTGCTTTCTTTGTCTCCTCCCACTCTGAACCAGGATGTCTCACCCTATCCTCTCCATTGCTCAACATTGTGGCTGGTTGTTTTATTTTGGCATGTTTACACAAAGTTGAGACAGGTGCTTAAAGGCTCCACAGTCCCTTCAAGTAGCTACCACCAGTCAAGGAAGAAACAATCAGAATATGATTCTAAGAGAGAACATTTCAAATGCAAATCATCACATTCAACTCTTTGGATATGTGCTTCCAGTGATCGCTACTACATGAAGCAAAGGTGTAACAGAAAAACATTAAGAACAACGTCAAGATCTATCTATTGAGAAGCAAATATGTAAGAATTAACATACACAAAAAATAAACAAGTAAAAGAAATGCAACAGGAAGAGAACACAACTTTAAAAACACCTTTTGGGTAAGAATAAAAGTTTATTGGTACACAAAACATAAGAAAACGTAGGTAAAATTATGAACTGTATAAAACAATATTAAAAATATCTATGATGCCTACTTGTACATGTGTGCATTCCACATTTTAAGAACCAGAATGTTATATACCAAAATTATGATTAAGTTACAGGGAAAAAGAAATGAATAGGCAGAGGCTGGTCAGTCTTATCAATATGATAATATTTGTAAGATATCATCTTTATACATTATTTGCATAATTTTGAAAACTTATAGTAAATCCAAGGGTTTTCCAAGTTCAATCATAACAAACAGCTTGATGCAAACTGCTTGAAATTTAAAAGAATCAATCAGCAAGCAGAAGGAATGACAGTTTTAACCAAACACTTTTTTCAAATCTATCACAAGGAAGTGTTATTAAATTACATTCTGAGCACAGAAATGCTATTACAGATATGAAAGCAATCTGTGGTAACTGGAGGAGAGAGTATACCTTCTAGCACTCTGATGAATGGCTGAGGCTTCTGTGGTTTTAGTTCTTATTATTTGGAATTGGCATAAAAGAACTGATAAGATAGTTTAATTAAAACAAGTAGGGAAAATGGTATTCTGAGAGATGGAATAACAGTGCCATTAATTCCATGTGTACTCAGCTCTCTGTTTTTCATCTCTAGAACAGCATATTGTATAGCAGAAGTTCTCCTGCTTTGTATTTCTCATGTCCCTAAGAGAGGCACCTGAGCAGAAAGGTACATTTTCTTTCTTGTCCTATTATTTTTTAAATCTTCTTGTAAACTTGCAAATCTTCTTGTAAATCTTCTTCTAATCTAGACCCTGTACACTTAACTCAAGACTGAAAATGAAATCTAATGGAGGAGTTTGTAAAATGTTTCAAGAATGTCTGACATATAAGTAAATGATATTGGACATATACGATTAGCTAAACAATCAAGACTATTAAAATGGGCTTTGTTTCTAAAAACATGAGCTTCTCTCTCAACCACTTTCCTTTGTGCCTTGTGGAACAGGCTAATTCTTGTGGCATTCGGTGGGGCTCAGGATGGTGACTCCAGAAGGCAATTTGGTGCTCATCCAGCACCTGGAGCTCACCTCATTGGTTATATATACCAATTAACTAATGTGAATTTTCTGATAATATATAAATAGTTGCACATTTTCATTTGTTCAAGCAATAATTTAGAAATTAGTTACCATTCAAGTAAAAAGTACATGTACACATACATCTCACACACACTTACATGTCTATTTTGTGTCAGGTGGATAGAAGGTGGTATAAAGCAAGTCCTGACATAGGCTTAATAGAGTTAATTTGATGCAGAATAAACTCTCAATATCATTGGAATCAAGGCTCAAAGAAATCTAGTGATTGACCAAATATAGAGGATCCATATTTGTTCCAGACACTCTCCTCAAAGTTAAATCCAAGTCTTAGGTTATAGCTTTCAATCAAATCCTTCACTTAGAATTACTAACATGGAATACTTGGTGGGAAAAACAATAAAATTCTCTAGAGTTCTCCTGGGTTTGAGAAAAACGTGGATAAGAGAAGTTACATCTAGCCAGTCACATATAATAATCAAAAGACCAAAAGTACACATTTTTATGTTTGCTACTTATGTTTGGTTTTGTCATCTTTACTAGAAATATCCAAATTAAAATTAGGTTTAGGGTTAGGGTTAGGGTCCTGACCTCCACATCCACACAGTGGTACAGGGTGTCCCTACTTTAACACAGATATAAGATATTTTTCAATCAAGTTTTTAATTGTTTATTTATTACAATTTATTCACTTTGTATCCCAGCTATAGCCCCTTCCCTCATTCCTTCCCAATCCCTCTCCCCCTCCCTCTTCTCCACCCATGTCCCTCTCCAAGTCCACTGAGAGGGAATGTCCTCCTTCCCATCCATCTGACCCTAGCCTATTACGTCTCATCAGGACTTATAAGATTCTAAAAGTAAATGTAATTTTTAAGCTCTTAAATTAAAGTGAAAAAAGAAACAACAGGTACTTTTAAACATAGTTTATGAGGCCACCATTACCATTAAACCAAAGCCAGATAAGAGACTGCAAATGAATGGTATAGAAAATGTTCCTGATGAATATAGAAATAAATCCTCAACAAAATACTAGCAAACTGAATTTAACCACACTTAAAGGAGTTATTCACTACAATCAATGGATTTGTTTCAGTATGCAAGAACAACTCAACACAAAAAACTCTAGTATGTAAAATTGACATACAAGTTCCATTTCTATACACTAAGAATGAAGGGTCAAACAATTTAAAAATAAATTTCCTTTATAATAGCTATTTGCTATGGTTTGTAAGCTAAATTATTTCTATGATCTCATGTGTTTGAGTACAGTTTAATATAGGGGCATTGCTCAGGAATGTTGTGGGACCTTTAGGAAGTGGGCCCTCAAAGAAGAGTAGGATCATTTAGCTCTGGCTCTCACAGGTGTTCCAGCTCTGCCACCTGAGAGCCAATGCCTTTAACCAGCTGCTTCAGGACCCCACTGCCATACTCACAGACTACCCCCTTGTCATGAAGGACTGTAGTCCATGAACCCTGAGTTAGAATAAATCTTTCTTCCCTTAGTTCATTTCCAATTAGTATTACATTCCGTTACAACAGTGAAAAAAGTACTAATATAAAAATAGGAGCTGTAGTATCTGCATCCGATGTAAGAGAACCTGAAGTTGTTTTCCCAGAATACACGTATAAAGGAACAATTCAGCATAGTGATGTGCACTTGTAATGCTAACACTGAGAGGTGCAGACAAGCATAATTCTTGAGCCTTCTCACATGCCACCTTGCATACTTGGTGAATTTCAAAACAGTGATAGAGAGTTCTTGTCTCAAACAGCAAAATGAGCAGGTCCTGAAGAGTAATACACAACATTGCCATTTGGCATCCACATGCATGCTCATATGCCCATGTTCACATACTTTCAGCTGTACACCCCCCCCCCACACACACACTCACACACTCACACACCCACATACACACACACAGGCACTTGCCTATGTAAGATTGGTTTTGAAATGTAGGATGAATTGGTTCAATTAATATGATTTAATGTGTTGGGTTTTTTTGACCTTTGGAAATGGTTTGTGGGAGGAATCTAAAAGTTTATATTGATAGACAAAAGAAGCCCTTGTGTTATAATCAGAAATTACTCATACATTCTGAAAGAGTGTGAAGGAACAAAATGCTGTGAGAACTGTGGATTAGGAAGGCAACGCTCCCAGTGAGTCAGAGGAGAACAAGGATGTTATCAGACACTGAGTTATAGGCCATTCATGTCACATTTCAGCCAAGCCACTAGCTTTATTTTTTCTCAAGTCCTGAAAATTTGGATGAGATGGAATTTGATAGAGGGCAACTAGTCTGTTTGACAGAGAAAATTTCAAGACAACAAGACTATCTGGCCAAGGTATCGTATGGATACTGCTCATTGTTCCCAGCCAAATTCAAAGAAGAATCCACAATTGAGCAGAAAGACATAGAAATATTTTTGTTGAAGAAAACAGTGTGAATCCTGTCAAAGTAATAGACAAGGAAAATGTGGACAAAGCAGATGCAACTGCTAAACAGGATAATACCATCTCACAGAAACCATGTACTTTTCCCTGGGACTGATGGCAAGCTCTTTTAGGGGGCGTCAAGGCCATCAAAGGCTCCGCTATTTGAAACTGAAAGGAATTCATTTAAGAGAAGAATGACAGCACAGCGTGGCGGTCTATGCATGCAACCCCATCTCTTGGGAGATAGAGGCAGGTGCATCAGCTAATTAAAGTTCAGCTTAGCTAAACAGTGAGTTAAAAATAAACTGGGACTCCAAGATGTCCTATATGAACAAACAGAGAATGCCTGAAAGATATACCTTCTAGGTTATACTGCTGGAAAATGGAAGCCTGGAAAATGTTTCTCCAGTGTCACTTTTAAACCCCCTGAAGCAAAAATCCAAGGGTGCCAGGAAACATCTTGAGTAGGTAGTACTGTCCTAATTCCAACTAGTATTAAATTTTCTTCTACTCTGGATACAACAGCTATGGGGCTACGTTGGCCCATCCCAAGGTTCCAGAAAGCCCATGAAGGAAAGGCAATATTTAGATTCTCTGAATTTTTTATTGAGCTCATGAGTGGGTTGTTGTATAAGAAACCATAAAAGTGAAGCCTAATTTAAAACGGAGACCCCAGGATGTTTGGGTGCCAGGATAACTTAGCATCTGTTAAGAAAAGCTGCCGTCACTGAATGAAACTGGCCGAGAGCAAAGTGGATGTTGCAGACCGCGGAGCTGTAAGAGACTGCCTATGCCTGCTGGGCACAGATGATACCACTACAAGCTCTAAATGCTGGACAGGAGCTATTATCCTGTTGGGGTTTGCTGTTATCCTGCTGCATTTTGGAACTGCCTTACACTCCGGTCCTTGGTATGCTTTTGTTTCTAGGTTTTGGAAATGTTAATATGACATTGTATACTGAAGTTGTATAGTGTTTTTTTCCGAGGCTTATAGCTAAGAAATTGACTTATGCCTCAGCTTTAATTTTCAGTATAGCATGAGAACTGTAAGATTATGGAGACTTATGAAATTAGACTGAATAAATTTTGCATTATCAGATGGCCATGAGAATACTGGTATCAAGGAGGGTTTGGGTGTTCCCCACAGTTGCATGTGCGTTAACACTAGGTCCCTAGCTGGTGGTGTTTTTTTAGGGGGAAAATGGTATGACCTCTAGAAAGTGGGATCTTATTGGAGAACTGAGTCACTGGGTCCAGATGTAGCAGCTTTAGGATTTGTTTGGCAACCTGATAGTCCTCCATTCAGTGTTACAAGCTGCCTCATGCTTTGCACCGCCTCAACCACTAGCTCCTCCTGTCACCATACTTTCCTCACCATTGTGAACAATCATGTCTTGAACCCAAACCTCTCATGAGTGAACCACTAAATATAAGCAACAAAAGCAAAATATACAATTAGGAATATATCAAATTTAAAAGGCTCTCAATGGAAAAGAAAGCAATCAGTTGAGTGGAGAGCAGATAGGAAGAAATTCCTGCAAGCCAAATATCTGTCAGTGGGTTAATACTCAGGGTATGTAAGCAACATAACGTAATAGCAAATACATAACCAATTTTTCATAGTGGATAGAGGGCTTGACTAGATACTTTTCAAAAGAAAGTAACAAAACCAACAGGTTTATACATGGGTGATCTACATCATTAATCATAAAAAAATTTCAAACTAAAATTGGGATAATTACTATGAAGATAAGTGCTGACAATGCTATAAAAATAAGAAAGTCCTTATAAACTGCTAGTAGAAATATAAATGAACACAAACATAGAAAACAATATGGGTATTCCTTTAAAAACAGGAAAAAGCGAAAGATCCAGCACTCCCTCCACTAGGTCTATAGCTGAAGAAAATAAAATGAATATTTTGAAGAAATATGTACCTTCAACATAGGTTTGAATTTCTTATTTTTTTTCTTTCTTGAAAGTGAAACTGAGACATAATTTACTTATGCAATCTTAGTGTTTACAATACATACATATATATATATATACATATATATATATATATATATATCCTTATAAGTTTCAATTAAGGGATTTGACATTACTCATGTTTTAAGTAGCCCATAACTTTAACTCATATCAGTAAACATATTCAAGAGTCCAAACTCAAACTTTCACTTTGATATGATGCATGCAATACTATTTTGATGATATTTTCAGAATGTATGCTACAGTTCATGACAATAAAAATCAGAAAATAAAATTTAATCTGTAATTCCTATTGCCTTCAATATGGCTTAAAAAGTTTTATAGATTTTTAGTGCCTATAAGAATATTCATGGAGGGCGGAGCCAAGATGGCGACTAGCACACACAGTTTCCAAGCTGTGGAAGAGATAAAGTTCTGAGTTGATGAGTGGAAGAACTTCTGAAGCCAGGGAAACAACGGAGAGACTTTCTAAACAACAGGGAACATCGCAGGAGGTGAAAACCTTGGTCTTGGGTCACCCAGGGACTTGTTTGGGGAAGGTGAGAAACGATCCTTTGATCTCTCGGCACTCCCCTCCCCCAGACCTCCCTCCTCCTCGGCACAGGGGACTCGCCTTTCTCAGCGCAGACCTAACTGCCTGGGGCCTGCAGCCACTGAGGCGGAGCCCCAAGCCCTTTATCGGCAAAGGCCAGCAGTACTGTGTCTTGGAGCCCCAGATTCACGCGCGGCGGCTGCACCATCCTCCCAGGGCCCGAGTCTGCTAGACGCCATACTAGCTCCGCAGGAGCGCCATCACTGACGGTACGGCCCGCCCAATCCCACAGTGACAGAGAATACGCTATATACTCACCAAAACCAGACAGAAACGCCATACAAGCTAGACACACCAGGCGCTGGGCCTCCCAAGCTTGGAGAGCACAGTGAAGAGACCCCAGGACTTCCCAGAAAGCATCTGGACTAGCAACCCAGTCTCCAGTTACAGCGGGACTTTCTAACCTGGCGGCGGAGCAGCACTGAGCTGGCGGGGCACATCAGCACTCCAGTTTAAGACTAACCAGGGCCAAACCAGAGAACAGAAAGGCTGGTTACCCCGAGTCCAACTGACGTGCCCAACCTGAAATCTCCAGCTGCAGCAAGACCTCATAACCTGGCAGTGACAACAGCACGGAACTGGCGGAGCACATCAAAGAAGCAGGGCCAAACCAGAGAGCAGAGAGCTCAGATACCCCGTTCTCTGCCAAGTGACCTGCCTGTAAGTGAGTGCACCCTTGAGAATCTGCAGCTCCACTGATCCTGGGTCCTGCTAAAACAGAAGCCAGGCATCGAACCCCCTCCCACCCATATACCCACTTTGGGAAACAGAGGGGCACTTGGAACATTGAAGTTCCTGCTCTGTGGGTCTAATTGAGGAGTTAAGGCAGTTAATGCCAGAAATCGCGCTGCGATCATCACTAGCGCCTGCGACATATACATTGCAGAGCCCCTCCCACACACTCAAGGGTTCAACATTAGCCATCACTCTGTCCCTTGAGACACATGCCCACGCCCACATACACACACACACACACATATACACACGCACGCATGCTTGCATTTGCCTCTGTTTGCGCCTGCGTACTTTCCTCCCACAGGTACAGCTAGTCCTCAGCACACGCTAAGGACACGGGACCTCTCTCAACTTCCTGAAGAATTCTCCAGACTCGAGAGAGAGACAGTACCAGTCTGATCAGCAGAATCCAAAAAAAAAAAAAACAGGGAAGGTCTCAGATAAGCCAATGGCCAGGGGTAGGCGAAAGAACACTTCCAACATAAATCAAGACATCATGACTTCACCAGCAAACCCCAAAATCGATGGATACTCCAATTCATCAGAAGCACAGGAAAATGACCTTAAAGCCATGCTTGCTCAATTATTTGAGGCTCATAAGGAGGAAATGAACAAATCTTTCAAAGAGTTGGCCAATCAATTGGAGATAAAGAAAGAAGAAATAGACAAAACCCTTAAAGAAACACAGGCAAACATAGCCAAACAAATAGAGGCACAAGTAGAGAAAAAATTAGTGGCATACAAAAAGGAAATGAACAAAGAAATAGAGTCCATCGTAGAGAGACAGGAATCCAAAATCAAACACATGGAAGAAATGATGCAAGGCATGAAAACAGAATTAGAATCAATAAAGAAAACACAAAATGAGAAAACTCTTGAGCTGGAGAACTTTGAGAAAAGATCAGGAACCACAAAAGTAAGCATCACCAACAGAATACAAGAGATGGAAGAGAGAATCTCTGGAGCTGAAGACACACTTGCAGAAATTGATACTTCTCTCAAAGAAAAAGTAAAATCAGAAAAATTCCAATCACAAAATATCCAAGAAATCAAGGATGCTATGAAAAGACAAAATCTAAGAATAATAGGAATTGATGAAAAAGAAGACTCCAGGCTCCAAGGTCCAGAAAATATTTTCAAGAAAATCATAAAAGAAAATTTTCCCAACTTACAGAAAATATTTTCAAGAAAATCATAGAAGAAAATTTTCCCAACTTAAAGAAAGAGATGTCCATAAATATACAAGAGGCCTACAGAACACCAAATAGACTAGACCAGAAAAGAAACACATCACGTCACATCATAGTCAAAACACTAAATCTACAGAACAAAGAAAAGATATTAAAAGCAGCAAGGGAAAAAGGCCAAGTAACATATGAAGGTAGATCTATCAGAATCACACCAGACTTCTCATCAGAAACTATGAAAGCCAGAAGGGCCTGGGCAAGCATCATGGAGACTCTAAGAGATCACAAATGTCAACCCAGACTACTATACCCTGCAAAGCTTTCAATCAACATAGATGGAGAAAACAAAATATTCCATGACAAAACTAAATTTACGCAATATCTATACAGCAAACCAACCCTACAGAAGATACTAGAAGGAAAACTCCAATCCAACGAAAACAAATTCACCCAAGAAAACAGGGCATACAGATAATATCCCAACAAAAATGAAAAGAAAACAAGCAATGAAACAAGGTAAGATCATCGACTCCATTACAAAAGGAACTAACATGCATTGGTCAATATTATCTATCAATATTAATGGACTCAACTCACCAATAAAAAGACACAGGCTAACAGAATGGTTACGGAAACAAGACCCAACATTCTGTTGCATCCAAGAAACACACCTATGCAACAAAGATAAACACTACCTCAGAGTAAAGTGCTGGAAAAATGTTTTTCAAGCAAATGGTTCCAGAAAACAAGCTGGAGTAGCCATCCTAATATCTAATAAAATAGACTTTCATCCGAAGTTAATCAAAAAAGATAAGGAGGGCCACTATATTCTCATCAAAGGAAAAATCCAACAAGAGGACATCACAATTTTGAATATCTATGCCCCAAATACAAGAGCACCTACATTCGTAAATGAAACAATATTAAAGCTTAAATCATACATTGATCCTAATGCCTTAATAGTGGGAGACTTCAACACCCCACTCTCATCAAGGGACAGATCAACCAGACAGACACCAAATAGGGAAATAAAAGCACTCACAGAATCCCTAAATCAAATGGACCTAATAGACATCTACAGATCTTTTCACCCAAACTCAAAAGAGTATACCTTCTTTTCAGCACCACATGGTACCTTCTCCAAAATAGACCATATAGTTGGTCACAAAGCAAGCCTCAACAGATACAAAAGGATTGAAATAATCCCTTGTATACTATCTGACCACTATGGACTAAAGCTGCACATCAACAACAACAGAAACAACAAAAAGCCGACACGCACATGGAAACTGAACAACTTACTACTCAATGACAGCTGGGTCAAGGAAGAAATAAAGAAAGAAATTAAAGACTTTCTAGAATTCAATGAAAATGAAGGCACAACATACCCAAATTTATGGGACACATTGAAAGCAGTGCTCAGAGGAAAATTTATAGCACTAAGTGCCTACAAGAAGAAATCCGTAACATCACATACAAACAACTTAATGGCCCAACTGAAAAACCTAGAAAAAAAAAGAAGCAGATACACCCAAGAGGAGCAGAAGGCTGGAAATAATCAAAGTAAGGGCAGAAATCAATCAATTAGAAACAAATAAAATTATCCAAAGAATCAATGAAACAAAAAGCTGGTTCTTTGAGAAAATCAACAAGATAGACAAACCCTTAGTCAAACTAACTAAAAAGCAGAGAGAAACCATACAAATCAGCAAAATCAGAAAGGAAAATGGGGACATAACTACAGACACTGAGGAAATCCAAATGATTATTAGGTCATACTACAAAAGCCTATATGGCACAAAATTTGAAAATCTAAATGAAATGGATAACTTTCTTGACAGATTCCATCTACCAAAATTAAGTCAAGATCAGGTAGAAAGACTGAATAGCCCTATATCTCCCAAGGAAATTGAAGCAGTCATTAACAGTCTCCCCTCCAAAAAAAGCCCTGGACTAGATGGCTTCAGCGCAGAATTCTACAAGACCTTCAAAGAAGTACTAACACCAATTCTCCTCAAACTATTCCACAAAATAGAAATAGAAGGAACACTACCAAACTCATTCTATGAAGCCATAGTCACTTTGATACCTAAACCACACAAAGACCCAACAAAAAAAGAGAACTTCAGACCTATCTCTCTTATGAACATTGAGGCAAAAATACTCAATAAAATACTTGCAAACCGAATCCAAGAACACATCAAAGATATCATCCACCACGACCAAGTAGGCTTCATCCCAGGCATGCAAGGATGGTTCAACATACGGAAATCCATCAATGTAATCCACCACATAAACAAACTGAAGGAGAAAAACCACATGATCATCTCCTTAGATGCTGAAAAAGCATTTGATAAAGTCCAACACCCATTTATGTTTAAAGTCTTGGAGAGATCAGGGATACAAGGCACATACCTAAACATAGTAAAGGCAATATACAGCAAGCCTATAGGGAACATCAAACTCAATGGAGAGAAACTTAAATCAATCCCACTGAAATCAGGGACAAGACAAGGCTGCCCACTCTCTCCATATCTCTTTAACATTGTACTTGAAGTCCTAGCCAGAGCAATAAGACAACTAAAGGAGATCAAGAGGATACAAATCGGAAAGGAAGAGGTCAAAGTGTCACTATTTGCAGATGATATGATAGTATACATGAGCGACCCCAAAGATTCAACCAGAGAACTTCTTCAGCTGATTAACACCTTCAGCAAAGTGGCAGGATACAAAATCAACTCAAAAAAATCAGAAGCCCTCTTGTATACCAAAGACAAAAAGGCTGAGAAAGAAATTAGGGAAACAACACCCTTCACAATAGCCACTAATAACATAAAGTACCTTGGTGTGACTCTAACCAAGCAAGTGAAAGACCTGTTTGAGAAAAACTTCAAGTCTTTGAAGAAAGAAATTGAAGAAGATCTCAGAAGATGGAAAGATCTCCCGTGCTCATGGATTGGTAGGATTAACATTGTGAAAATGGCCATCCTGCCAAAAGCAATCTACAGATTCAATGCAATTCCCATCAAAATACCAACTCAATTCTTTACAGACCTTGAAAAAAAGATTCTCAGCTTCATATGGAGAAACAAAACACCCAGAATCTCCAAAACGATCCTGTACAACAACAGATCATCTGGAGGTATCTCCATTCCCGATCTCAAGCTGTACTACAGGGCAACAGTAATAAAAACTGCATGGTATATGGCATAGAAATAGAAAGGAGGATCAATAGAATCGCATAGAAGACCCAGAAATAAACCCACACACCTATGAATACTCAATATTTGACAAAGAAGCCAAATCCATTCAATGGAAAAAAGACAGCATCTTCAACAAATGGTGCTGGACCAACTGGATGTCTACATGCAGAAAAATGAAAATAGATCCATATTTATCACCCTGCACAAAACTAAAGTCAAAGTGGATCAAGGACCTCAACATAAAACCAGATACTCTAAATCAGTTGGAAAAAAAAGTGGGAAACAGCCTAGAACTCATTGGCACAGGAGACAACTTCCTGAACAGAACACCAACAGCACAGGCTCTAAGAGCAACAATCAGTAAATGGGACCTCATGAAACTGAAAAGCTTCTGTAAAGCAAAAGACACTGTCATCAAAACAAATAGACAGCCTACAAATTGGGAAAGAATCTTCACCAACCCTTTATCGGACAGAGGGCTAATATCCAGTATATATAAAGAACTAAAGAAGCAGAAAAGCAACAAACCAAGTAATCCACTTAAAAAATGGGGAACAGAGCTAAACAGAAAATTCTCGAAAGAGGAACATCGAATGGCAGAGAAACACTTAAAGAAATGCTCAACCTCATTAGCCATTAGGGAAATGCAAATCAAAACGACCCTGAGATTTCACCTTACACCCATCAGAATGGCCAAGATGAAAAATTCAAGTGATAGCACATGCTGGAGAGGTTGTGGAGAAAAGGGAACCCTCCTCCATTGCTGGTGGGAATGTAAACTGGTTCAACCACTTTGGAAATCAATCTGGCACTTTCTCAGACAACTAGGAGTAGTGGTACCTCAAGACCCAGCTATACCACTCCTAGGTATATACCCAAAATTTGCTCAAGTACAGAACAAGGACATTTGTTCAACCATGTTCATAGCAGCTTTATTTGTAATAGCCAGAACTTGGAAACAACCCAGATGTCCATCAACGGAGGAATGGATACAGAAATTGTGGTATTTTTACACAATGGAATACTACTCAGCAATCAAAAAGGAGGAAATCATGAAATTTACAGGCAAGTGGTGGGATCTAGAAAAGATCATTCTGAGTGAAGTATCCCAGAAGGAGAAAGACAAACTTGGTATATACTCGCTTATATAGACCTACAAGATATGATAAACATAATGAAATCTACACACCTAAAGAAGATAATCAAGAAAGTGGACACAGGCGAAGGTGATTAATCCTCATTTAGAAAGACAAATGGGATGTGCATTGAACTTATGACAGGAGTCTACCACAAAAGGCATCTGAAAGACTCTACCTAGCAGTGTTTCAAAGCAGACACTAAGACTCATAACCAAACCCTCGGCAGAGTGCAGGGAATCATATGAAAGAAGGGAAGTTAGTATGATATGGAAAGGATAGGAGCTCTACAAGGACCAAACATATCTGGGCACAGGGTCTTTTCTGAGACTGACACTCAACCAAGGACCATCTATGGATATATCCTAGAACTTCTGCTCGGATGTGGCCCATGGTAGCTCAGTAACCAAGTAGTTTTCCAAAGTAAGGGGAACACGGACTATTACTAACAGGATTTCAAGGGCAGGCTGTTTAAACCACCCCCCCCCCTGGGGAGGAGCAGTCTGTTAGGCCACAGAGGAGGACTTTGCAGCCACCCCTGAAGATACCTGATAAAACAGGGTCAGATGAAAGGGGAGGAGGTCCTCCCCTATCAGTGGACTTGGAAAGGGGCAGGGAGGAGACCAGGGTGGGAGTGTGGGGTTGGGGAGGGAATGAGGGAGCGGGATACAGCTGGGACACAGAGTTAACAAAATGTAACTAAAAAGAAAAAAATAATAATAAAAAAAGAAAAAAAAAGAATATTCATAATCTTATATATAGTCTAAAAAATTACAAATTCCCATTCATTGTCCTTTAATTTTTCCAGCAACTATAATACCTTCTATAAATTTACAGTAGTCACCTCCTGGGAATTCCCAGGTGAAAGTGACATCACTCATATTTAACATATAATTTCTTTTGACAAACTCTAAACATATGTCCCCCATAACCCATTTACATGATCGTGTCAATTCTTCTACTCTGGGTGAAACATTTCCCAGTTGCGTATTAAAGTTCTTCAAATACTAAGCAAAACCAGGTCTCAGTTTGCCTATAAACACCTTTGCATTCTTTTTTATATATAATTATTTTTATTAATTACAGTTTATTCACTTATGTTTCAGAAATTGGACCCTAGTAGACTCCAGTAGACTGTTGGATTATTTATTAAAATGCACTCAAACTGCTATACATGACAACTGAAATTTTCCATCCAAACTTTAAGCAGTAGTTCCTTATCACAGTTTGCCATTCATTTTTTTAAGATGGTCTAAACCTAGGAAGTAGATCCTTGAAATTAAAAGGTATTAGTCTAAGGATCATTCATGCTCTAATTCTGTGATTTACATTCTAAGATCTGTTCTTATTTTCCTTTATTTCTAAAGATGAATAATGGCACCAACTTTTCACCTGAGCTTATCACCTGGTCATAGTTTGGTACAGAATTAAAAAGCAGAGTTGAGAGTTAAGAGCACAGACAAAGTAAGACAAAGTGTTGAAGAAACCCTATGGGCAGCCAGGCACCAGCCCACAGCACCTGTGTTAATTCCTTCTTCAATCAAATTGAAATGCATTTGCTTGATTACAACTAGTCACAATTCAGAATTTTAAATAAGTGAATAAAAATAGCTTCCATTTATGGCTGAGCATTTCACCAACATTTATTCTTTGCACATTGGTAAGTTGTGAGATTCTAAGTTAACAGTTGTTCACTATGGGAAGAGACTTCCCTGATGAGACCTGAGAGCTGCACTAATCGAAGGGCATAAAGACTTGAACTCTAAGATCATTAGTTTGATATCATGTTCATTTAACAAAATAACAGTAACAGGGTTATCCTGGGGGCCTGTGAGCCCCAATTGTAGATTCTTGGCCAGATGTGTAGTAAGTAGACATCCATTTTCTCTTGTGGAGCTGGCCTGTATTATTTACCTTTCCCCACCAGGACTCAGGGACAGAAGAGGTTGGAAGGTTATAGGATTCCGAGCTTAGAAAGGACTGAAGGAAATAGGGTCATCTGGACATGACAGGACCACTGCACTCACGAGCTCACACTGACTGTGGCTCCCTACAGAAGACCTGCAGAAGATCAAGCCAATCAATATTTAGTTGAGGATTTGGTCCTTGGCAGGAAAACGGTGCTCAGTGGATGGCTACAAGTCATGATATATGAGACCCACAAATTGAAAGTAGGTAGATTATTTAAATAATTAAAAAGGAGACAAAAAACTGAGAATGGGAAAAGTAGGAAGGAGAAGTGAGGATGATTATGATAAAAAAACATTGCCTGATATTCTCAAAGAATTGATAAAATATCATAACAGAAGAATATCTTCCATTTGCATTTTGCAAATATAGAGGAGTTCTCAATTACTCAGCTTTGATGTTTGAACTTGGTTGGCAAGTGAAAATCTTGATGATTCTGACTCATTTGTTGTCTGTCATCATCCAATAACACTGGCTTAAGGACACTCATCTTGCTTACTGTCATGAAAATACTTAACCTGAAATAATTATGGATCCCTCAATTTTATTGGCTCTCTCCTTTATTATCATCAACAACAGCACAAATAAAAATGAAACAAAACTTTCTTCACCTTTCTAGCACAATGACACAAATCTATAACCTAATATAATTTACAATATCTTAAATGCAATCATTAATATCCTATAAGTTTATCAACAATCTTTGTAACCACTCTACTTTTCTCCATCTCCACTAGAGATCAGGGCATGGAATGGCAACCATCCCTTCTCTTTATGCTGGGTAATGAACAAGGTTCATGATTGCCTGATTTCCTAAATGTCTTCATATATTGTTCACATAGAAACCAAGCTATGATATTCTCTTAATTAACTTATTTTTTTATTAAGATAAAAGTCAGGTGAATTAGTCCAGTAAAATATGTATAGGGCAATTTTCAGACAGATGGATTTAAATATTTTTTAAGAAATAGATATCCTTTCCTAATTTACACTAAACCACTGGAACACTTTTATTTCTACCTCCCTTGTCGTCCCGACAGTTCCTATATACAGCAATCCAAAACAATCTTTTAAAAACAGATATAGATATAGTACTTCATTAATCTGCATAAAATCCGTCTGTGGTTTCCTATTATTTGTATGTAAACTTCAAATTGCCTGCTATTGCTTCTCAGAATTTTTAGAATCTGACGCTGACATATTTGGACAACCTCATTTCAAACCTGCACTGCAAATCATCAGTGTCCAGCCAGAATGGCTGCTCTTCATTCCCTAGGAGGTGAAGCTCTCTGCTTCTTCACGGTTTATGCCTCGCTGCTGACTCTGTCTAGGAAGTGATTTCCTCTTATCTTCACACAGCTGGCACTTCCATTCATTTTATCTTACTACAAATATTCCTTACTGAGCGAGAGAGACTATGAAGTGTTAAGTTATTTTAAAGCATATACCTTTCCTTTCTCAGTTAATCACTGTACTTATTTACTTCATAGAACTTGTTTTGAGTCACAAACATTTCTGTCCATTTACTTACCGTATTTTAATCCTGGTTCTTCCTGCAACAAAATATTAACCTAATAAATATAGGTGAGCCCCGCCGTTATCTATAAAAGCCAAAAGTGATGCTTGGCACAAAGTAATTACATGCTACATATTTTATGTATTTATTCATTCCACTTAGTCTGTGGGGGAAGGGCACCTATGCACTTAGATTCTCACAAAATTCACGCGTGAAAACCTTCATTCATTATGGTTGTATCTGACGCCATGTCTTCAGGACAAGGTTAAATTTAAATGACACTCTAAGAGTGGGCAGTTGATATGAGTAAGGGTTGTCCTTCTTTACACTCTCAACTCCCACAAAAGTGGTCAACAAACTAAACCCTATTATGTTCTAGGACATAGACTTTCCAGCCTCCAAAACTTCCACAAAAAAAAAAAAAAAAAAAAAAAAAAAATTCATTGTGGTAGTCATAGAGTGTATGGTATATTTTTCTGAGAACTTTTCAAAATTTATTTTTTTTATTTATTACAATTTAGTCACTTTGTATCCCAGCTGTAGCCCCCTCTCTCATCCTCTCCCAATCCCACCCTCCCTCCTTTTCTCCTCCCTTGCCCCTCCCTCAGTCCACTGATAAGGGAGGTCCTTCTCCCTTCCCTCTGACCCTAGTATATCAGGTCTCATCAGGACTGTCTTTCATAGTCTTCCTCTGTGGCCTGATAAGGCTGCTCCCCCCTCAGAGGGAGGTTATCAAAGAGCCAGCCACCGAGTTCATGTCAGAGACAGTCCCTTTTCCCTTTACTAGGGAACACACTTGGACACTGAGCTGCCATGGGCTACATCTGTGCAGGAGTTCTAGGTTATATCCATTAATAGTTCTTGGTTAGTGAATCAGTCTCAGAGAAGACCCCTGTGCCCAGATTTTTTGGTTCTGTTGCTCTCCTTATGGAGCTCCTGTCCCCTCCAGGTCTTTCTGTCTCCCCCTTTTTCATAAGATTCCCTGCACTCTGCCCAAAGTTTGGATATGAGTCTCAGCATCTGCATTGATACCTTGCTGGGTAGAGTCTTTCAGAGGCACTCTATGGTAGGCTCCTGTCCTATTCCCTGTTTTCTCCTTCTTTCAATGTTTATACTCACTTATAAGTGGATGTTAGACATATAATATAGAATAAACATACTAAAATCTGTACACCTAAAAAAACTAAGCAAGAAGGAGGACCCTGGGTAAGATGCTCAATCCTTATTCAGAAAGTCAAACTGGATAGACATCATGTGATATATATATATATATATATATTATTACATATTACATATTACATATTACATATCACATATCACATATCATATATCATATATCATATATCATATATCATATATTATATATTATATATTATATATTATAGAAGCCTGGGTTAGTCTACTGCTGTGATAAAGACCATGACTATATATATAATATTTATAATATTACATATTATATATTATATATTATATATTATAGAAGCCTGGGTTAGTCTACTGCTGTGATAAAGACCATGACTAAAAGCTACTTAGGAGTCAAAGGTTCATTTTAGATTGTGTCTCAATCTCGGTCCACCATGACGGGAAGTCAGGGCAGGAACTGAAAACAGGAACCTGGAGGCAGAAACTGCAGTAGAAGACATAGAGGAATGGTGCTTACAGGCTTATTCCTCAAGGGTTGATAAATTTGCTTTTGTATGCACCCAGGACCATCAACTAAGAAAAGATTCTGCTCACAGTCGGGTAGGGAACCCCACAATAATTATCAACAAAGAAAATGTCTAATCTGCTTGCCAACATGCTAATCTGATGCGAGCGTTTTCTCAACTGAGATTTCCTCTTCTTAGTTAACTCTAGTTTGTATCAAGTTGAAAAACAAACCTAACCAATTCAGAGCCTGAGCAAAACTAAGCACAGGTCTATGTATTATGTGTGCACGGAAATATGTCTATCTCTACATGCAGTTATAAGCATCTGATTAACCCCAACAAGACATGAAAAGGTGAAAAGTAGTTTTGTGGTATTTTATTTTTGTATTTCTAAATATTAAGCTCTTAAGAATTATAGCAAAATATTGTTTTTAATGATGGAAAATAAATTGAACAAACTGCTGAACCATAATGAAGTAATAACATTTAAATGGCTCTTCTTTCTCTGTTTCCCGATCTTTGAAGTGCTTTACATTCAGGGACTCAGGCTTAAGTGCTTTCTCCTCCTTCTATCTTTCCAAGAACAATTAATCACTCCTTTAATACCCCCAAAGTCCCTCACATATTCTTTTATGTGGTATTGACTCAGTTCTCCCCTGCTGTTCAGGCTCTTTGTTAACATCTGGATCCTTCCCAATACAGTATTCAATGCTTTGGCATCAGGGCTCTGCTTTGGTTTCTTTACCTTAGTATCTAACTCATGCTTGCACAAAAGTTACACAGGATGAATTTTTTTGAGTAAATGAGTGAATGAAAACTGAAAATAAATACTAATCAAATGGAAAGTGGTACTTAAGCACTAATGCAAAATTCAAGGAAATTCTGATTAATTTTAGTAGATTATATTTCTAAAAAATGTGATGATTGTAGTTCTAAAAATAACTATTTGAGGACCCAAGAAAAGTGACTAGAAACACATTTCAGTGAATGTTTTTATGTACTAATGTTTATCTATGCATAAATATTGCCATAGTATATATACATATATGATAACAGTGTATTAGTTTTAAATGGAACAGATTATAAATAATTCATTTTTCAAAATTGAAGGCTGTTCTGGATAATGAATTGGGGCTAAAATCAAGTATACATTGCCTGCAAAACAATTATAACTGTACATGTATTTTAAAAACAGTATTATAGTCTGGCAAAAAAGTAGTCGAGCACAAACTTCAAAATAATATCTAATGCAGCTCTGTTGACATCAGCAGAAAAGAGATCCAGAGTAAAAGGCATGATGAAGGAGAAAAGGTGCTATTACCTGATTGCTACAAATCAATTTACTGCGAAGAGATAGTGACCTAATTGAATGTAGACAACAAAGCTCCTAAAGGCAGCAATCTAACAAGTTTCACCTTGCTTTCTATTGCTCTGATAAACACCATGGACAAAGACAACTTGTGAAGGAAATGATGAGTTTCATGCACAGGTAACAATCCCCCCATTAAACGAAACCAAGGCAAGAACTAAAGGCCATAGCTTGGAGGCAGGAACAGAGACACCATGGAGTGTTACTGTTTAAAGGCTTAATCTGGAGCCTTTCTTGGCTTACCTTTTGTATACGACCCACTACCATCTGACCAGGATTGCCATGGTCCACAGTGGGCTGGTCACTTCATGTCAATGACTGATCAAGAAAATGCTCTCTACAGGCCAATGTGATGGAGACGTTTCTCAGTTGAGGTTGCCTCTTCCCAGGTGATCCTGGCTTGTGTAATTGGCAAAAACTAACCATTATACAATAAAACTAGGTAAAGAAATAGGCACATGCCTTAAAATTACAGTATTTCCTTGTAAATAACTGGTATTAAAAACCGTGTAAGATAAATAAATGCATAAGATAAATAAATGTATTAGAATTCCGAACAATGAACCTGACCCAATTGATAATCACAGATCACTCTCTTCAAGAATAGCAGAATACAGCAGCTCAGCAGTGAGAGCAGGGTGCCCGGCAGGCTGTACTGAGGACTCCAAAACCCCAAAGTCTGTGTTTCTCAGGTGAGAGGAGAATCCACAGGGATACTTGAAAGTCCATTCTCAGCGCACCCGGCTAATAGAAGGAAAAATTCCAGGGCTCCTGCCGTGCGTTGCCACAGCACCAGGCCACCCGCCATCTGCAGATACCTTCCTGGGACCTGGGACCTCTGCAGCTCTCTGGGCTCTGACCCTGCAGCCCTAGGCCACTCATTGGAACCCACCATCAGTGGATACTTTCCTGGGACCTGCAGAGTGCACTGTGGGCTCCTTCCCTACAGCCTTAGGCCACCTACCGCCCAAGCCCGCTTTCTGTGGATAGCTTCCTGGAACCAGAGCCAGGTAGCTGTGACCTTGGGTGCTCACTCTCACTGCCTGTGGAGTGACAACCTCCCTGTAGTGTGGGGTGGACTCCAAACCGGGGCGCCCAATCTCACCAACCTGCGGGCACCTTCTGGGTACTAGAGGCTCCTGTTTCCAAACCCGGGAGACCACACTGAACATACTGTGGACCACTTCCTGGTCTCAGTGGCTAGTGGAGCTCACTCTTACAGCCCAGTGGAAGGGATTTATTCTGGTACTGTGGGGGAGGCTCGGCTCCATCCTCCCTGCTCACCTCCTGCCTGGTTTACCGTGTCAGAATCAGCTAGCACAGCACAGCACAGTGAACACAGCAGAGCTGAGCCAGGCATGGGACCTAGGTTCCATTCCCCACCATCTAAGGGAAACCTGTGGAGACTGGAGAAGCTCTAGGCAAAGAGATCTATCCCTAGTGCCCCAACAGCCTGGCTCACATAGGTCAGAATCAGCCAGCCCAGCACAGACAGAAAACCCAACGGAGCTGAACTAGGCACCTGACCCAAGTTCCATTGTCCTCCTCCCCAAGGAGGCCTATATGGCATTAGAGCAGCCTTAGGCTCAAAGATCTTTCTGCCTGCTCCCCAGCATCCTAGTCCACCTGGGTAGGAAACAACTCAACCAGGCAACACAACCAGTGAACCCAGGGGAGCTGAGCCATGCCTGGGACCCAAATCACATCCTCCTCCTTTTTTATTTATTTATTTATTGCCAGAAATAAATTTGTTTTATTTATAAATAACCAATCTCAAACATTTTGTTATAGCAACAGGAATGGTTTTCATAAGCAGAGGGTGCCAATGCTGAAACTTTACCTGGATGTAGAGAGTAATAAAACAGATACATTGTTGTAGGAAATGAGAGATTGTCACTTTTTTCTTTTTTTTTTTAATTTTTTAATTTCAATTGCAGCTTATTCACTTTGTATCCCAGCTGTAGCACCCTTCCTCATTCCCTCCCAATTCCACCCTCCCTCCTTCGTATCCTCCCATGTCCCTCTCCAAGTCCACTAATTGGGAAGGTCCTCTTCCCCTAGCTTATCAGGTTTCATCAGGACTGGCTGCAATGTCTTCCTCTTTGGCCTGGTAAGGCTGCTTCCCCCTCAGGTGGAGGTGATCAAAGAGTCAACCACTGAGTTCATGTCAGAGACAGTCTCTGTACCACTTCCTAGAGAACCCACTTGGATACTAAGCTGCCATGGGCTACATCTGTGCAGGGGTTCTAGGTTATCTCCATGCATGGTCCTTGTTTTGAGTATCAGTCTCAGAAAAGTCCATTGTGCCCAGATTTTTTGGTTCTGTTGCTCTCCTTGTGGAGCTCCTGTCCCCTCCAGATCTTACTATCTTCCCTTTCTTTTATAAGATTCCCTGCACTTTGTCCAAAGTTTGGCTGTGAGTCTCAGCATCTGCTTTGATACCCTACTGAGTAAAGTCTTTCAGAGGCCATCTGTGGTAGTCTTCTGTCCTGTTCCCTGTTTTTAAATCACGGACAAGGCAAGGCTTCCCACTCTCTCCTTATCTCTTATTAGTTCTTGAAGTTCTAGATAGAGCAATAAGACAACTAAAGGAGATCAAGAGGATACAGATCAGAAACGAAGAAGTCAAAGTATCATTATCTGCATATGACATGATAGTATGCATGACTGACCAGAGAATTCGACCAGAGAACTCCTTCAGCTGATAAATACCTTCAGCAAAGTGGCTGGATGCAAAATTAACTTAAAAAAAAATTGAAGCCCTCCTGTATACAAAAGACAAAAGGGCAGAGAGAGAAATTAAAGAAACAACACCCTTCACAATAGCCACAAAGGACATAAAGTACCTTGGTGTAACTCTAATGAAGTAAGTGAAAGACCTAAATGAAAAAACAGCTACAAGTCCCTGAAGAAAGAAATTGAAGAAGATATCAAAGGTGGGAAGATCTCCCATGTTCATGGATCACTAGCATTAACATTGTGAAAATTGCTATCCTACCAAAAGAAATCAACAGATTCAATGCAATTCCCATCAAAATACCAAAACATTTTTTTTGCAGACTTTGAAATTACAATTCTCAATTTCATATGGAAAAACAAAAGCCTAGAATAAGCAAAACAGTTCTGTATGATAAAAGATCTCCTGGAGGTATCTCCATGCCTGATCTCAAGTTGTACTATAGAGCAATAATAATAAAGGGGGCATAGTACTGGCATAGAAATAGACTGGTGGATCAATGGAATTGAATAGAAGACCCAGAAATAAACCCATACACCTACGTATACCTGATTTTTGACAAAAAAGCCAAAACCATACAATAGAAAAAAGACAGCATCTTCAACAAATGTTGCTGGCTTAATTGTATATAGAAAAATGCAAATCATCCTGCACAAAGTTAAAGTCCAAGTAGCTCAAAGACCTCAAAATAAAACCAGACATACTAAATAGTCTTAACCTAATTGACACAAGAGATAACTTCCTGAACAGAACACCAACAGCTCAGGCTTTAAGATCAACAATTAATAAATAGGACCTCATGAAACTGAAAAGCTTCTGTAGAGCAAAAGACACTGTCATTAGAACAGAACGACAGCCTATAGACTGGGAAAAGATCTTCACCAACCGTACATCTGACAAAGGGCTAATATCCAGGATATATAAAGAAATGAAGAGGTTAAACACCAACAAACCAAGTAATCCAATTAAAAAATGGAGTAGAGAGCTAAACAGAGAATTCTCAGCAGAGGAATATCGAATCGCACAGAAACACTTAAAGAAATGCTCAACATCCTTAGTTATTCTGGCAGTGCAAATCAAAATGACCCTGAGATTTCACCTCACACCCATTAGAATGGCAAAACAAACATACAAACAAACAAACAAACCTTCAAGGGATGAGGCATGCTGGAGAGGATGTGGAGTAAGGGGAACCCTCCTCCATTGCTGGTGGAAATGGAACTTTGCACAAGTACTTTGAAAATCAATCTGGCTTTTTCTCAGAAAATTAGGAATAGAGTAACCTCAAGATCCAGCTATACCACTCCTCAGCATATACCCAAAAGATGCCCCACTATTTAATAAGGACATGTTCTCAGCTATGTTCATAGCAGCTTTATTTGTAATAGCCAGAATCTGGAAATAAGTAAATTTTTAAAAAAGCTTAAATTTAACCTAAAATTTTTAAATGTAAACTAGAATGAACATGAGAAATGCTTCTCTTTACATTAGGGATCTAACACCTTTGAGTTCTCCAGAGAAGTCCATATGCCCAGTGTGTTTACTGTGGTGGGCTTAAAGAGCCACTCAACATATTTAAAACTACTTCACTCAGATATCATCACTCTTAACTATACTACCAAAAATGTTAACTGAGAGGAGCAGAAGGAAATAGTTTTCATTTCCTCAGTATTACATGCCAGAAGAAAAGTTTCCATGGGAAACACAGAAGAGGTCACTTTCTTTTTTTTTTAATTTAAATTTATTTTATTAATTACACTTTATTCACTTTGTATCCCCCCATAATCCCCTCCTCCCCTCCTGGTCCCACCCTCCCTTCCCCTTCTTCATGCATGCCCCTCCCCTCCCCAAGTCCACTGATAGGGGAGGTCCTCCTCTCCTTCCTTCTGATCTTAGTCTATCAGATCTCATCAGGAGTGGCTGCATTGTCATTTTCTGTGGTCTGGTGAGGCTGCTCCCCCATCAGAGGGAGGTGATCAAAGAGCAGGCCAATCAGATTATGTCAGAGGCAGTCCCTCTTCCCATTACTATATAACTTGGACACTAAACTGCCATGGACTACATCTGTGCAGGGGTTCTAGGTTATCTCCATGCCTGGTACTTGGTTGGAGTATGAGTCTCTGGGAAGAACCCTGTGTTCAAATTTCTGGTTCTGTTGCTCTCCTTGTGGGGTTCCTGTCCTCTCCAGATCTTACTATTTCCCACTTCTTACATAAGATTTCATGCACTCTGCCCAACAGTTGGCCATAAGTCTCAGTGTCTGCTTTGATAGTCTGTAGGGCAGAGCCTTTCAGAGGCCCTCTGTGGCAGGTTCCTAGGTTGTTTCCTGTTTTCTTCTTCTTCTGATGTCCATCCTCTTTGCCTTTCAGGATGAGAATTGAGCATTTTAGTCAGGGTCCTCTCTCTTGATTAGTATCAGAAGATGGAAAGATCTCCCATGCTCATGGCTTGGCAGGATTAACATAATAAAAATGGCCATCTTACCAAAAGCAATCTACAGATTCAATGCAATTCCCATCAAATTACCAACACAATTCTTTACAACCCTGGAAAGAAAAATTCTCAACTTCATGTGGAATAACAAGAAACCCAGAATTGCTAAAACAATCCTCTACAATAAAAGATCTTCTGGAGGTATGAGCAACAGTTATAAAAACTACATGGTACTGGCATAGAAACAGAATGGTGGATCAATGGAACCGAACAGAGGACCCAGAAATAAACCCACACACTTATGGACACCTGATCTTTGACAAAGATGCCAAAATCATACAATGGGAAAAAGATAGCATCTTCACCAAATGGTGCTGGTCTAACTGGATGTCTACATGTAGAAAAATGCAAAGAGGTCACTTTCTTAATCCAGATTTCACAAAGTCATAGCGCAAAAAAGTGGGTCCCCCAGCTTCCTCTAGAGTTAGAAATACTCCTGAATGCTTTATTGGCTGCCTGTGAAATTTTTGATTGAGACACCTCAGACCCATGCTATTCTGACTGCTGCAGCCTCTGGGTAACAGCCACTCACCGACTGGCTGTCCAGACCACTGTAAGTTGCCTGAGCAGCTGACACTCCCATGACCTACCTCACCTGGTTGTTAAAGCACCATTGCTTGTCCCTGCTGTTGAATCCAGGAAGAGTTCTATGTATCTGTGGTACGTGTTTGCCCTATCCTTTCACATAGATGCTTCTTCATGGGTGGGAAACTCAACATCTGCTTCTCCTGTCACTCTTCCATCAGTAGTATAAAGGAGAAAGCCCGAATTAGATATACATGTAGATGTTAGCCAAACTCTGAGAAAGACACAGGCAATTCGGTGAAAAGAAGAAAGACTTTTCAGTAAGTAGCGTTGGCAGTGTTTTATTTCCTTCCATAGCAACAAATAAAGCTCACCTAGCTCACAGTTTACAAAAAGTAACTGAAGATGATTTTTCACTTAAATATAAAACAGAAAAGTATAATTTTTTTTGGAATGAAAAAGGACAAAAGTTTCTGTGACCTTGAATTAGGTTACAAATTCTGAGATGTAGCACTGAAGATTCTTTATATTTTTTTCCTTTAGCTTTCCTTGCTTACAGAGCTCCTAATGAGTAAAAGCAAAAGGCCATTTTAAAAATTATTTTTATTAAAAATTAATTTTTCTCTCATACAGTTCTTTTTAAATTAATGAACTGGACTTTAGGAAGGATTGAAAAGGCAAGATAATGTGTCTGAAAAAAGAATCAGATCCAAACCTGTAAAAAGCTCAACCTTATAGAGGAAAACACACAATATTTTTAATGGGCTAATACTGAAAAGCCACTTCACTAAAGAAATTACAGCAGTCAAACAAGTCTGTTAAAAATCATCAAATTCTCTATTAGGATTAAAATCATAACAAACAATACAAAAAGCTCAATAAAATGGCTAAAATATTTAAAAGTAATAATAAAGAAGGTGATAGGAATCGTTTGTGGTGGCCTACAGCCAATGAAACTATTTAGCATGGCAGAGAATGCAACAGTACAAGAACACTCTGCTTCTAGACATGTTTCCAAGAGCAGTGAATTCGAACACAGTAACAAACCCACATAGGCCTTCCAATATCCAGTCCCTGCAGGGAACCCATGTATTATCTATCAAATGCATAGATAAATTGCATTATGTAGTATAACAAAATACTTATCTGTAACAACAACAACAACAACAAAAAAAACAAACAGTTTGAAATGAGCAATGGAATATTGATGAGTATGAGTGTCTTAAGCAAAAGAGTCACACTCAAAAAGGACGGAATGTGTGACTCCACTTAGAAGATATTCCGCAAAGACAAACCATAGGAAGAGAGTCAGAGCTGAAATTGTTAGAAAGTGCATGTAGAAGGTGGGTACTGTCCACAATGAGTATGAGGCAGGGGATCATCTGAAATGAACATAGAAGACTATGATGTCCAAACCCCAGAGGAATATATGTTTAATGTTTTCTTTTCCTCCCTATGTAACAAAATGATTTTTATACATAAGAATTATAAGCATTACCATTGAAAAGAAAAAATCCTGTGAGATTTGAATGTTGATGGCCTCCATAAGCCCATATATTTGTATCTGTTGTCCCCAATTGGTGGAACTGTTTCGAAAGGTTCACTGGGGGTGGGCTCTAAGGTTTCAAAGTTCTCCTGCTGCTCCCACCTTAGCTGTCACACTCCCTCTCTGACTCACAAGAGCAGATAAGGATGAGAGTTTTCACCAGCAGCTCCAGGAACAGCCCTGTCTCCCTCCCTGCCGTGATAGTCATGGATTCACCCTCTGCACTCTAAGCCCTCAATAACTCCTTCTTCTTAAGTTGCATTGGTCATGGTATCTTTACAGCAATAGAAAAGTAGTTAGCACAATTCTTTAAGCAAACTCATACACACAGTGGCTGACGTGAGTCGGTCTTTGGCTTTCTCAGGCTCTGGTTTATAAATTAATACTATAATACCCTGGATTGCAATATTCATGGTGCCTCTACCTTCACACTGACAAGGAATAAAGTAACTTTTTTCCTTCTTATTTCAACACTCAGTATAAATTGGTGTCATTCTTGTAGTGTATCCTCTTCTTCAAATTTATGGTACTTGTTGGCAATTTCACTGATTAAATTTTGCTCTGAATCCTCAAAACAAAGTTTTGTCTAGTTTCCTAAATACAAGAAAAGTGTGACTTTCCATATAAAGGAAGTATGTGTATTAGAGAAGTTGGTTTAATTGAATACCATGAATTCAATGCTAATTAAAAACAAATCTACGTTAAGTACAGTATCTGAACAAGCCAAACATAAATCTAAGTTATGTTTTGTTAAGTGAAGAAACATCTGAGGCCCAGGACAGAAATGGTTCCAGATTTACTATTGCAGTGTTACTGGCAACCATATAGGACGTAACCACCATGATCTATGAGAAGCCAGGAGATAAATGATAGATACAAAAATGAATAAGCTGAAAACACTAATATGTTTTAATTGTAAATATTAAAAATGTAATAAATCATGTCATGCTCTCAACTGGATTTAATATTTTATATCGTGTTGAAATTGGTTTTCCGTAGTCATATCCCGTCTTGAGCTTATTCCTATTTCAAAGTATTTATGTGTGTTCAGCACTTGTTTGCTTCTGTAGTCTTCCTCATTTTTAAGGAGTTCAGTAATAAAAGCCACGTGCGTGGTTCAGCCTCACTGCCTAGAAACACCAGTATTAGTCAGCTTTCCACACAACAACTGGGGTAATTACTTTACAAAAGCAAAGGAGTTATTTTGGATTTAAGTTATGAAGTTGTGTTTTTCATGACCTCTTGGTTTCATTCATTGGGGCCTGTGGTGAGGTAACAGGGTATGGCAGAAAGCCATGTCAGAGCAAAATCACTGACTATGCGAACAGGAAGTAATGGAAAGGAAGAAGAAAATTAGAGTCCGCAGAACCTGGACAAGGTCTTGCCACTTATGAGTGAAAGGACCCAGTGAGCTCAAATTTAAAGATTCTCCGTTCCACAACGCCACCACCGTGGAGCAAACTTTTAACACATTAGCCACTGTAGCCATTCACAGCGGTGTGCGGGTGCCCTGGAGCTTCTGCACAGCGATCATTTCATCACAGTTCTGACTCTAATCTCCCCTCTTAGCTAAAAGAAAGAATAAATTATATGACTTACTAAGTTATTCTGCTTGGCTTTGATTTTGAATTCAAATAAATAACCAATTTCATACAAGTTTCCATCTATACTAATATCACAACCACCACTTTGGAGTAATTTTCCTATCCTGAAAACAGACGTTATTATCAGTGAAAACACAAGAGTTTAATGGTATTCTAGAGATAGAATAGTCATGTTGAACCTTCAGCAGTAAGCATGAGCTCGAAGATGCAAATGCATGTTTGATATAGAACTTAAATAACATTTATGGCTAACAAAAGGAATCTAAAGTGTTATCGGAAAATTCAGTTATGACAAAGTTGAGGCAATGTTCAAGGCGGTGGCCAAGAAAAGAAAGTTAGGATAACACACTTGCGTTTGTAAAATCCTCGTGTGAGTGTGTGCAGAAAAGTAGGTGTTACGTGTGTGAGTGGAGGTGTCAACTTGGCTGCAACACATTTGTAGAGGTCAGGGGAAAGCCCCTCCTTCTACCTTCCGATATGTCTCTCTCTTTATACACTGTGTACTCGCAGCTAGTCTTTCCCTGTGCTTCCAGGGACCCTCCTGCCCTTGCTTCCCATTTTGTCAGAGGACCACCGGGATTGGAGCATCCAGTGCTGGCAATTCAGCCTTACATCTTCAGTTTGCATGGCAGGCACAATACCCACCGAGCTATCTCTCCCACGTTTTCACTTTCCGTTGGCTTTGCCTTCATTTAAACAGTTATTGAAATGTTCATTGTCTGTTTCGCCTTTTTCAGGTCTACATAACATTCAGATGGGCTGTTTAATTTTTATTAGAAGATTTCTTAGAATGGGCCCTAAGCTAAAGTGGAAAGTATCTTCTCTACTTAGGTCACCAGATATCTCTTGCGCACTATTTACATTTTCTCTCGACCTCAAAGCACTCAAGCTTAAGGGGAAGATGTCAGACTGCACATGACCACATTTTTCCCTTTAAATTTAAATAATGAGAAAAGTGTTGTACTTTAAAATTTACCTATAATTTATATAAGTTTGGGGATTTGGAACATTAAACGTCTTGGCATTATTTTAAGCACAGAGAACAAAATTCTCTCCAAAATGCGAAAGGAGTTCTTTGGAAATATTACTTGAATGTTGTAGATTTCTCACTTTAAAATTTGGTAAGACTTATGAAATTCCATGGAGACAGAATTGTTTCTGACTAAGAACTTTATATAAGGGATTTGCACATTTCCTACTTCTTTGTGGCAAGTAATGGAATAAGGGCACACCCCGTGAAGAGCGAACATTGGGGCCTGAGATGCTTTATGTATGTGTCAGGGTGGTACTGGAATTCCCTCCGAACATGAAAATGAACTAGTGAGGAATGCCAAATACAAACCCACTTTACATAGTACATGCCTGCACTATTTATCACGCACTGGGGAAAATAGACAATCAGGACTTGCTGTGGTGAACTGCCAAAAGAGGTGACTGTCCACTCAGGTTTTATTATTATTATTAGTTCCTGTTAGGAAAGGCTAAGGCACACAATTTCAAAGACCCTTTGTAGGCTAAGAGGCTCAAAGTCCCCTCTTGACTACATAATGAAATGTAAATATTTTAATACATAAAATTTTAAGAGGAAAAAGAGGAGAGTCACAGCAATGGCTGAGCACTTAATAACGCTACCCTTGCAGAGTCTGGGGTTTGATTCCCGCGACCTACGTGAAGGCTCACACCGTCTGTTACTCCAGGTCCAGGAGACTCAGTGCCCTACCCTGACCTTCCTGAACACCAGTCACACACAAGGTACACATGCATACAGCAGGCAAAATAGACAGACATACTTAACACTGCAAAAAGCAAAGGAGACCAAGAAGTCCTCTTCAGTTTGACCAAAGTTTTGCTAACACAGCTATGTTCAGAAGTTCTACTTACCACTGAAAGAGATCTGCACAGCTCATGAGAAATCAGTGTTCCCTGTCCCCGCCATAGCTCTCTGTTTAGCTGGGGAAAGATACAAAACAGTGATTTTGACAGATAGAAACACAGTTATTCAGAAACATACGCATGTACACACACACACACACACACACACACACACACATATATATATACATAAATAACACAAAATTTGATGATGTATTTCTAATATCTACATCTATATATACATATATAAGTATATATGTGTATATACACACACACACATATATGCAAAAACCTATAATTATGGCATCAACTGAACTTGAAGTCCAATAATTTGGCTAATTGGCGCTTACCAATACACGATGCTCACATCACTGATGCCCAGAATCTTGCCGTGTGAAAACTCTCAGGGTTCTTACCATTATCAAATGTTGATTTCAGAATTTTATGTGTTCACATTATCCTGCTAAGCTTTTCTTTTTTGGAATTTGAAATTTTTGGGGTGTGTGTGTGTGTGTGTGTGTTTAACTAAGTGTTATCGGTGAGAGTGTGACAATTGCCTATAAGTAAAAGTTAATGGGAAAAAGCACAATTTCTGAGAAAGTGTAGCGATCAACAGTTTAAAGATGATCTAAGTTGAACATTATTCTAGGCTTGTGAGAACATCTGTACTGTCTGTTGCTCATGGTTTCCTCATCCAAGCAGATGAAAAATTGATGGACGCACTGCTAATTAAGATACAATTACATAAAGAAAAATAGTAGCTAATATCATTAACTTTCTCATAAATGTAAAAATTTCTTTTATAAATTTTCTTTCGTGAGCACATACGAGTACAAGTCGGAGTGTGTGGGGGTGTATTCGTGTGGAGGCTCGAGCCGGCCTCAGCTGGAACCCCTCAGGACCTCACCTCCTCGTTTTCTGGCTCTCAACAGGCCAGGCTCGAGCCGGCCTCAGCTGGAACCCCTCAGGACCTCACCTCCTCGTTTTCTGGCTCTCAACAGGCCAGGCTAGAGCCGGCCTCAGCTGTAATCCCTCAGGACCTCACCTCCTCGTTTTCTGGCTCTCAGCAGGCCAGGCTTGCTGAGCACTGAGTCCCAAACATTCCCCCCCTTTTCCTTCTCAGTCCCAGAATCGTATGTGCAAGCCACCAAGCCTTCCTTTTGTGTGTGCATTCTGGTAGTTAAACTCAGGGTCTCATGTTTGCAAGGCAAGCATTTTGCCAACTAACATATCCATCTCTTCTTTTTTCATATTTTTATTGGTTGATTTTGTTATTTGACAATTTGTATACACAAGTTGCACATTTTTATTATTGTTTCACATGTACTGTCTTTTTATATTTCTTGTTCATATCTCTGTCAAGTCCCTCCCTAAACATCGTCTTTCTTGTACTCATGGCTTTTGTTTTTTCTTTTTTTTTTATTTTTATTTTTTTTATTAATTACACTTTATTCACTTTGTATCCCCCCATAAACCCCTCCCTCCTCCCCTCCTAATCCCACCTTTCCTCCCCCTTCTTAACACATGCCCCTCCCCAAGTCCACTGATAAGGGAGGTCCTCCTCTCCTTCCTTCTGATCTTACTCTATCAGGTCTCATCAGGAGTGGCTGTATTGTCATCTTCTGTGGCCTGGTAAGGCTACTCCTCCCTCAGGGGGAGGTGATCAAAGAGCAGGCCAATCAGATTATGTCAGAGACAGTCTCTCTTCCCATTACTATGTAACCCACTTGGAAACTGAACTGCCATGGGCTACATCTGTGCAGGGGTTCTAGGTTATCTCCACGAATAGTCCTTGGATGGAGTATGAGTCTCTGGGAAGTTCCCTGTGTTCAAATTATCTTGTTCTGTTGCTCTCCTTGTGGAGTTCCTGTCCTCTCCAGCTCTTACTATTTCCCACTTCTTACATAAAATTCCCTGCACATTGCCCAACAGCCTCTTGTGGTCTATTTAGTTTAGCCAGGGACTTCTGAATGACTATCTCTTGGAGCCTCATTGAGGTTGTCAATGAGTAGAAAACTGAAGGAAATAATTCCCTGCCCTTAAGTCTACTGCTTGAAAATAGCACAGCAGTGAGAGGTAGGGACTTCAGAGACCCTACTCCATCCATGTCTTACTGCTGATGAGCTCATTCTTGGGCAAAGCTAGAGCATCCTCAGCTGTTGTGGCTTCCTAACTGCAAAGCCCGTCTTACCCAATGTATGACATTTCACAGCCCTTTTCTCTATTTTCCAGCATTGCATTTTTCTAATACTAGACATCTTTCCAAAAATGCTCATTGAGCCTTAAAGATGGCTTAAAAAATACTTGTTTGGTGTGGAACACTCATCTATCACATATTCTTGGCAACTTGTCAGCTATGGTATTTATATTCATCACCATTCACTAGAAAAAGGCTTTTCTGATTAATCATCCCCTCCTCCTTAAACAATTTTTTCTTTGTTTGAGGGATTTTCTTGCTGTGGCATTTTAGTGAAGCCAAATTAAGTAAATAACTCTGATTATTAGATAATTTTAAAGTCTTACATTAAATATTCACAAGCAAATTTTAAAACCGACTTTAAAAATCAATCAAATCCCTCCATTCAGAGCCAGGGAACTCCAAGAAGAAGAGGTGGAAAAAAATGTAAGAGCCAGAAGGCACTGAAGACACCATGAAAACAATATCCCTAAGTCAACATGGGCAAAGCTCATCTGAACTCCCAGGAGACTGAAGCAGCATAACCAGGGCCTGCACACATCTGCACCCAGTCCTCTGCATGGATACTATGGTCGCCATTTTAGTGCTTTTATGGAATTCCTAAGTGAGTGTAGGAATTAGTCTGATTCTTGTATCTTCTCTTAGGCTCCTTTCCTTTTGGTAGTTTGTCTTATGCAATTCTGTAGTGATGGTCTTCGTTTTGTCACATCATATCTTATTTTATTGTACTTTAAACACAAAATATTAATGAATGAATGATTAATTAATTAAATCCTAGCCACCTGTGTAAAGATTAACAACTGAACTGTCACTTATACCTGCTAGGAGAGAAAAAAAAAATCCGTTTTCTCCGTTAGAGTAACACTGACTAGGACTGCTACATGAACCAACACACTGGATCCTACCGCAGAGATTCTTGGACATCTATAGTCCTTACTGCTCCTTTCAGCAGAAGAAAATGGAGTCAGAGTAGACATCCAACAAGTTACGAATGGATAAATGTACTCAATCTTTAAAAACAATGAAACTCGACAAAGAAAACAAGGGGATTCACAAATGATATAAAGTGAGATAAACCAGGCTCAGAAAAGATAAGAATTGCATGTTCTCTTTATACTCAGAACCTAGATTCCTATATGCATATATTCATGTATGTATGCATGTATGCACATGTGTGTACGCATGGCTGTATGTGTGTGTGTGTGTGTGTGTGTTAGTGAAGGCGTGGAGAGGCCAGGAGACTATAAAGGCCCATGAGAAGGGAAATGGGAAAGTTTTATGTGGGGATGAGTTCATGGAGACAGAAAAGACGGGGTAGGAAGGGCAGTTAAAGTAAACTCAGGATATATTAAAAAGACTTAGGGACTCGCTGCTTAGTAAACCATGTGGCCCAGTTCTCTTGCAGGAACTCGTCTCAGCCTGGGTGCTAGAATTACAGGTTATATCTAGCTTATATCAGCTTCGCTCTCGCCACTCACTCCAGCGCTAGAAATGATGACAGATCATTAGTCAAAATATCAGATTCCCACTGCATTTGCGAGCAGTTGTAATAAAATTCAATTTCTGATCATCTTTCTTATGTTATTTGCAAGGAATATTATTTCTGAGGAAAAAGTAGTAAATAATAGATTACTACTGCAGTTGGCCCAAAAGATTAGTAAGTAAATTAGTGGGAGGAAATTAATTCCCCTTGTAAGCATTTCTTTTAAAATTCAACTTGACAACATGGTTTGATTTTCAAGCTACACAAAGTGAAGAGCAACTCTGAACTGGCTGACCGACTAGCAATCACACTGTTTTTACTGTGCTTCTCTTTAGTGCCTCCAGACAATGGAACATGGTAGGAAAGTTCAGAAAGCTAAGGAGGATTTGGGTTTTGTGAGACTCCTAATTAGGCAGAGACAAAGCATACACTGGCCAGGCAGTCTTTCCAGGCCAGTTACATTCATAAAAGCAACAGTCAAGGGAAAACTATGTATGGAAATACTCAGACAGCAAAATAAGCTACCTTTTCTTAGATCCATAAAACAGGTCCAGAAAGTAAAACCTCACAGGTCAGGGACAGCTCTACATAATTATAAATCTGCTTTGCTGTTGTGGAGTTAAGAGGAGAAAAAAGCAATAATAACAAATTTAAATGTCAAATGCGTATTTCATCCTTTTGTTCTTCCATGGCACTTCACCCTGCCATTCTGTCCCCTTCTTTTTGTATTACTCTCCTTTTGAGATCCTGGTGGTGGTGTGTTGAGGACCTTACCATGTTTGACATTAAGCACACACATGAGCAGGTGCACAGCCTCCCTTCCCCATGTGCACCTGTGCTGGCCTTTCAAGTACTCAGACCTCGACTTCAAAGGTTAGCCAAGCCTGTGAGCTCATTCCCACTCTTTCTACCCTCTCCTTGCCTTTATTAAAAAACCAATCCTTCTGCCTCTGTAGTCTCCCGCCTCCACTTGCATCTATACTCTGAAAGGCTCTGTCAAGTCCCTTATTCTCCCCACAAAGTCACCTTATATATCCCCACTCAAACTCAAATCATTTATTCATACTTTACTCACTTTATTCTAAAATTACAGCATCATATAGTTGATAGCAGTTAATCATTTGACTTACTGCTTAGGTGGTATAATTGACTTAAGACCAAAAGTTAAATAATACCTACTATTATTCAACATGGTGATTACAAAAGCACTATCATCCCAAGGTTGTTTCATCTGTCTATTACATTAATTAAGTTCTGCTCAAAGTTATCATTGATAAAATATAGCTGGATAACAAGCAAATAACAAGAAATACATGGTCAGTAGATGTGCATTAAATTTTGTAGGAGCAAACAACAGAACCAAAAGACCTGGGCCCAGTGGTCTTTTCTGAGACTGATATTCCTACCAAGGACCTTGCATGGAGAAAACCTAGAACCCCTGTTCAGATGTAGCCCATGGCAGCTTAGTATCCAAGTTGGTTCTCTAGTAAAGGGAAGAGTGACTATCTGACATGAACTCAATGGCTGGCTCTTTGATCATCTCCCCCTGAGTGGGGGTGCAGCTATACCAGGCCACAGAGGAAGACAATGCAGCCAATCCTGATGAGACCTGATAGGCTAGGGTCAGAGGGAAGGGAAGGAGGACCTCCCCTATCAGTGGACTTGGAGAGGGGCATGGGAGGAGATGAGAACCGGAGGGAGGGCGGGATTGGGAGGGGATGGGAGTGGGGGCTACAGCTGGGACACAAAGTGAATAAATTGTAATAAATAAAAATTATATAAAAATTGTAAAGGTTGAAAAAAAATTGTAGGAGCAGTGGAGGGGAATAAGAACCCCTAGCAAAACAGTCACACCAGGAAATGATCAGCTCCTTCTTCCATGGTTTCTTAGAAGACTGACTGAGACAGACCTGTTTTCTATGTGAAAAAATTTTTAAACAGTGTGCCTGATGTCATCTGACATTGATGAACTGCTTGAAAGTTTACATTAAAAAGGAAGAAGAAATAGCAGAAAGCATTGCTATTGCTTCTTAAAATGTGGCTTTGTACACGTGGTCTGAGGACATTTTTATGGTGGCTAAGGGGATAAAGATACGTGTTCTCAAAGAAACGGATGGAGAGAAAAATACACATAGACAGGAGACAGAGGAGAGAGAAGATATATAGAGAGCAGAGAGTCATCTCTGACACAATGACTTAGTTTTCCTTCTTTCACAAGCAGGCAATAATCTTTTATTTTTCTTTGGATATAAATACATCAATTGAAGTTTTTCTTTACTTATCCTCTTTTCTTCCCTAGTATTTGCCTCCCTTATAAGGACAAAAATCTCTACATAAACTACCATTTTCAAAACTCAGGATATCCATAACAAATAGATTGGAGCCTCTTCTATGTGCTTCACTGTTGATTAGTGAGAACCAATGTCCAAATTTTACCAGCACACAAAAATAACCTGTGTTTCAGACTGTCAGTGAATTTGTCATTAATTATTAAGATACACAGCACAGGACTTGATTCACTAAGATCTCTCTTAAATGCTAAAGAAATATTCATTATTTTGAGAAAAAAAGTATTGAAGTACTATCATATCTGCCATCATTTTTCTACTTATTATGCTGGTAGCTTTGGCCTTCATATTGTCAGATATGCTCCCTTTTCTTTCTTTCTTTCTTTCTTTCTTTCTTTCTTTCTTTCTTTCTTTCTTTCTTTCTTTCGTTTTTAAGACAGGGTTTCTCTGTGTAGCCTTGGCTGCCCTGGGCTTACTTTTAGACCAGGCTGGCCTCAAACTCAGAGATTCGCCTCCCTCTACCTTGCTGAATGCTGGGATTATATGTGTGCACCACTGTTTTTTTAATTAATTATTTATAAATTCCACATCATGTACCCCAATCCTACTCATTCCCAATCCCTTAATATCTACCCTCCACCCTTCAAACCTTCTTCCCACTTCCAAAGAAAACAAACAAAATAAGGCAAAAATCTCACTGTAGAAAACTGTGGTATGTTTGTAGCAGCTTCATTCGTAATAGCCAGAACCGGGAAACAACCCAGATGTCCCTCAGCTGAGGAATGGATACTGAAATTGTGGTACGTTTACACAGTGGAATATTACTCAGCAATTAAAAACAAGGAAATCATGAAACTGGCAGGCAAATAGTGGGAACTAAAAAAGATCATTGTGAGTGAGGTATCCCAGAATCAGAAAGACACACACAGTATATACTCACTTATAAGTGGATATTAGACATATAATATAGGATAAATATACTACAATCTGTATACCTAAAGAAGCTAATCAAGAAGGAGGACCCTGGGTAAGATGATCTATCCTCACTCAGAAAGACAAACGGGACAGACATCGGAAGAAGGAGAAAAAGGGGAAAAGGACAGAAGCCTACCACAGAGGGCCTCTGAAAGACTCTATACAGCAGGTTATCAAAGCAGCTGCTGAGAATAATAACCAAACTTTGGACAGAGTGGAGGGAATCTTATGAAAGAAGGGGGAGACAGCAAGACCTGAAAGGGACAGGAGCTCCACAAGGAGAGCAACAGAACCAAAAAATCTGGGCCCAGTGGTCTTTTCTGAGATTGATACTCCAAACAAGGACCATGCATGGAGAAAACCTAGAACCTCTGCTCAGATGTAGCTCAGGGAGGCTCAGTATCCAAGTTGGTTCTCTAGTAAAGGGAAGAATGACTGTCTGACATGAACTCAGTGGCTGGCTCTTTGATCACCTCCAGCTGGGGGAGGAGCAGCCTTACTAGGCCACAGAAGAAGACAATGCAGCTAATTCTGATGAGACCTGATAGGCTAGGGTCAGATAGAAGGGAGGAGCACCTCCAATCAGTGGACTTGGAGAGGGGCAAGGGAGGAGATAAGGGAGGGAGGGTGGTATTCCGAGGGAATGAGGGAGGAGGCTACAGCTGGGATATAAAGTGAATAAACTGTAATTAATATAAAAATTAAAATTAAAAAGGAAGCTGTGGTATGTTGTGATGTATCGCAGAGTATACAGTTCTGTTCCAACAGCTTCACTTGCAAATGTTCATTGCAGTGAGTCACTGCTCTGGGTCGAGGCCTCTGGCTTCTGCTACACCATCAGTACTTATCCTCACTGGGACTCCTCTTGGATATCCTGTTGTTGCCCTGTGTCATGCATGAGCTCTAGCAGTTCACAAATGGGTTAACTCAAGGTCCTGCAAGTTAGCCTGGATGGTAGCTGAGCAGGTCTGCCCACCAGTTCTGCTGCACTCAGACCATCAGCGTGTGGCTCATTAAATGGCTAGTGAAGGGCAGGGCAAGCTTTTCCTGCACTCATGCCCTCACCTTGGTGGTAACATGGACCATGGACCATACTGCTGCAGGGCCATAGACCCACACTTGGCCCTTCACGGCACATGCTACAGTCTCTTTAACACTTCAGTGATATTGCTGCTACCAGTCAAGGAAAAATCGCTATCATTTCTAAAGATGTAAGGTGAACAAAACAATTAGAAGATATATCAGTGTATGAATCAACTTAATTTTAGTAATAGCACCTCTGATTAGAAGGTTAAAAAAGTGAGGCTTTGTGGCACACGCCTGTAATCCCTGTACTTGGAGAGGTAGATTAATCTGAGTTCGTGGACAACCTGATCTACAAAACCATTCTAGGACAGCTAACGCTACATTTAAAAACAAACAAACAAACAAACAAACAAACAAACAAAAAAAACACCTGTTTCAAAGAGCAAACAGAAAGAAAGAAAGAAAGAAAGAAAGAAAGAAAGAAAGAAAGAAAGA
>NW_026587216.1:45570545-45570731 GCF_907164565.1 Psammomys obesus | reverse complement strand
AAGAAAGAAAGAAAGAAAGAAAGAAAGAAAGAAAGAAAGAAAGAAAGGAAGGAGGAAAGAAAGAAGAAAAGAAAAATAGAAAAAGAAAAAGGAAAGGAAAACCAAAAATCAAAAATTTAAGGAAAAAGTTTGCATTTAAATAGATAGATAGATAGATAGATAGATAGATAGATAGATAGATAGATA
>NW_026587216.1:45553157-45570535 GCF_907164565.1 Psammomys obesus | reverse complement strand
ATAGATAGATAGATAGATAGATAGATAGATAGATAGATAGATAGATAGATAAAAGCTTTTCAGGCTTGATTTTTATATGGCTATTGTCAAACCACATAATGCTTTTATGAACTTAAAAATAAAAGGAAACATCAAAACTAAACTACTAACATCATAATAATAAAAAATTAACTAATTCAATAAAAACTGACTCAAAAAACTATAGTTTGTTTTTTAAAACTACATGCTACAGCAATCCATGTGTATCGGTAACAATACTAAATATTACAGCGTAACCTAATGTCTTTGCTGGCACCGTGATCTTAACCTCTCCAACTCCTGAAACTGTGAGAAATAAATTTATATTATTTATGAACATTCCATTATAAAGTATCTTATCATAATAGTCCAAATGCCATCTCTACTTGGTTTTACTTATTATATCATTGTTTTATCAATAACATTATTGCGTAGAAGTGACATTTCAAGTTTAATTTCTTCTTCCATTAACAATGGATGATATAATTTGATTCCTCACTTACACAAGGTAAGATAATCATATCTTGAAATATCAATGGTAAGATGGCCAAGTCACCATGGCTAAGAAATGGAAGAGAGGAGACCCTATCTCAAGCTTCTACTCAGAGGACTTGGTAGAATCACGTGGCACTGACAACTCAGTTATGTCTGGCTTATGGGTACCACTTGTAGGTTTTTTAACCCTCACAGTTGAAAACTTGGCAAATGTAAACAACTGAGCAAATTTTGAGTAAAGTTATTGACTTTTTAATAAAAACTGTGATTTTAGTTAGACTGCATCATTTTCCAAAATAAATTAGTAGCCTTATTTAGCAAGTAATAATATACAGTATCCAGCAAATTGATTTCCAAAGTAGTTGTGCCAGTTTACATTCCCACCAGCAATGGAGGAGGGTTCCCCTTTCTCCACTACCTTTCCAGCATGTGCTGTCATTTGAGTTTTTATTTTAGCCATTTTGATGGGTGTAAGGTGAAATATCAGGGTCGTTTTGATTTGCATTTCTCTGATGACTAAGGATGTTGAGCATCTCCAAGTGTTCCACAATCCTCTACAATCCTCTACAGAGAGTTCTCTGTTTAGCTCCGTACCCCATTTTTTAATTGCATTACTTAATTTATTGATTTTTAACTTTTAAATTCTTTATATATTCTGAATATTAGCCCTCTGTCTGATACGGGCTAATGAAGATCCTTTCCCAGTCTGTAGGCTGTCATTTTGTTCTTACAACAGTGTCCTTTGATTTACAGCTTTTCAGTTTCATGAGGTCCCATTTATTGATTGTTGCTCTAAGAGCATGTGCTGTTGATGTTCTGTTCATGAAGGTGTCTCCTGTGCCAATGAGTTCAAGGCTTTTCCCCAATTTTCCTTCCAACAAGTTTAGTGTGTCTGGTTTTATGTTGAGGTCTTCGATTCACTTAGACTTTAGTTTTGTGCTGGGTGATAAATATGGATCTATGTGTATTTTTCTACATGTAGACATCCAGTTGGACAAACACCATTTGTTGAAGATGCTATCTATTTTTCCATTGAATGGTTCTGGTGTCTTTGCTAAAAATCAATTATCCTGAGGTGTATTGGTTTATTTCTTGGTCTGCTATTCAATTCCATTAATCTACCATTTTGTTTCTATGCCAGTACCATGCTGTTTTTATTACTGTTCTTCTATACTATAGCTTGGGATTATGGATGGAGATACCTCCAGATGATCTGTTCTTGTACAGGATTGCTTTAGTAATTCTTGGTTTTTGTTTGTTTGTTTGTTTGTTTTTCCATGTGAAACTGAGAATTGTTCTTTCAAGTTCTGTACAGGATTGTGTTGGTATTTTGATGGGAATTGCATTGAATCTGTAGATTGCTTTTGGCAGGACAGCCATTTTCACTTTGTTAATCCTACTGATCCATGAGCATGGGAGATATTTCCATCTTCTGATATCTTCTTCAATTTCTTTCTTCAGAGACTTGAAGTTTTTTTTCAAACAGGTCTTTCACTTGCTTGGTTAGAGTCACCCCAAGGTACTTTATGTTATCAGTGGCTATTATTTATGGTGTAGTTTCCCTAATTTCTCTTTTAGCCGTTTTGTCTTTGGTATATAGGAGGACTACTGACTTTTTTTTTTTTTGTAGTTAATTTTGTATCCAGCTACTTTGCTGAAGATGTTTATCATCTGAAAGAATTATCTGGTCAAATTTTTGGGTCACACATGTATGCTATCATATCATCTGCAAATAGAAAATGACTTCTTCATTTCATATTTGTATCCCTTTGATCTCTTTTAGTTGTCTTATTGTTCTAGCTAGGTCTTCAAGTACTATGTCCAAGAGATACTGAGAGAGTGGGAAGCCTTGCCTTGTCCCTGATTTCAGTGGAATTGATTTAAGATTCTCTCCATTTAGTTTGATGTTGGCTATAGGATTGCTGTATATTGTCTTTACTATGTTTAGGTACGTGCCTTGTATCTCTGATCTCTCCAAGACTTTAAACATGAATGGGTGTTGGATTTTGTCAAATGCTTTTTCAGCATCTAAGGAGATTTTCATGTGCTTTTTCTCCTGTACTTTGTTTATATGATGGATTACATTGATGGATTTCCATATATTAAAACCACCTCTGCATGCCTGGGATGAAGCATACTTGGTAATGGTAGATGATATATTTTATGTGTTCTTGGATTCGGTTTGCAAGTTATTGAGTATTTTTGTATCAATGTTCATAAGAGATAGATCTTAAGTTCTTTTTTTTGTTGTTTGGTTGGGTCTTTGGGTGGTTTAGGTATCAAGGTGACTATGGTCTCATAGGATGAGTTTGGAAATGTTCCTTCTGTTTCTATTTTGTATACAACAAGAACACTTGCTCAACCATGTTCACAGCAGCCTTATTCATACTAGCCAGAAACTAGAAACAATCCAGATGTTCCTCAGCTGAGGAATGGATACAGAAATTGTGGTGCATTTACACAATAGAATACTACTCAGCAATTAAAAACAAGAAAATCATGAAATTATCAGGCAAATGGTAGGAACTAGAAAAGATCATCTTGAGTGAGGTATCTCAGAAGCAGAAAGACACACATGGTATATACTCACTTATAAGTAGATATTAGACATATAATATAAGATAAACATACTAAAATCTGTAAACCTAAAGAAACTAAGCAAAAAGGAGGACCCTGGGTAAGAGAAACAATCCTCACTCGTGTAGGCAAAGGACATGGACATCAGAAGAGGGAGAAAAAAAGAGAACAGGACAAGAGCCTACCACAGAGGATCTCTGAAAGACTCTACCCAGCAATGTATCAAAGCAGATCCTGAGACTCATAACCAAATTTTGGGCAGTGTGCCTGGAATCTTATGAAAGAAGGGGGAGACAGAAACACCTAGAGGGTCAGGAGCTCCACAAGGAGAGCAACAGAAAGAACCACAACATTTGAACAAAGGGGTCTTTTCTGAGACTGATACTCCAACCAAGGACCATGCATGGCCCTGCTCAGATGGCAGCTCAGTATCCAAGTGTCCTAATAAGGGGAACAGGGACTGTCTCTGACATGAACTCAATGGCTGGCTCTTTGATCACCTCCACCTGAAGGGGAACAGCCTTACCAGGCTACAGAGGAAGGCAGTGCATTCAATCCTGAAGAAACCTGATAGGCTAGGGTCAAATGGAAGTTGAAGAGGATTGCCCTTATCAGTGGACTGGGGGAAGGGGAAGGCAGGAGAAGGGAGGTAGGGTAGGATTGAAAGGACATGAGGGAGGAGGTACAGCTGAGATACAGAATGAATAAATTGTAATTAATAAAAAATTAAAACGTGCTTTGTAATTCCTTAAAAATAATAACAATACATTTTTAAAAATTCAGACTTCCTTTGAGCCCTATCTGCTGACAGCTGAGAGAAATGAACACAGACCCTCATTCCTCATCCAGAAACTATCTGTAACTGATGATCACTTGCCAAGGAGAAATTAGTGTTTTCTCATGGAGTCTTATTGGGGAAACAAACCATTATTATGTGTAGACCAAAAGGTGCAGAAGTACATGGCAACAGAAAAGAAAGTCAGTGGACTCTTTGAGGTCCTTTGTCTTAGAATATTTTGTAAGGCATTTTTTTTTCATCCCTACAGGTTCCCTGTATATATATCATGGCTTCTAGATTTGTATTTTTATGGGATTACTGTGCGGGGAGAAAATGTGTGTCTTTGTGTTTGTATTTGTTTTTCTTTGGCTCTTTTTTGTGCTTATTTTGAAGATACATATTCTAGTTTTATATTATTATTTTATTTTACTCTTACTCCTTAAAAGCCTGTTTGTTTTCTAACAAGAGTCAGAACAGGTAAGAATCTACAAGAGAGAAGGGGAAAAACTGAGGAGAATTGAATGTGGGAAAACCATAACATATTATAAGAAAAAAATTTTCAATAAAAGGGAATAAAAAGAAAAAGAAGAGTACTTCACCTGTATTTTAATTGATTATAGTCTCACACACAAGTCCCCTCCCTCAAACCAGGAAGTCTTCTACCTATATACTTAACACTGCGCTGAAAGTTATTATTCTAAAATCTTAGCATTAGCCATTTTTTGTAAGCCATATATATCTTTAAATATTGTATGTGAGAATATAAAAAGCAAAGTATTCTAGCACAATTTATCAACATGTGTGTGTATGATATATTTTAAGATGAGTTAGGTCATGCATTTTCTAAATACCTAATAAAGCAAATACAAGTTCCTCATTGACTGAATTCACATATAAGTGTTCCAAGAAGTTTGAGGAAAACAATTAAGCCTTATGGCAGAGATTGAAGCTAAAAATAGGAACCATGCTATAGAAATGTGCAAATCACAGGTTGGAGATGTGAAGCGACCGAACTTTAGAATGCTTGGTGCTCTGGGGAATACCGCTAGAATCCCATAAACGATATCAGAAAATTAAAGCTTTCATTTCTTAATTTATGTTTTTGTTTTTAAATTTTATTTATATATTTATTTTACATCCCAATAGCAGCCCCGTCTCTCCTCTTTACCAGGTTCTTCTTTCTTCTTCCTTCCCTCCCTTTCTCCTCAGAGAAGTGGAGCTCCCTTCTCCACCCCATCCCCGTAACATCAAGTTGCACCAGGACTAAGTGCATCTTCTTCCACTGAGGCCAGATAACACAGCCCAGTTAAGTGACATGGACTCTGTTGTCTGATTTTGGAACATTTCTTAATTTATGGACAACTTCAGACACTAAAAGCCATTGACAGGAAGCAGGAATTCAGGCTACTGTTCATAACAGCCAATCCTACCAGTCAATGTTTCAAATCTTTCAGTAAGTTTATTGCTGAATATCCAATTTGAAGAATCGTAGCCTATCCTGGAAACCAAGGGCAGAGAAAAAAGATAATTTGGCCAATTTCCTTTGGGTATAGAACAATCAAAGTGACAACCTGAAGAGATCACATCCCTGATTGCTTCATGGGTCACAAAAACATACATTACAATTCTTTCAGATAGGAGACTAGATTTCTAAACGAGCAGGCAAGGCATAAAGCTACAGATATTTGTGTACTGATGTTAATATAACTTTCATTTATATTCTCAGAGTGGTATGGCTTATACCATACCACATATACTCCACATATACAACGTACATATACTCTGCTTTAGTTGCAGAAAAGTAAATGCACACACTGTCTGGTTGAAGCAACCAACACTCAGGAATTTTAAATGCATTCTTGATTTCTCTCTACTCTCTATGACGTCCTAAGACCTGTCAATTATACTTGTTAGGTAGTAAAGATTCTATCCTCTTTCTTAGACCCCTACTATCAACATCTGCCTTGGACTCACCAACCTCCTTAATATAGACTTACATGAAAGGCATCTTCATATTTTCTCCTTTCTTTCAGACCTTCTGATCATTTGTTTCTAATCATAACCTTCCATTATTCAAAGCCCATTTATGGTTTTCCATCTTCCTGATGATGAAAGACAAAAATCTTTTGTTACTACATGATTTAGGCTCTGCTTTCCACATTAGTGTTGAGGAACATTTACAGGGCAGACAAGTTGATAAATCTCATTTCTTCATACTCTTACAATCACTTGTAGTTCTCCTTTACGGTCACACCAAACTAATACTTAGCCATTTATGAAAAATGATTATTTTTCATTACTTCTTCAACATCTGTCTCCCTACTAAAAATAAATTGCAGGCTGCTGATAAGTCTGATCTCTGTGTGCATTTATTAGTAAAAATGTCCATTTTGGATGACAATGCTTAGACTTTTGAGACAGGAGAGATAATACTTAATGTACAAATAAAAGGGAAATTGTGTGGATATTAATGATACTCCTAAGAATTTATTACAATGGAAATTTGTTCCCACATGATGCATCAGTACTTTGTAGCAAGAAAAAAAAAGTTGTATTAAGATTTAGATTAGTTTAGATCTTAAATCCTTTCTAGGAAAGTTCATTTGAATATTCACACCTTCTCCTGCCAACATGTTTCAAGTAAGACACTAAGAAAATTCTGTGAACAGCTGGCTAGCATATTTCTTTTTTTTTTTTTCAGTTGCATATAAAATTGGTGAAGATAAAGTCCTTAAGATCAGGCCTGTGCACTGCCTTTTTAAAGAAAAGAGGAAAAGTAATTCTTATTTTCACTTGAATTGACTGGAAAGGAACTAGTAGATAATAAATTCTAGAAAATACTTCAGTAAAGATTAGATGTGGCTGGGGAAGTAGCTCCATGGTAGAGTGCTTGCCTAGCATGCATACTACCTTGAATTCAATGCCCAACACGCACACACACACACACACACACACACACACACACACATACAGTGAGAAAGAGAGAGAGGTAGATCTTTTATAAAGGCCTAGGTCCTATTATTCCACTTTTTACTAAGCAAGTCAAAGATGCTAAAAAGTTATTCAATTCTGTAAAATCTGAAAACCATTTCATAAAATGGAGTTTGCATACTGGAGCAAATAAAAGGTCATAATGTTGCTTTCAAATGCTAACATAATGCTCTCAGTCTAGTACTAATCATAATAAGGTAAAAGAGAAAAAAGCAAAACTACAGCACTATTTAAGTAGATCATTCAAGCTTACAGTAAAAACCTAATCACTATATCCAATACAAAGAACAGGATATCAAAACAAAAAATTATTTTAGGCATATTAAAAAATATATAAAACAATTAGCAGTTATTGTCATTTAATGGCACTATTTGAAGAGATGTAAACAAATAAAACATGAGTAGAGAAAAGTAATGATTCTGACTCCATAGATTATGTAGCATAAAAAAAAAGAATCCATGCTGCTTTATGTAACCAAGCCCATAAGAAATCATCATGACTTACTAAAGTTATAATAGCATGTATATTAGACTTCTAAGACTTCCATAGCCAAGTACCACAAATTGGGAGGAATATACAACAGAAAAATATTTCTGGAGTCATAAGGACTAGAAATCCAAGATGGCAGTGCCAGCATGAAGGTTTTATTCTGATCATCTATTTTAGCTTATAGATGGAGGCCAACTTTTACTAATTATGTTCATCTTTCTGTATCATAGTCATTTTACCTTCTGAAGACATCAACTATATTGATTGAGAGCCCATTAATATGAAACATTAATCCACTCTGTGCCATAGTTTTCTCTTTATATATTTTTTGCTACCAACATTCAACTTTTGTGCTCTAAGACTATTATTATAATAGAAAAATAAAACTAAACATTTAAGTTTTAAAGTGCATTTCAATCTGAGTAGCTCAATGAAATCTTGTACCATATTAATCCATCTCAGCCAGGATATACATTTTCTCTTTGGCAAGGGATCCATGGTCTATGTTACTTGCTTGTTAGTATCTCAGTAGTCATCCTAGTTATGACATCAGTCGTTAAGATATCACTGTATTTTACTAAAAATGAACATTATGTGGTAGCCTAACACTGAATTATTTATGTCATTCACTTTGCTTCTTCCCATCACTTAGGCATTCTAGAAACTTATACCATTACATAAAAAGAAGAGTAGCTCTAATAATGTTTTTGAAAGAGAAACAGAGGCCACCTTCAAATCTTCTATTACAGTGTATTCATATGTCTCCTATTTTATCATTAGTGTTACTACTCCTTTAACATACTATTTTAAAAAATTAACCATTGTCATAAGTACATACATACAAGGAAAAATAACAGAAATAGGGCCCGAATATTAGTCCCATTCACCAGGACTCTAGAGCTTCTAGATATCACAGAGGGTCTGTGAGTGCTTGTCTTGTGAATAGCTGGCAGCTAGTGTACCTTTAGAAAATAGCTCTAGTCCGAGCAGGCATAGTGATAAACAAATGTAATCCCAGCTTCAGGAGTTGACACAAGAGGATCACCAAGAGTTCAAGGCCAGACTAGGCTATAGAGACAGATCTTATAACAACAAGGACATTTGTTCAACTATGTTCATAGAAGCTCTATTCATAATAGCCAGAATCTGGAAACAACCCAGATGTCCCTCAACAGAGAAATGGATACAGAAATTGTGGTATGTTTACACAATGGAATACTACTCAGCAATTAAAAACAAGAAAATCATGAAATTTTCAGGCAAATGGTAGGAACTAGAAAAGATCATCTTGAGTGAAGTAACCCAGAAGCAGAAAGACGCACATGGTATATACTCACTTATAAGTGGATATTAGACATATAATATAGGATCATCATACTAAAATCTGTAAACCTAACGAAGATAAGCAACAAGGAAGACCCTAGGGAAGAGGCTCAACCTCATTCAGAAGGGCAAATGCGATAGACATCAGAAGCAGGAGAAGACAGGGAACAGGACAGAAGCCTACCACAGATTGCCCCTGAAAGACTCTATTGTATGAGGTATCTCTGCAGAAGCTAGACTCATAGGCAAACTTTGAGCAGAATGCATGGAATCTTATGAAAGAAGTGGGAGACAGAAAGACCTTGAAGGGACAGGAGCTCTACAAGGAGACCAACAGAGCCAAAATATCTGGGCCCAGGGTATCCTGAAGAGACTGATGAATCAATCAAGGACCATTTATGGAGACAACCTATACCACCTGGCTGAGCTGTAGCCCATGAGCAGCTTAGTGTCTATGAGGGTTCCCTAGTAAGTGGAGCAGGAGCAGTCACTGGCATGAATGTGGCTTCCTGCTCTTTGTTCAACTCCCCCTGGTGAGGCGGACTTACTAGGCCACAGAGAAAGAGGATCCAGAAGTTCTGATGAGACCTGATAGTCTATAGTTTGATAATAGGGGAGGAAGACCTCTCCTATCAGTGGACTAGAAGAGGGACATGAAGACAGACAGGGAAGAGATGAGGGAAGAGGCCACAGCCGAGATGCAAATTGAATAAAATGTAATTAATAATAATGATGATGAAAAATAAATAAGTAATGAAGTAGTTAAATCTCAAAAAATGAACAGACAGATTTTCCTTTTTGCACATTTTTTCATTTTTTTTAAAACTTGATTTTCTTTTCTGATATGTTTAGCAGAAAAGAAATGTGAGTTCAACTTGGGCTTGCATACCTATGCGACACCTTTCTGAATAAGCCCAATCCTCTCTCAGCAGCAACTAATGTCCTGCAGCTCTGGTCTGTTCTCCAATGCCAATTGGTCACTGTGAGAGCTTTTTCTAGGAAATTGAGATTTTATGAATGTGATTTCGCTATTACACACAGAAGACACTACTACGCGGCGGTACACATCCTAGTTCTCTGGCTCTTATGATTTTTGGGGACTCTTAACTGTGTTCCCTGAGCCACAGATATAAGGTTGCATTGTCTCCATCTACTGCAAAAAGAAGCTTCTTTGATAAGAATAAGAGCTATACACTTATCTGTGAGCATCAGTGTCATCGTTTAGTATGCAATTACCTACTACTTCAGGAAAGCAGCGGTAGTAAGTTCTCTTCTAAGTCTGTGACCTCATTGCCCAAGGTAGTCGACTGTGTTTGTAGTATCAGGCATGAACGCCTTTCCTATTGAGTGGGTAAAAAAAATGATACACACACAAAATTAAATTCTTTTGAACTAAAAAAAAATAAAATTATAAAATGGATGGAATTAGAAATTATTATATTTAGGTGAGTTCATCCGGTACCAGAAAGACAAATGCCCGGTGTTACGTGTTCTCTCATCCATTACCAATCCTAGCTCTGAATCTGTGATGTGAATATATAGCCAGAAATAACCACAAAACTCAGGAAAATTCAGAGACCCTGAAGAGAGCAAGGAGGCACTCTAAAGGGTGGTACAGTAAGACACAGCTGCTACGATGGGAGAAATGAGAAAATGGAGACAAGACCTTAACTGAGAGAGGGCAAAATAGAAAGGAAGGAGGGATACATTAGCAATGTTTGAAACATAGTCTATGTTTATTGAAAAAATACATTATGCAGGGGACAAGATGGCTGTGCTGGGAGAACAGGGCATCTGAGGAGCCGGAAAACATTTCCTGTACAGCGACCAAGAGACTGAACCCTGGGCCCTAAAACAATAGCGATCAGGTTTTTCAGGTGAGAGGAAACCCTCACGGCATGGGAATCAGTCTGTACCACTCTCATGTCCCCCAGCCAGAACCCGGAAGAGATCCCAGGTCATGCAGGTACTAGGTTCCCAGACCAGAACCACACGCCTGCATGTCCTGATAACCTTCCCAGGCTGATTGGTGGGCACAAAAACACCAGAGACTGGGAGTTCCTGTCACAAGAGAATCCACAGGGAAGGAAGGAAGCTGTACTGACTTAAATCACCCAGTCCTTCCCTGGAAAAAGTCTCGCAGACCAACAGGGCCGAGCCACCATCAGACACAGGCAGTTTCTGTGCGCCAGCGAGCTGACAGAGACTGAGCGGTGCACCCCAGGGCAAAAAAGAGACTGGGAGTCCCTGTCTCCAGAGAATCCACAGAGAAGGAAGGAAACTGTACTGACTTAAATCAACCAGTCCTTCCCTGGAAAAAGTCTCGCAGACCTGCGGGGCCGAGCCGCCATCACCGAACTGTGCTCCAGACACAGGCACAAACAGTTGCTGCGCGCCAGATGTCCAACTGTGTCACAGCAGCTGATCATTAAATTTACAGCAAGAAACCCAGAAACAGTGCAGTTGTCTTCAGGACTTCCCTGGGTGAGAGGAGAACCCTCTCGACTAACAAAGACCACAGTTACCACTCAGGTCTCTATCCCTGAGGTGAGCAGCAGCAACTCCTGAAAAAATGCCAGCAATCCAGGTACTATACCCAAAAAGCTGAGAAGACTTCCTTCAAGAAAAACCAGCTTTCTGCCAAGGGAATTCTCTCCACCACAGGATCCCCAGGAACCACCAGAAAATAACCCCAAACACCTAAGATAGCCCAATGGGTAGAGGCCAGTGTAAAAGCTCAAGCAACAAAAGACAGAGCAATATGGCACCTCCAGAACGCAGTTACCCAGGGGCAAGTAGCCCTGGACACCCCAGCATAACTGAAATCCAAGAAGATGACCTAACAACTATGCTCATGAAGATGATAACAGAGGAAACAAATAAGATATGTAAAGACATGGAGGAAGATAAACTCAAACAGAATATTGCCATCCATAAAGAAATAGAGAAAGTTGCAGCCAAACAGTTTGTGGCCTTTAAAAAGGAAATGCTTAAAGCACTGAATGAAATAAAAGAAACAGAGGTTGGTTCAAACAAACAGCTAAAAGAAGTGATGGAAAAACAGGAAAATACAGTCAGACAGGTGAAGGAAATCAACAAAATGGCTCAAGATCTGAAGATAGAATTGGAAACATTAAAGAAAACACAAATGGAGGAAATTGCAGAGAGAAAAAACTTGGGAAGAAAACAGGAACTACATAGGTTAGCAAAACCAATAGACTACAAGAGATGGAAGAAAGAATCTCAGATGTGGAAGATAAAATGGAAGAAATCGATGTGTATGTCAAAGAAAATGTTAAATCCAAAAGATTCTTGACACAGACAATCCAAGAAATCCAAGACAATATGAAAAGACAAAAACTAAGAATAATAGGTATAGAGGAAAAAGAAGACTCCCTTCTCCAAGGCCCAGAAAATATTTTCAACAAAATCATTGAAGAAAATTTCTCCAAGTTAAAGGAGAAGCCAATAAGGATACATGAGGCCTACAGAACACCCAACAAATTTGACCAGAAAAGAAAATCCTCACGACACATAATAATCAAAAGAGTAAGTATACAGAACAAAGAAAAAATACTAAAAGCTACAAGGGAAAAAGGCCAAGTAACATATAATGGCAAACCCATTAGAATTACACCTGACTTTTCAACAGAGACTATGAAAGCCAGAAGGGCCTGGACAGATATCATGCAGACCCTAAGAGAACACAGATGTCAGCCCAGGCTACTATACCCTGCAAAACTCTCAGTCCTCATAGATGAAGAAAACAAGATATTCAATGACAAAAACAAATTTCAGCAATACCTACACACAAATCCAGCATTACAGAAGACACTGGAAGGGAAAATACAACCCAAGAAAATTAGCTTCTGTCAAGAAAACACAGGAAATAATTAACCCTACTACAGTAAAACAAAAGCAACCAAGCATACAACCTTATGACCACAGCCAACATCAAAATCAGAGGACCTAACAGCCACTGGTCATTAATCTTTCTCAACATCAATGGACTCAACTCTCCAGTAAAAAGACACAGATTAACAGAATGAATACGTAAATAAAACCCAACAATCTGTTGCATACAAGAAACACACCTAAGGCACAAAGATAGAGATTACCTGAGGGTAAAGGTTTGGAAGACGACTTTCCAAGCAAATGGACCCAAGAAGCAAGCAGGAGTAGCCATTCTAATATCTGATAAAATAGACTTTCAACCAAAATTAATAAAAAGATATGGGGAAGGACACTTCATATTCATCAAGGGAAAATTCCACCAGGAAGACATCACAATCCTGAACATCTATGCCCCAAAAACAAGAGCACCCACATTTGTAAAAGAAACATTGATAAAATTTAAACCATATGTACATCCCCACACATTAATAGTGGGAGACTTCAACACCCTACTATCAACAAAGGACAGGTCAACAAAACAGAAATTAAACAAAGAAACAATGTCTCTAACAGAGATCATGAATCAAATGGACCTAACAGACATTTACAGAACTTTACACCCAAACACAAAAGGATTTACCTTCTTCTCAGCACCTCATGGAACCTTCTCCAAAATAGACCATATAGTTGGTCACAAAACAAGCCTCAACAGATACAAGAAGATTGAAATAATCCCTTGTATCTTGTCTGATCACCATGGAATAAAGCTGGACATCAACAACAACAGAAATAGCAAAAAGCCTACACTCACATGGAAACTGAACAACTTGTTGCTAAATGACAGCTGGGTCAGGGAAGAAATAAAGAAAGAAATTAAAGTCTTCCTAGAACTCAATGAAAATGAAGACACAACATACCCAAACTTGTGGGACACAATGAAAGCAGTACTAAGAGGAAAGTTCATAGCACTAAGTGCCTTCAAGAAGAAATTCGAGACAGCTCATTCAAGCAACTTAATGGCTCACTTAAAAACCCTAGCAAAAGAAGAAGCAGACACACCAAAAAGGAGTAGACGGATGGAAATTATCAAACTCAGGGCTGAAATCAATCAATTAGAAACAAATAAAACAATTCAAAGAATCAATGAAACCAAGAGCTGGTTCTTTGAGAAAATCAACAAGATCGACAAACCCTTAGCCAAGCTAACTAAAAGGCAGAGAGACACCACCCAAATCAACAAAATCAGAAATGAAAAGGGGGACATAACTACAGACACTGAGGAAATCTAAACAATCATTTGGACTTACTTCAAAAGTCTATATGCCACAAAATTTGAAAATCGAAATGAAATGGACAATTTTCTTGATCGATTTGACTTACCAAAGTTGAATCAGGACCAGGTAAATCAACTAAATAGTCATATATCCCCCAAAGAAATAGAAGCAGTCATCAAAAGTCTCCCATCCAAAAAAAGCCCAGGACCATATGGCTTCAGCGTAGAATTCTACCAGACCTTCAAAGAAGAGCTAACTCCAATTCTCTTCAAACTGTTCCACAAAATAGAAACAGAAGGAACATTACCAAACTCATTCTATGAAGCCACAGTCACCTTGGTACCTAAACCTCACAAAGACTCAACAAAGAAAGAGAATTTCAGGTCAATCTCCCTTATGAACATTGATGCAAAAATACTTAACAAAGTACTTGCAAACCGAATACAAGAACAAATCAAAGATATTATCCACTATAAGCAAATAGGCTTCATCCCAGGTATGCAGGGGTGGTTCATTATACGGAAATCCATCAATGTGATGCACCATATTAACAAACTGAAAGAAAAAACCATGTGATAATCTCCCTAGATGCTGAAAAAGCATTTGACAATATCCAACATCCATTCATGTTAAAAGTATTGGAGAGATCAGGGATACAAGGCACATATCTAAACATAGTAAAGGCGATATACAGCAAGCCTATAGGTAACATCAAACTGAACGGAGAGAAACTTAAAGCAATCCCACTGAAAGCAGGGACAAGACAAGGCTGCCTATTCTCTCCATATCTCTTCAACATAGTGCTGGAAGTCCTTGCTAGAGCAATAAGACAGTTGAAGGAGATCAAGGGGATACAGATTGGAAAGGAAGAAGTCAAATTATCATTATTTGCAGATGATATGATAGTATACATGAGTGACCCAAAAAACTCTACCAGGGAACTCCTACAGCTGATAAACACCTTCAGCAAAGTGGCCGGATACAAAATTAACTCAAAAAAATCAGTAGCACACCTGTATACAAAAGACAAAAGGGCTGAGAAAAAAATTAGGGAAACAACACCCTTCACAATAGACACAAATGACATAAAGTGCCTTGGTGTAGCCCTCACCAAGCAAGTCAAGGCTTGTATGAAAAAAATTTCAAGTATCTGAAGAAAGAATTAGAAGAAGATATGAGAAGATGGAAAGATCTCCCATGCTCATTCATGGCTTGGCAGGATTAACATAGTAAAAATGGCCATCTTACCAAAAGCAATCTACAGATTCAATGCAATTCCCATCAAATTGCCAACACAATTCTTTACAGACCTGGAAAGAAAAAATCTCAACTTCGTATGGAATAACAAGAAACCGAGAATTGCTAAAACAATCCTCTACAATAAAAGATCTTCTGGAGGTATCTCCATCCCTGATCTCAAGCTGTACTATAGAGCAACAGTTATAAAAACTGTATGGTACTGGCATAGAAACAGAATGGTGAATCAGTGGAACCGAACAGAAGACCCAGAAATAAACCCACACACTTATGGACACCTGATCTTTGACAAAGATGTCAAAACCATACAATGGAAAAAAGATAGCATCTTCAACAAATGGTGCTGGTCCAACTGGATGTGTACATGTAGAAAAATGCAAATAGATCCATACTTATCACCCTGCACAAAACTGAAGTCCAAGTGGATCAAAGACCTCAACATAAAACCAGACACATTAAATCGGCTAGAAAAAAAAAGTGGGGAATACCCTAGAACTCATTGGTACAGGAGAAAACTTCCTGAACAGAACACCAACAGCACAGGCTCTAAGAGCAACAATCAATAAATGGAACCTCATGAAACTGAAAAGCTTCTGTAAAGCAAAGGACACTGTCATCAAAACAAAGCAACTGCCTACAGATTGGGAAAGAATCTTCACCAACCCTTTATCTGACAGAGGACTCATATCCAGTATATATAAAGAACTAAAGAAGCTGAAAAGTAGCAAACCATGTAATCCACTTAAAAAATGGGGAACAGAGCTAAACAGAGAATTCTCAATAGAGCAATATCGAATGGCAGAGAAGCACTTAAAGAAATGCTCAGCCTCATTAGCCATTAGGAAAATGCAAATCAAAACTACCCTGAGATTTCACCTTACACCCATCAGTATGGCCAAGATGAAAAACTCAAGGGACAACACATGCTGGAGAGGTTGTGGAGAAAGGGGAACCCTTCTCCACTGCTGGTGGGAATGTAAACTTGTACAACCACTCTGGAAATCAATCTGGCGCTTTCTCAGACAACTAGGAATAGTGCTTCCTCAAGATCCAGCCATATCCTAGGCATATATCCAAAAGAGGCTAAAGTACACACACAAAAAAAACATTTGCTCAAACATGTTTGTAGCAGCTTTATTTGTAATAGCCAGAAGCTGGAAACAGCCCAGATGCCCCTCAAGTGAAGAATGGATGCAGAAACTGTGGTACATCTATACAATGGAGTATTTACTCAGCAATGAAAAATAAGGAAATCATGAAATTTGCAGGTAAATGGTGGGACCTGGAAAGGATCATCCTGAGTGAGTTGTCCCAGAAGCAAAAAGACACATTCACTCATATAAACATACAACATAGGATAAACCCACTAAAATCTGTACATCTAAACAAACTAAGCAAAAGAGAGGACCGTAACTAAAATGCTCAATCCCCATCCTGAAAGGCAAAGAGGATGGACATCAGAAGAAGAAGAGAACAGGAAACAACCTAGGAACCTTCTACAGAGGGCCTCTGAAAGCCAGAAGAAGAAAATAGGAAACAACCTAGGAACCTGCCACAGAGGGCCTCTGAAAGCCTCTGCCCTGCAGACTGTCAAAGCAGATGCTGAGCCTGATGGCCAACTGTTGGGCAGAGTGAATGGAATTTTATGTAAGAAGTTGGAAATAGCAAGAGCTGGAGAGGACAGGAACTCCACAAGGAGAGCAACAGAATAAGAAAATCTGAACACAAGGAACTTCCCAGAGACTCCAACCAAGGACTATTCATGGAAATAACCTAGAACCCCTGCACAGATGTAGCCCATGGCAGTTTAGTGTCCAAGTGGGTTACATAGTAATGGGAAGAGGGACTGCCTGTGACATAATCTGATTGGCCTGCTCTTTGATCACCTCCCCCTAAGGGGGGAGCAGCCTTACCAGGCCACAGAAGATGACAATTCAGCCACTTCTGATGAGAACTGATAGACTAAGATCAGAAAGAAGGAGAGGAGGATCTCCCCTATCAGTGGACTTGGGGAGGGGCATGCATGCAGAAGGGGAGGGAGGGTGGTATCGGGAGGGGAGGAGGGAGGGGTTTATGGGGGATACAAAATGAATAAAGTGTAATTAATAAAAGTTAAATAAAAAATTAAAAAAGAATTACAGACAAGAGTAAGAAGTAAGCATTTTGATGTCAAAAAGAAATAAAAACAAGCCAAAACAAACAAAAAAAATACATTATGTGTAAGTTTGTGTGTTTGTGTGTGTGTGTGTGTGTGTGTGTGTGTGTGTGTGTATGACGTTGT
>NW_026587216.1:45529109-45553147 GCF_907164565.1 Psammomys obesus | reverse complement strand
TGTGTGTGTGTGTGTGTGTGTGTGTGTGTGTGTGTGTGTGTGTGTAAATATGGGATGAAAAAGTCCTTTGTTTATAAAGATAACTATTCAGGCTGTATGAGTGTAATACATTACCACTGAATCAGGAAATGGGTAGTTATATGTACACATTTATAAAGGTGTTTAGTTTTACAAATAAAAGAGAAACATTACTTTTACTACTCTGTTTTATGACTCCATCATTTCTATATCTTATACTTTCGAAAATAAATTTTGCAGTTATGTTGTTGTTCTTACTAGAAAATAAGTAATCCAATTTATAACTATTTCGAAGTAAAATATATTACTGTGATCAAAGAAAATAGCCTTTTTCTAACCCTATCAACAAGCTATAACATAGCAGTATGCCAATTATTATTTCTTTGGGTTTTACTGCAGGCAGCTGATGCATATGTGAGAAGAAATAAGCATGCTAAATCACTGTTATTATCCTTGATGACTCTATAGAAGACACTTAGATTAACTCCATAGGAAAGTACCAAGGAGGAAAGAAGGGGGGGAGGGAGGGAGGGGGAGAGGAAGGAGGGAGGGAGGGAGAAAGGAAGGAAGGGAGGGAGGGAGGGAGGGAGGAAGGAAGGGAGGGAGGGAGGGAGGGAGGAAGGAAGGAAGGAGGGAGGGAGGGAGGGAGGGAGGGAGGGAAGGAAGGAAGGAAGGACATAGAGCCTGGCTATTTCCAAACTGCCTAACCTAGTTCATTTTAAAATCTATCAGAAGTTTACACCAACCTCTAAAGTGGATTTTATTCATCACGAATAATGCTTACATTAGTGGCATAACACATCAAAGAAGAGAAGACTTCTCATTGACAGCTGAGTTTCCTCCACTTTTTAAATATTAACTTTTTTGGTTTCATATCAAATAGTTTCCCTTAAAATACTAATGTAATAACTCCCCAGTGTGCCTGTCTAGAATATCACAATGAACCAGTCCTGAAGCATTTTGTCCCTGACTGCCAAGTCATATCTAATTTCTCCAGGGTGCTTGCTTCATTTTCAGGGTAGAGCAAAGGCTTTTCTGTATAGGACACCAGTAGAGAAGCAGGCATTTCTTCTGATCTCATAAGCCATGAATATGGGGTAAGTACATTAGAAAAAAAAGGGGGATTATGAATCAGAGACAATTTCTCCCCAGGGCTGGAGGACTCTAGATCTTTAAATTATTGTCTTGATGCTCTGTCATCTCACCAAAAACAAAAATAAAGAAAACCAGGCCAGGAAGCCTACATTTTGCAATGTCTCTCACTTGCATGTCTGAACTTTAGAATTAGATACATTCCATGATTTTTCTTCTTTAGGAAAATTATTTATTTGTTTGTTTGTTTAGCTATTTGTTCTTCTCTCATTCAATACAACCTGTCGTATCCTCCCTTCCTCCACTTCTCTCAGCCCGGCCTCCTACCTTCCGTTCTCCACCCCCACCCCAGATCCACTATACCTTCATTTCCCTTTCATAAAAGGGCAAACGTCCAGGGATATCAACCAAACACTGCATAACAAGATGCCATAAATCTAAGGGTAAACACTCATATTGAGGTTGAATGAGGCAACCCAGTAGGAGAAAAGGGGTCCCAAGAGGAGGCAGAAAAGTCAGACAGAGCCCCTATTCCCACTGTTAGGAGTCCCTCAAGAGCACCAAGCTACAGAACCATAACATATAATGCAGAGGACCTAACAGAAACCTGTGCAGGCTCTGTGCTTGTCAGTCAGTGCCTGTGAGCCCCTGTGAACCCCGCCTACTCAATTCTATGTGCTGTGTCCTCGTGGAGTCCGCTAACCCTCTGGCTTTGCCCAATGCTTCCTCCCTGTCTTTTGCAAGGTTGCCTGAGCTCTTCTCAATATTTCACCGTGGGTCTTTGCATCTGGTCTTTTGGAAAAATTCTTATCTTCTATCTCCTCCCTGTCTCCAACTGAAAAGAAACTTTGACTCCTCTTATAGGAATTAAGTGTAATGATTTGTGGAGTGTCTTTAGTACACAAGAACTCTACAAAGAAAGAAAATGGGTTTTCTCAATGATATTGTTATCTTGTCAACTTTTTTGTAAATGAGAGTATATAACAACCTGCCACAGTAATATTTGTTTTCTTGAAAAATCATTACAGAATGATGAGCAGATATTTAGCAAAAAGTGTCACAAACTTCACAATCTTTGCAGGCTGCTGAAAAATACTTAAACTCAGAGTCATAAGCCTGAAGATAAATAAAAGAAGGTTTACAAATTCCTATCAACCTGTGTTTCAAGACAACATCATAAGCTCTGATTCCCACAACTTCATGTAAAGCTTTTCACTGTATCCCTTATAGACACATTGATGTGATTAGAGTAATGAGTGACCGAAAGTCCTGTTGCTGTTTATTGGTATGCTTACCTGGAATGCACAACAGAAGTAATTGATGATCAAATGACTTGCCTTGATCTTGTCAACCTCTGCAACTAACAATCAGTTACTTCTAACACCCTTTCCTGTCTGTCAGTCAGTCTATCTTTCTGTTTGTCTATAAAACCAGACCCCATGATATGCTATCTTGAACATCTAATCTGGGCAACTGTGATTTGTGCTTTTCCCTAGGGATGCATCTTCCCTGTGGCTTTGATAAGTTCCTTATTCTCACACTGCATGTGTTCAACTTGTCTTCCAGGTGGATAAGACTAGGAGAGCACTGTAAGTGAAAACAGGGAATAAGAAATGGTAGAGATAGCATCGGGACTTGAGTGTGGAGCAACATTCTTGGTGTGATTTGTCATGTCTAAGGGAAAGATATTTTCTTTTTTAAAAAAGCTAGTATTATATTACTGCTCATGTTCATTTGTCAAACCATGCATTGAACTTTTTGTGGTTTTTAAAAACTAGCATTTTCTCTGCTTTCTTTATCTCTACTTTAAAAATTAAATTGTTACCCAGCAGATAATTTATAAAGCATAGGACAGTAACTATCACTGAATTATGAAGATTCTTAGAGGTGACCTCAATAAATAAACCTATCTTATTAGTGAGTTCATTCTTTGGGTCCTACATTTTGCCTGTATTCTATTTTATAATTTGCTTGGTTTGGAAAATCAAATATTATTCAACTTCGTTTAAAATAGAAAACAGATGTCAACTTACTTATCCAGTTATCTTAAGGTTTCGATCTTGGTATTCAAGGTAAATTGTCTAAACTTGTCAGGAAAACAACTATAGACCTCAGTAATAATACACACCCATTGGGTTTCATCTGTATAAAAAGCCTAGGCTCCCCTTTTCCATTATCATAAGTTGTAACTTGTTTCATTATAACAGATTCCTATGGATTGGTAGATGAAAAAGTTTGAAAACATGTGTCACTGAGTCCTGCTATCTACTGTTTTTGAGTTTTTTTTCTTTGTTGTTGTTTTCCTTAGACACTGAGCTGAGTCATTAAGTTATTTATTTAAAATCTTTTTTATTTTGAATTTTTCTTCTTTTATTAACCAAGGATTCTTTTCTTACACAATATAATCTGGATACAGTTTCCCATCCCTCCCCTCCACCCAATCACTCCTCACCTCTTCTCCCAATGGGACACGCTCCCCATCTGTCTCTCTTAGAAAAGAACAGGCTTCTAAAAGATAGCAGGAAAATATAACAAAATATGATAAGATAAAATGAAAACCATCATATTGATGTTAGGCAAGATAACAGAAAAGTATAAGAGCCCCCAAAGAAGGCATGAAAATAGAGGCCCACTTGTTTACACATTCAAGAGTCCCATGAAAGTCCTAACTGAAAGCCATACCATATACGTGTAGGACCTGGTTCAAACCTGTGTAGGCCCTGTGATTACTGCTTCAGTCTCTGTGAGTTCATAGAAACTTTGCTCAGTTGCATTAGAGGGCCAGGAGAATAACCTTGTGTTTTCTAACCCCTTTGACTCCCACATTCCTTTTGCCTACTGTTCCTTGGGGTTTTCTGAGCTCTGACTAGAGGGATTTGATGGAGATGTCTTATTTATAGCTGTGTGTTCCAAGTGTTCTCTATCTACATAGTGTCTTGCTATGGGACTCTGTAGGAGGAAGCTTCTCTGATGATGGCTGAATAAGCTGCTCATCTATGAGAATAGAGGAATATCTTGAAGAATATTTTTTTACGGTAGTATTTGGTTTTACCCCAGGTCTCTGGGTTATCTAGATTCTGGTTCTTGGATACCAAAACAGTATCCGGTATGGGTTTATATATCCTTGAAAGGGGAAAATAAAATTGATCATATATATTAACTGCATGGGGATAAACAAGAATGGGAGAATCACGTGTGAAGGGGATGGGAGATGAAATTGAGAGAGAAAATAAGGAAAGAGGCAGCTAGAATTGAACATCATTTAATGGGCAGTATGAAAACCTAGTGCATATAATATATGATGGGAATCCAATCCTAATGATGTTCCCAAATAATTAGGTAGATATAAACCTTATCTGCCATCTCTTGTCAACAAATGGTACTTCTAGTGCCAGGACTAGAAGTTGCGTGTTTGTTTGTTTTGTTTTGTTTTGTTTTGTTTTGTTTTGTTGTTTCCAATTATGTTGACTGAAAGGGTCCCATGAAACTGTCAAACAACCCCAGGCACTGCCAAAACAAGTACCTCTCCACAAAGGAACAACAGGGCCCCATTGCTTCAGATAATAATCCACAAAGCTCACTGAACTTAGAGAGGTTGAGCTGGTGCCGACTTAGAACCTTCCTCCCCATATTCTAATGTCAATGAGATAGATGTAAAGGTATTCTGGAGGCTTCTGAAAAAGAAAAGCAAACACCAGCCCAGCCAGTACAATCTATCCTGCCTACAAAATATGGTATAGCAATGGTGGCACAAACATTGTGGGAATAACCAATGTCTGACTTGAAGTCTTTTTTTTTTTTAAATATAAGCAACTGCAGGCATAAAGTCTCAGCTTAAGGCATTCTTTAGATATATCCCAAAAGCTCTGATAAGTTTTCTATCATTTTCATTTGATTCTGTGAATTTTTCAATTTCTTCCTTATTTTATTTTACTTATTTTTTAGTGTTCTTAATTGCATTACAATTCATTGTTTGGTCTGCAAATACTGTATAATTCCATAGTTTCTCTTGCTACTTGCTTTTTTTTAAAATTATGATCTGATAAAATGCAAGAAATTATTTCAGTTTCCTTTGCATTCTAGAGCTGTTCTTTGACCCAGAATGTGGGCTATTTTAGAGTCAGTTGTTTCCCTTATCAAATGGATTCTTTGAGGGCTACCAATGAGCCTGGCTCTCATTGGTATGTCCATGCTAACATAGTCATGAACACACCCTCTATTTGCTTTTCTTTTTCTGTGATGTGGATAAGGCATGGTCCAAAAAGCCTTGGATGGTGAAATATTGCTTGCCAATGCAGCAATGTTCAAATGCTGGGTTTTCAGAAAGTGACTTAGTCCTGTGTTAGCTGTTTGTCTAGTTACTTCGACCAAACACGAGGCAACAATTCAAGAGAGCCAGAGTTTACTCTTGCTTACATTTCAAAGGGATTATTCCATCATGATTGAGAAAGACATGGTAGAGATGCACAGGGCTAGGAGCAGGAGACCAGATGGCCACATTTTATCTTTAGTCATAAAGGCAAGTATGTTTGTTCTGAGCTAACTTTCTCATTTTTATGCAGTCTGGGATCCCAGCCCATGAATTGCTACAAACTATATTTCACACCTCAGTGAACCTAGTCTAGAAAGTTTCTCACAGACGTGCCCAGAAATCCATCTCCAAGATGATTCTAGATCCTGTGAAATTAGCAGTCAAACATCATAGATGATGAAGGCTTCATTACATCAGTGTATTTAGCCATTGATGAATTTATGGATTAATGGCATTATTGGAAGATGATTGAAATATTAGAAGCCAGGGCCTAATTGAAAAAAATTGTTGGAGATGTGCTTTTGAAAGATGCATTTTGTCTTGTGTTCCTTCCCTTTGTTCTCTTTGCTTCTTGGATGCCGTGAAGTGAGTAGCTCTCTTCTCCTACAGCATTTGGTTATGATAATCTGTATCAACAGTCTCCAAATCAGTGGGACTATCTAGGATGCCATGATACAAAATAAAGCCTTCCTTCCTTCCTGAAATGTTACACACTTGTATCTGCCTCAGAGGTGAGAAGCCTGGCTAGGGAATCTTGTCACATTTTTGGCATTCCTGCAAGTGAGCTTCCTGTTACTAAGTCCCATAAAAAAAAAAAAAAAAAAAAAAAGTATTTGGATCCAAATCTGAATCTGGGCCTGTTTTTGAAAGAACACGAACTCCAAAAGCACACTCATTTCGTTAAATACCTTTCTCTTTGAAGGTTTAATTTGGAGGGAAGATTTCTCTAGTCGACTCTCATTTCAACCTGTACTTCCAAATTTTATGTATAGCGCTCATTTACTAGAAAAATTAGCATGCGTGGATTTGTTATCTTGAAGAACATGAGTTTATTGAACCCAAAAGAGGTGTTTTCCATCTCTTCACTACCCTAAGACAAAAAAGCCACTTCATTACCTTTGATGAAGGCAAAAATGAGAATTATTTCTCATGTAACAACTAAAGCCAAAAAAGCAGAATTTGGGGCTAGGGGACTTGTTATATCAAACAGCTAGATTGAACAGGTTAATATTGTGGCTTATGACCGTGCAAAGCTCAAAATACGGTAGTGAAATTTTTGATCATCTTTAATTCTCCTCCTCAGCTCTCTTGAATTTGTCTCCATTTTCCCTGTGAATGCAAAATGACTGCATCAGGAATAGGACCCAAATACTCCAAGGCTCCTAGGCAATAGAAAAGATAAGGAGCTTTTACAACAACATAGTGGAAAAAAAGCCATCGATTGCTCCTCCTTAATTATTTAGGCGTCATGTGACCGCACATGAAACAATCACAGACGCCATGGGAGCGCTCGCTCACTGATAGCTGGATCACTCCCTTTATTCTTAACCTGGCAGAAAAGGCTTGAGAGAGGAGTGTTTCCTGCTAAAGTTACCGGGCAAGATAAAAGTGCATTACCGGAAACAATAACGACTTTATTACAATGAATAAACAGTACCGAATGGTAGTTTGCTTTGAAACTACAATATTTTATGTGATTTTTTGCAAGTAAGTGTCATATATAAATACATACTTATTTCACTTTTTATAAACAGTATGTATAAGTAGACTAAAGCAATGACTTTGATCCAGGCATTTCTCAGATGTCCCCCACTTTTATTACTTATTTTGTTATGCCAGATCTTAAGGTGCCCAAAGACCACCAGGAGCCCGACCACCTATGCAAGAGCAAAGAGCTTCATTAGGGATTAAGTTCGGTCTCTCCATCTTCACCAACACAGTGGATCACAAAGAAGAGCCCCTAGCAGGTACATGGCAGGGTTTTCATTTGGGGCTTGAACAAAAAGCCAGAATTCCCAGCTTAGCATTTACGCCATTGGATGATATTCAGCAAGGGCAAGCTTGTTACAAAGTGATTGGCTAACATAACTAACACTGAGTGAGCTTTCTGTAGACCTCAAGAATGTCAGGTTGGTGGGCTGCCCAGCACAGATGCCCTACTCTGAGATAAGATACCTTGTCATTCTTGTGGTTACCTCCAGGCTATTCTTTCAATAGGGAATTTTTTTTTGGTTTTCTTATTCTTGGAATTGGTGGCCTAGTTCCTGGGACTGATTTTTTGGGGAAAGGAGTTAGGCTTAGTCCTTTCACTTTGATAGATACAATATGTCTTGATCTTCTTCACCCTCTCCCCCAACTTCTCTCAGGTTCTCTCCCTTTTTACGAACACAATTTTGTGTCTTTTTTTTCTTCACCTATCAAGTGCTAGGGAATGTGATCAACTTAACAGAAAAGCACTCTTATAAAAAAAAAAAAAAAAAAAAAAAAAAAAAAACTCCTTCTCCCAGTAGCTATCAAGATTCAGTAGTTCCTAGGCTAGTGGTGGGGTTTCAAGCTTCTCTGTGTGGGGATTTGCTCTAGTCTGGGCTTGCACAGTACTTGCACATGCTATCACAGTCGCTATGAGTACACATAAGCAATTGCTCGACTGTATCTAGAAAACAACTTTCTTTGTAGTCTCCTACTACACTGAGCCGTGGAAGAAGGTTTAAAATAAAATGTTCCATTTAAGACTGAGCATTCTACAGTCCCTTATTGTCTGTACTTTGTCCTGATTTGGCTCTCTGTGGAATCATCAAGCTTATGCAGCTGTGAAACTTGAGAACAACAATAATGACAGGCCTAGAAAGACAAGCACCTTGGTACACTCTTGATACAGACATCATGGGAGTAAACAATCACTTTATGATTAGCTTTAAGTCCCATTCCACAAAATGAAACTCATACCTGGCAATATTGTGAGGTTAAAATATTGTGTGGCTAGGAAGTCACAGGGACTAGAGAAAAGGCCACTCACTGTTGTTACTCTGTTAAATGGTCAAAGTATTAACTGATCCCTAATAAACAACCAGTTGAGAGATTAATGCATCTCTTATCATTCATGAGAGAAACTTCTATTTGCAAAAATAGCAATTAGGCAGAGACTAACAATTTCTCTTCTTTTGACTAAGGAGATTTTTGCTTCTTAACTCAGCCTTGGTGCTTGGGTTTGCCTGATTGAATATGGACATTTATTGTACTAAAACTGGTTTAATATTTGAAGTGATAGAAACATATTTAAATTTATTTCTAGTAAAATATTAGGTTCAGCCTCCAGGGACTAGATCTGCATCATTAACTAGAATGCTCGTTGACTTCAAATATGGAGACAGTTGATGCTGTGAGCCTGAGCGTTAATATGGCCTGGAAGAGTTGAGAACACTTTAATATCCATAGCAAACACAAGAGAGCGAAATGTGAAAATGTGTTCAGAGAAACCTGAAATTTCCTCTCAGCTATAAATTTCAATGAGCTAGGAGTAAAGCATTAAGATATTAGCATTGTATTTAAGTGAGAAATAGAATTTCATTTAATTTAGACTTCCCTGATGTAATTTTCCAAATTAGATGAAAAATTACTGCTGAACTGAATAGTATTCAGGTGCTTTCACGTTCATCAAATTCTTGTGACTACAGGAGAAAAACATCAGTTAGAAATTTGAGTATGTAACCAGGCAGGGGTGGAGCGGGTGATCTCTGTGAGTTCAAGACCAGCCTGGTCTACAGAGGGACTTCTAGCCAGTGCTACACAGTGAACGAAAGAAAAAAAAAATGAAAGAAAGAAAGAAATTTGAGTTTGTATAATTGATTGTTAAAATGTGTTTATGAAAATATCTTCCCAAACAAAAACTGTCCTTTTAAGCGGAGGTCTAATCTATTTTAAGCAATAGATAAACTTTATAAATATATATAGATATATTTTAAAAGTATATACAAAAAAAGACTAAAACAAGGGCAATGAAAGAAAACTTAGGTTGTCCTGTGAGTTCTACCTCTGCCTCCTTTCTTTCTTCGTGTAAGTGCTGCTAAGCCTTCCCACACATTCCCGGAGTGCAAAACTGGGTCTAGCACTTTCAGATTCCATATGCATCGATGCAGCAAAATCAGCAAGGGTGAGGCTTCATCATATTCTGCACAAATTAGGAGCGCACCTTGCCAATATCACTGGGCAATCATCCAGGTCTCTTTAAAAGTTTTTTTTTAAAGTGGTGAGGATTTGAGGGTGTTTTGATTTTTTTTTTATCCCAATATCTCAATATTGAAAGGGAAGATGCAATTTTAAATTAATTAGTATTACTTAGCAACTTAAATTCAAAGTACTGAAGTATTTGTTGATATACGGAAGAAAGAAAAAAATGACCATTGATTTAGAAGACAAAAAATTTACAAAGATCATCAGTGCAGATCAGTCCTGCATCCAGCCCAGAAACACAGGTCACAAGAGTTCCAGGACAACGATGGATGCAGTCTAAGATTCCATGAAGTTGACTAAAACATGAGAGAATTTTTCCACATTTTGTTCTTTTACGACTCAATTGTGCAGCTCTCTGTTGTGACCTTTGTAGATGATGGTGTTGTGAACAATGTCAAAAGGTTGAGCGTGCTGCAGACTCTCCTGGCTCCTCTCACACGTCTCTCTCCCAACTTTATGTCACCTGAGTCTTAATAACATGCTCACACTTGATCATTCACATATGTGTAGAATGAAGAAGCTAAATTTCTACATATTCATAATATCAATGCTGACCATTCTGTATCTATATCTGTCTCTGGAATAAGGAAGCTCAGCATGCACAGATCTGTGCTTAATATGTCAGGTGACACCGGATCCATGATGGAAAAAGGAAATTACACTATAATTCAGTTACTCATGATCACTGTTTGTGTTTTTCAGGAATCCAACAGGAAGCCAGAAGAATTTTAAAGAAACATCTTATATGAAGATCACTCACCTCCTCCAAAATCTTAAATGTCTGAACTGTGGTTTCCTTGAGATGGCTCAACATGTAAAGCCACTTCTGTCAAGTCTGGTGACCTGAGTTCAATCCCCAGAGAGAACCATACGGTGGGAGAGAACTGATTGTCCCAAGTTGCCCTGACATTTACACAGTGCTGTGGCATGTACAAACCCACACAAACTTCAAATAAAGAAATGGAAAAACTTAAGTATAAAATACCTTTTTCTACCATGGCATCTCAGGCACCCTTAGATCTGAAGGGCCAAATGGCTTTTGCTAGATGGGCTTCTCCAAAGCTGTGACAAGTTCTCAGTCAAAAGCAGGAGGTGTTGACTGAGAAATCTAGGAAATCTAGGTCTAGGAAATCTCCACTGATGGTAACTGGGCTCAGTTGTTTCAGGGTGTGGGGAGGTAGAGGGCCATAATCAGGAGCACGTGGCAGAGCATATCTGCCCACTTTATTGGCAGTCAAAATACAGAACAGAGACAAGAAGCCTTTAACGTACACGTCCAGTGATGTACCTTGTCCAGACCACGCCTCTCACATCGACTCCTTGTATTGCCACACAGTGACTCTATCAATGAACAGTCACATCAGCGGGGTCTCCAACCGAGCCTTTACCACAGGGTGGTCTTCATATCTAAAGCAGAATACAAATCTGATCCTTCTAGATCCAAATCAAACTCGGAGTCCTTGAAGCTAGTAAAAAATGAGCTCCGCAGCCTCTTTATAATTTAGAGAAGCCCAAGAGTGAACTGGTTTTCTCCAGACTAAGAGGAGCCAGCTGCAGCAAATACCCCATTGCTGCAAGTATATCTTGACAATTAGCAGATCATTAGACACATACATAATAATATTTAGACATCATTTTCAAGTATTCTGTAGACTGTATAGCATTCTCATGCATATTTTATTACGATAAAGATAGTGGTTGTCTTATATTTACTGCCTCTGCTTACCTGACACAGTGATCATAAATTACACAGGTAACATTATATACGTACATGTATAATACATTATACACATTTATTATGTCTATATGTTATATGTGTATATATTATATTGCATTTTATAAAATATATATGATATGTATATATTATATACATATGTTACAGGTGTTATATATGTATATGTAACATATATTAGAACAACTGAATATTCTGTGAATCACAGATAATCTGTGGAGTAGATTGTAGACATTATGTGAAAATTGTTGTAGTTCTATGATAATATGGAAAAGACATTTACCTGGACATAGACAATATAATAAAGTAACTCTTTTTTCAGGTGTCTAGTAAATGAACAAAAAAAAAATAAGCCTTTATGAAATTAAGAGCTAGGGAAACAATATGGAATATTTTTACCTCTTCTAGTAAGAAAACCATATCTGATAAGCTGCTGCAAATGAATTTAACACTCAGTTGCAGTATTCTTCATTACCTGTTCTCTTCTGAACAGACCAAATAGGAGAGATGAATGGAAAAAATGTGAAAAAATTCTACATATTTGATTCTTGATAGTGTTGCTAATCTTGAAATGCATGCAGAAAAAGAGGCACTGGCTTTATGTGCTGTCCTTTTGTGGACAGAGATTGGTCCAGATGTTACTTCAGTTGGCCCTTCCCACAACAGAAATCCTGAACACATACATTAATGAATAAATATATATTTGTGTTGAGTTTTTAGTATGACTACCTCCAGGATTGGGAATCTTGTAGTTTTCTATGAGAAACACTCAAGCTAAAACATTATTAAAACACTGACCATCTAAGTTTCTAATACAGTTATTAAAAACTTAAGAATCATAGCGGGATTTTTATCTCTCGTATAAAGTCAGTGTAAAGTAATTCCTGACTAGTGTGGAAATTCCCCCTTTCATAATTTTCCCATGTAAACATGAGTTCGCCAGGGGAAGGCTAGAGAAAGATATCCTGGATCTGATTTTTAAGCAAATCTCCTTTACTCAAGATGTCCTGGAAGTGTGAGCTGGCACAAATGGAAATTGATTATTTGTTTTGATGATCCTAGTCAAATTTCTGTTCACTGGACTGAAAATTTTTCCATTTCTGAAAATCAAATAATATTTCATGAACTGTCCATGTGTGTCGGCCCTTGGGGATGTTATGATCAACTAACTACTGGCGAAATGTGAGGGGAAATTTTCTGATAGTTGCTTCAGATATGTTTCCAGGCCACAGACCTTATGTAGACTGTCTCTGATGGTTAAGTATCATCACTCCGTCTCCCCACTTTGGTGTTCTAGCACCTGTATTTAATTCAACAACTGAATTTTTACATATTTTTATTTGTTCTATGAAAATTTCATACATGTATATAATATATGTTTGTCATATTTACTTACCACTCCTTTCCTTTTGTTTTCCCAGGTCCCCCAAAACTGTCTCCTCCAGATTTCATGGCTTGATCTTATGAAGGCGACCAGAGATACTATGAGCTGATCTGGGAACTCTGTTTTGTTGAAAGGCTACACTACTGCTATTTCTGGTACGCAAAATAGTGCTCGTGGGTGTTAACACTCCTTGTAAGGTACGTATCATTCAAAACTTTCTATGGGTCAAAAATGTAAGGTAAACAGTCTTACAACCTAAATCTACTTCCCTTTCATACTCCTATCATATGTCAAGGAAGTTCTGGTAGCTTGAGGTTAGCCATGCTTCCAAGCTAACAGTTAGAGCTATCCATCAGCCACTGTGAAAACACTATAAACAGCATATTTTCTTTGTGAGCCAATATCAAAAGTATTCAATCGAACTAAACATATTTTCTTGCACTCTGGTCAACATCCATTCAATACATTTCCATGCCTAGTTCACAGGTTTTAGTGAATATAAATGTAAATAATAAGAATAGAATTATTTGAGTGTGGCCTGTGGATAACTTATTCACATCATAAATTTTATCTGATACCCAAGACCATGGCAGAACCTGAGTCAGGTCCAGTTAACAAAGCAAAAAGAGATGGTGGGTATGTAAAGGGCCTCAGAGTCCCAGGACAGGTCAAACCCTCAGGCAAGGAGACGTATGTGATTCATGGAAGAGAAGACAACAGCCTCATGCCTGAGAAAAAAGGCTGCTCTCCCTGGTAGATGAGGCTCAACAACAACAACAACAAAAAGTTACCATCTTTCTCTAATTGGATTTAGCCCTATGTCTCCATCCCAATTTCCAAGGCTCTGTGTCTGTCAATCAATGCTCCATTCCTAATTTAAGAAATAGTGAAAGGTTATTCTGAGCTATATTTAAGTAAGTACTCTTCATCTATGTAAACTTTGGGTTTGGTATTAAGAAAATTTCCAGAAAATATGAGTTTCTCTCAGAGAAGATACAGAAATTTTCAAACCCATTATCCAGACCTTAAATCTGGGAATTTAAACCATGAGCTCTTTTTTTTTTTCTTCAGTTTTTCGATTCAACCAATTAATGCTGTTCTATTCATTTTCATTAAAGTATTCTATGGCCGCAAATACTTTTGCTAGTAAATTATAGATAATAAGAATTTATTTTACTTCTGCATACTGTAGTTTACCAGTAGCCCCTTTATTGCTTCTCATAATAACTTTAATGGTTTTATTGGATCAGCAGGCGTATTATAGATTAACAGCTTTAGTGTTCTGTTTTTCTAGAACCAGATCTCTTACAAATAACTGAGACAATTAAAGTCCAATGATGGGAACAGAACCTCTCTGTCTATTATTGAATGATTTATTTACTATGGAATGTTGCCTGGCACAACTATTAGAGAAGTTAGATAAGTAAGCCAAATTGAGTAGTTGGAAGACCAGAAGTATCTTTCTGCAGCACTGAACAGGGTGGAATAATCAGAGTTTTCCAATTTCTGGACACTAGTTATACACAACAACTGGGATAGAAACTGAACTTAAAAGTCAGGGTTGGGAGATTAAAATGAGAGACTCTAAATTCTACATTTATTTGTGAGTCTAAGGTCTCGGTTGTTCAGAAATAGTATTTATTATGGTATTGATATCTATAAGGATTTAAACATATATCTGCAACTATCTTTCACCATGCATGACCAGAAAGATTTGTTTTATAATGGCACTGTTTCAGTTCTACCTTCTGAACTGTATCTTTTGGCAAAGTCTTATGTGGAGTCACAAGAGAAAAGGATCATGGAAAATATACATCCTGCTTAGCCAATTTACCAAACTATAAAAATACCACACCATGTTTTTGACATTTAAATTCAATTAGATTTAAATCATGTGCTATTCATATTTAATCATAGGCCTGCTGCTTTTTAAATTTTGTGCCAACTCTGAATAAGAATGGTATTGATTATATATATATTGCTCATAAGCCAAAGAAATTGGTTCTGAATAGTTTTGAAGGTAGGGATTATTGGAAAAATATTTTTGAGAAACTCATGAGTGAGATGGTGAGGTTATGTTGGATGTATAGCAGTAAAAAAGAAATAAAAAGAGTCACCCCTCACTCCATCACCAGAGTCTTTGTCTTGGAAAGAGCAAAGGATTTTTTTCTTCGATGCTAGATAACTTTGCTTAAAGTTCTAACTCTCTGAGAATAAAGCTTTTGTCTAGCCAAGTTTAGGGCATATTCTCATGGTTGGTCCTACTAAGACATTTTTTTTTGGTAGAGTAGCTTGCATATACTCTAGGAAATCCACATATTCCACAGTGAGAGGGTAACTGGTCTACTTTAGAAAATGGGATTCACTCAGCCTTGTTCCCAAAGCTCGAGGGGTAACCGATTATAAGGAAATTACATTCTTGGAAGAAACGGTCATAAACCAACCAAGAAACTTATAACTGGTATCCACCGATTAATAAAGGTTTGAAGATGTATCTAGCAACAGTCAAAAAATAGTGTATCTTTATTACCATCACATACCTATGGGAACAGAAAAAAGCACTAACAGTAGGCTTGCTGAGCACTTTTGTCAATCCTTGCTTGGTTTTTCACACAGGCACTTCAATTACATAATATAGATAATGAAAGAACATATGGAAACTACTCAGGTGTTCATTCTATTCTCCTTTGAAGGTGGACTATAGTCTCAACAAAGGCTACTCTTATTGATCTTCCCACACATCAGATCGAGTCACATCAGGTTATTGTAAAGACAGCAATACTTCAGATTATGGCAGAGCTCAATTGGAATATACGTTTGGTGTTTTTTGCTTTTTGTTTGTTTGCCATGAAACCGAGTTCAGAACATTTTAAACTTACTAATTCCTTTAGATATCAATGAAACTCAACTGTATCTCTCATAGAAACAATGAGAAAATTAGTTTTGAAAGTTGAAATTGAGCTAAAGAGATGGCTTAAATGGTAAAGGCCCTGCAGGATGATTGGCTTCAGAGTCCCCCAATTACTAAACACTAAACATGGTGCCACACATGTGTGATTTCAAACTTCCTACAGTGAGGTGAGAGGTAGAGACAGGAGAATCCCCTGAAACTCTGGGACCAGAAATCTCAGTGTATAAAGCATTACACATCATTCACTCTATCTCAATAGAAGTAGGCTTTAAGGCCAGATGCTGAGGCAGTCTTCTGACCTCCAAACACATACTATGGATACACACACACACACACACACACACACACACACACACACACACACATGCACACCATACACCCACATCATATGCACACAAAAAACAATTTTTAAAAAGTAACATTAACTAACACCATTATGTACCACAGAGGTGACATGCTACATGTGCTAGCACTTTCCATCCTTGCCCTAACAGTTTTCCTTTCCAGAAAGAGAACAAAGTTCTCTAGTATTTGAACCTAACTGATTCTTTACCTTAAAGACGGTGTCCATGCAGTATCCTTTCCTTTAATATTTGCAGAGAACATTGTCTACACTGTTGTCTACTATTGTGGACAATTAATTAATTTCTAGACTACAGATCTCAAGTACTTATTATTTGTTTTTTTAATTATCTTTATTTTGTGCATTAAAGTACCATTATTAACATAGGAAAGCTGCATATGAGTTAGCACTATTTGCCAAGTAGGAACTTGGAAATTATCAATGCAAAGATTAAAAAACTTATTGATCAGTTGGATGCACCTCAGTTTCTGAGAGAGGGAAATGGACTGAGCAATATGAAACAGTGGAGCTATGTGCAAAGGAACTGAAAAGGACATATGGGGTGGTTATTTGATACCAACTACATTAAGGACAAGAATTTCTTAAGAGAAGACTAAACTGGAACTAAACTTTGAAAAAGTGTAGTGAAATTGGCCAAATAGTTGTTTTTTAGATAATGAAATATTTAATAAGATTAAAAAAGATGAGAAATAAAGATGGAGTCTGAAGTTTAGAAATATGTAAATAATTCACTATGGGTGGAGAATAGACCAAAAACAATAGTAAGAAATGAAGTTAGGAAAAGCAATGAAGCATAGGAAGTGATCTGTAATCCCTAAAGCTCATGACGTCACCCTGAACCTGATAGACAAGGACAGACTAATGCAAACAGGAAGAATTATATTAAATATCAACAACAATAATAACAATAGCCATGATAACAGAATCACCAAGCACTGAATAATATTTATGTGCAAGGCATTCTGGCAACTGAATTATTCATTTAGTCCTCAGAACAAAGATCCTGGTGATTATAACCTTAATTACCAATGAGGGAATTGAGGCTTAGGGGAGGTTAAACAACTCCCCAAGGATTTAGCTAGGAACAGCTAAAACTGGTTATAAATCCAAGATTATATCATTCATCAGAAACCCACACATCTTAACCACATACCCAGACTTAGGTTTTTGATAGATCACTTTGGCAGCAATAAGGAGAATTGAGAATTGATTGAGAGGCCTTGGGAAAGACTACATTTAGAATACTATTGCCCAAGTACAGTGTTAAAAGTATGAAAACTCACATCAAGCCAGTTGCCAAGCCTTGGTAGTTACAAATCCTTCACGTTTCTTCTTAGGTCTTTTTCTTTCTCTCTGTCTGGATGTGAGTGATGAAAAGTATGGGTTGCTAGTGGTGTCACCACGGGGCGTTTGAAATGAGGGCCTGGGAGATGATAAAATCTGTTTGGAGGAATTGTGGTTCTAATAAAAATCTCATCTGAAACTTGTTACGAAGAGAGATCTGGCAGGCCTCAAAGTGTAAGCTGTAGACATAGGCAATGTACTGAGAAACACTAGCAAAGAATTCAGCCAGTGAGAACTCATGGAGCCAATGAGACCATGAGGTTAGGATGCAAAGCTGGGAACATCAGTACTGGGGTGTGTTTTGAATACTAAATGAATGTTTAACAATAAAGGAGTTCCATACAATCATGAATATAAACAGAGTAGCTCTCAGAGATAAATGTGGAAATGTAACTAACTAGTATAATCCTGAACGATGACAAAACTCGCCGAGAGTAACTATATAGTAGCTGCACAGAAAATATAATAGCTAACTTCCTATCATTCTTTATACGTTGCTATGATTTAGTTTTAAATGATAAACCTAGTTTTAAATAAGGCATGAAAATTTAAACTTCCCATAAAACTTAGTTAGGAAAAGATCATTGGTGAAAATACAAAGTCATAAATACTGGGATGTGGTAGCTGGTATTTGCTACCATGTGGGTTCTTTTTTCTTCCACCTTTCTCCATCCTTTTTGACTTTTTAACCCCCTAACACTAGATAGGAACAAAAAAATTAAAAGGATAGAGGAGAAACGGGGCAGTGTTATTGTTAGACTACTTCCTGCTGATTATGGGCATCTAGTTCCTTAGAGCAAGTTTGATCTTTGCTGTCAGGATACCTAACTTCTTGTTTCTTCTTTGTGCATGACTGAAGAACAACCTGCAACCAACAGCAGCCAAACAGCATCCAGCCACCAAACAGCAACCACCCATCTTCCAGTGCTACAGCATTGATATATCTTCTGAAAAGGTCCTAGCATTCCAAAGTCACAGACTCGCAGAAACTATCTGCAGCTGTCAACACCATGCCCCTGACAGAGCATGAGGCAGATCACAGTCAGTTGCTGTGGACAACCTGAATCAGCCCCAAATCCCCACACCTGGGATTAAAACAAAGAAATATTTTTATAATCTTTCTGCATTTATTTTTATTTTTTTAATATTAGTTACAGCTCATTAACTTTGTATCCCAGCTGTATCCTGCTTTCTCATTCCCTCCCATTCCCACCCTCCCTCCCTCATCTCCTCCCTGCCCCGTTCCAAGGCCACTGATTGGGGAGAACCTCCTCCCCTTTCATCTGACCCTAGCTTATCAGGTATCTTGAGGCCTGCCTTCACAGTCCTCCTCTGTGGCCTAGCAGAGCTGCTCCTCCCTTGAGGAGGGGTGTAGGTCAAAGAGCCAGCCATTGAGTTCATGTCAGAAATAGTCCCTGTTCCCCTTACTAGAGAACCCACTTGGATACTGAGCTACCATGGGCTACATCCGAGCAGGGTTCTAGGTTATATCTATACATGGTCCTTGGTTGGAGATATAGTCTCACAAAAGACCCCTGCGCCCTGATATATTTGGTCCTTGTGGAGCTCCTGTCCTCTCCAGGTCATAATCACTTCCCCTTCTTTCACATGGTTCCCTGCACTCTACCAAAGGTTTGGTTATGAGTCTCAGTATCTGCTTTGATACACTGCTAGGGAGAGAATTTCAGAGGCCCTCTGTGGTAGACTCCTGTCTTGTTACTTGTTTTCTTTTATGTCCAATGTCCATCCCATTTGTCTTTCTAAGTGAGGGTTGATCATCTTACCCAGGGTCCTCTTTCTTGTTTATCTTCTTTAAGTGTACAAATTTCAGTATGTTTATCCTAGCTTATAGATCTAGTACCCACTTATAAGTGAGTATATACCATGTGTGTCTTTCTCCTTCTGGGATAGCTCACTCAGAATGATCTTTTCTCAATCCCACCACTTGCCTGAAAATTTCATGATTTCCTTGTTTTTAATTGCTGAGTAATATTCCATTGTGTAAAAAAGAAACCATTTGTCTTTCTAAGTGAGGATTAATCATCTTGCCCCATGTCCACTTTCTTGTTTATCTTCTTTAAGGTGTATAGATTTCATTATGTTTATCATATCTTGTAGGTCTATATAAGCGAGTATATACCATGTGTGTCTTCCTGCTTCTGGGATACTTCACTCAGAATGATCTTTTCTAGTTCCGACCATTTGCCTGCAAATTTCATGATTTCCTCCTTTTTGATTGCTGAGTAGTCTTCCCTTATGTAAAAGTACCACAATTTCTGTATCCATTCCTCCATTGATGGACATCTGGGTTGTTTCCAGGTTCTGGCTATTACAAATAAAGCTGCTACAAACATGGTTGAGCAAAATGAATAAATATTAATAAATATATATAAATTAAATTAAATTAAATGGAGTTATTTTCAGGAATATGAACAACTTACTAGAGGCTGCACCATTGTATTCCAACATCCACTAACTTCATATAATTCTCACGTGGGTATGTAGCATCTCTATGCTCCATAAGAAGTTACTGGTGGGTTCAATATTTTGAAAATATATATTATATATACTTCATATGCTATGAAGAACTGCAGTCAGTAAACTTCCCTTGCTCTCTGCCTTAATATTTCACTTCTACAAATAAAGGATGTGAAGGAAGAAAAAAAAAGAAACCAAACTTACAAAATTATCACTATAGGATGTATTAAAGAATGAGGAAAAGATACTGCGAGTCACAGAGAACATGAGAGAAAGTGCATTTCTGTTTTCAGCCTGAGTAAATAGAAAGAATGAGAGTGACAAAAAGAGAAATGGGAGATGTTAAAAGGGTAGGATTTGTGTTGAAATCAAGAAGTACTTTAGTAGGTTCATGTTGTTGAATAAAAGAATAGTGCTATTCATGAACGGCGTATCCATGAGTGTTCTATGGTTGGAAATAAAATTATCGGCAAGGGTTAAAATGACACTTATTATGAATTAGGAGAAATTCAAATGAAAACAATATAAAACCTTCCTTTAATTATTACATCATGCTCTTTCATATGATACAAAAAGTTGGGCATAGAAAAAGGTGCTACAAACTCAGATTCACTTAAAGACAGTTTAGTATGCTCAGACTTGGTCCCCTGAAAATACTATAAACAGGTAAAAGACTTCCTGGGTATTAAGAGAGAAGCAACATGGCAGACAGAGCTATTTAATAGAGGCTTGACTAGAGGTTACTGAGTTAGAAAGGAGGGTAAATAAGGTCTACCTGGTAGCCGCCACTTTCGCTGAGAAGTATGAGCTTAAATTTTTTATTAAGCATAAGAAAAATATAGACAAACAGCAGATACGATAAGACCACACACCTCCGCTTGCTCTGAATTTGCCCCTCTTTAATACTGAAAGCCATCAAATCCTCAGTCTTGGCAAGCCAGTACACCGATAAGCCTGAATGACATGTTATTGTTTAAAGCTGCCTAGGAAGGTGAAGTTATTCCTTCAGAACCTAAAATGTCAGAAGACAAAAAATTCATGATTTCAAACTATATAATCTTATAGTTTAGCAAAATTCTATTCTATTTATTCAGTTTTTCAAAAAAAGGTGAAGTAGTAGAAAGACAAAATACTTTTAGGCATTTTAATCCCTGAGCACTTCTGTTGTCTTTAGTGTCTGCATTCTGTATAGCAAGACAGGATGACCTGAACCAATTAAGAAAGAAAGAAAATGGTCTTAAAGTTTGGATGTTCAGTGGTGAAGAGATGTGGGGAAAATGCCCTTCACTACTCATTATGGAAATAAAAATTAAAAGCATAGTGATATATCACCTCATATCTGTTAGAATTGCTTTTATCAAAAAGATAAGATAGAACTGTTGGCAAGGACTTTGAGAAAAGAAAACTTGGATGCTACTGGTGGGAATGTCAGTTAGTGTATGATCTCACTTCTGGGTATATATCCAAAGGAACTAATATCAACATGCCAAAAAGACATCTGCACCTCCTTGTTCACTGAAACATAACACGCAATGTCCAAAATAAAGAATCGATCTAAGCGCTACTGAGAAGTGGATAACTGGGCAAAGAAAATGTGGCATACATGTACACTGAAATATGAATTCAGTCTTAAGTACAGAGATTTGTCATCGGTTGGGACCATACAGACGAATCTGGAGATTGCCGTGCGGAAGTTAAATAAACCAAGCACAGAAAGACAAATATTACATGATCTCATTCCCACGTGGAATCTAATTAGCTGAGCTCGTAAAAGTACATAACAGAATGACAGTTAAACAGGCTGGATGGTTGTTGATGACTGGCAGTTGTAGTGGATTAGGACACACTTGAGGAATGTGGTAAACATGTATGAGCCAGTAATAGTTTCCCCAGAGATGACTAGATCCGTGAGGCTGTGGCCTAATGAACCTCTAATCCTTCATTTGATTCATAACACAATAGCTTTACTGAGAGGCAGTGAAATCTAGAAGGTAGAGTAAGACAGAGCAGGGGCAGGGATGGGCCACTCAAGGCTAGCTAATAAGATTATAATTTGTTTTAGCTCTTTCCTATTTTCTGTTCTCTCTGCTTTTTGTCATCAGTTAAGTGAAGGAAGACCTCTGGCACACACCACCATTTACATGTTTGCCCCAAAGCACAGGGCTGGCATCCATTGAGCCAATGTTCTGAATCTAAGGACATAAATAAATATTTTCCCCTTAGTTTGTTTCATGTCAGTCATGTTGCTCATAAAAAACAAAGCAAACTAACATGGGGAAGGAAACAAAGTTTGGGGGATTGTTGATTAAAATTTTAGAGACAAGTCTGCCGTCTGATTGTCTTTCCTTCTCTGAGCTTAGGACTCCTGGGGAGATGTTTGCTTCTTTAGAGTACAGTGTTTCAATAGTCTGATGAGTCAGGTTGAGAGATTCAAGTGTCTCTTTTTAAGATCATCTTCATTTCTTCTATGCCTATTACAATCCCCCACTTTCTATTAGCAGACCTCAATCTTGACATAGAATATGTATATGTCTGAAACAAAAATAATAAAACAGGATGCAAGTAGGAACCAATGTCAGAACATAATTAGTGCCAGGTAGTCATGCATAAGAACCATTGTTTTAAGCTTTCAGCTTTTACTTAGTTTTGGAAGGGCTACCACAAGCATTATGTCTAATTGGTTGAAGACAGGATCTGATAATGAAGTCTAGAGTGATTATAAATGTATAATCCGCCTGTTTCAGTTTACCAAGTGTGTTCCACCAAAGAGATTTCGATAAGTTTTAACAACTTGTCAGACCATCTTCCAGATGAGACGCTGACCCCAGAAATGATTGATCAATGTACTCCAAGAAATTGGAATTTCTTTAGGAAAATCTTTTTTACATGGGGTAAAAGCTGAAATCTGGTGACAGTCAAAGAGATTATTTGTCTCCTAGGAAGAGATTTCAAGCAGTTCTGACATCTTGACAAATCACCTTATATTGAAAAAGAGGTGGGAATGAGACAGTGATGGGCTCGTGATGTGGAGGTCCACATGTTTACTGGGATGACTTAGTTATGCACACCGATTGGCTTCTGTTTAAACCTAAACCTCACGTCAGAACCTGAGGGATAAACTGGGGAACGAAGTATTTGTGGACACTGGACATTTTTATTTCTTCCTTTTCCCAATGTGATCACATTGCAAAGTTTTTTTTTCTTTTCATTATTACATTATTATTTGTTTGTTTAATTGGTCTATCAAGAATAAGTGGCAAAGCCACACTTGTTGTGGCTGCCACAGCACTTGCTCTGATCCTGACAACTCCAATAATAAACGTCAAATCATAGAGCCTGAATAAACATAGGTCTTATTGTTAGATTAGAAATAAGAATTTGTCATTTTGTTAAAATACTCTAAAACACTTCTGAAAATGAACACTTTCGTTTTGCCTGTTAATGAAAACATTATAAGCCTAAATAATTTTCAAATTATCTTTCAAATGATACTGTTAGAACCTCTTTTTCTGCACAAGTTCTTTCCTCTCTATCATTCTCAACAAGCTCACTAGTATTATCAAGTTCAGTTGCAACTGAGTCTCTCAGTAAATTACCACAGGCAGCTGACAGTGATGAACCTGGACTTCACTTTCGAGGAGACAATTACACACGATGTAAACAGTATGATGTTACACAACCCTTCTATCACATCGCTGAATATTTCAAGGCAGTATTCCAAAGACATATGTCTGGGTAATTTTGATTGTCAAACCGACTCAACCTAGAGTTACCTCGGAAGAGAGCGCTTCGGCTGAAGAACTGCCTCTGTTAGACTGGTGTGTGAGTGTGTCTGCACAGCCTTTTCTTGAGTGCTACTTGATGTACAAGGGCTCAGTCTTGTGGGCTGTGCCATGCATAGGCAGGCGGTCCTGGACTACAGAAGAAAACTAGCTGAGGGCTGGTTATGGCTCTGTGGTTAAGAGGACCCGCTGCTCTTACAGAGGACCTGGGTTTAGTTTCCTGCATCGTATGACAGCTAACAACTGTCTGTAACATCAGTTCCAGAGGATCTCATGCAATCTGCTGCCTCTTTTGCCACTGCACACACAGAGTGCACAGACATGTACACATCCAGACATAAAATAAATAAAATAAAATAAAATAAAATAAAATAAAATAAAATAAAATAAA
>NW_026587216.1:45528130-45529099 GCF_907164565.1 Psammomys obesus | reverse complement strand
AAATAAAATAAAATAAAATAAAATAAAATAAAATAAAATAAAATAAATAAAATAAAATAAAAAGTCTCTTCAAAAGAAATCTTGCTAAGCATAAAGCAGCAAGCCAGCCAGTAACCAGCACTCCTTTATGGTTTTTGCTTCAGGTCATGCTTGTGTTCTTGCCCTGATTCCCTTCAACAGAGTGTGACCTGGAAATGGAGCCAAATGAACTCTTTCCTCCACCAGCTTGCTTTTGGGCATGTTGTGTTATCACGAAAAAGCAAATGAGAACAGTATGTGGAAATCAACTCACATAATACATCATATTCTGACTATAACCTGCATAGCCACCTCAGGTTTCTATGACCATAGCAGCTCCTAGCACATGTCTTAACTCCACAAGCTTCTATCACACTTACAGAAACACAATTTCTTTCTACCTACGCTATTGTAACACAGTGTCCTGATGGTGTCCCACACTTACTTATTTATGTACGTGAAGTTCTCATACGACATCTAAAGAGGAAGCAAATCATGTCATATCTCTGCTTCCTTCAGGACTTCCCATCCTAATTCAAAGAGCAACCAAAGCTCTTCCTGCAGCTAACACACCTGTGTGGCCAGAGTCCCCATTTCTGCCGTTCTCTTCCAGACTCATTGCGCATTCTTCTGTAACTACACTCCAACACCTGATAAAAGAAACCAACTTTCAGCTTTTCAGCTTCTTTCTTTTCCTTTATTTGCTTTTCTTTTTCTTTCTTTCTTTTTTTTTTTTTTGGAAGGGTGGGTATGTATTTTGTTTGCTTGTTTTTGTCTTTTGAGACAGGTTTTCTTTTTGTAAGCCTTGGCAGTCTGGAGCTCACTTTGTAGACCAGGCTGGACTCAATCCTCCTCTCTGCCTCCTGAGTGCTAGTATTAGGCTTGCACCACCATGCCGACTAGACTTTCTTTCTTTCTTTCTTTCTTTCTTTCTTTCTTTCTTTCTTTCTT
>NW_026587216.1:45509709-45528120 GCF_907164565.1 Psammomys obesus | reverse complement strand
CTTTCTTTCTTTCTTTCTTTCTTTCTTTCTTTCTTTCTTTCTTTCTTTGATTTCAAGAAAAAGAATTATTGAATATCTGAAAAACAACTACAGGATTTACTTTTCCATAAAACTGCAGCTACATAGTGCATTGTGTTTATGATGTTAAAACGTGCATTAGATAACCAATACAAAAACCATGAAAACAAACCACCATTCTTAAACAATTGAGCAAAAATAAAATGCTTAAGGAACAACATGGATGACTTACAAACAACGTGGATGATTTGATGTGCTCTTTAAACACCATTAAAATAAAAAAGAGCACAGATGGATGAGTGTTCAGTTATTTACACTGAAGTGAACCTTTGGCACTAGGAATCAGAGCATTTTGTCATAGAGAATTAACACATGTTATAAAGGTGCACAGTGTCAAAGGAACAGAAGAACCAGCATTCAAACGCAGCTTTGTCAACTGGGCAATAAAACACTCTACAGCATGTCTCTGCTGTCCATCACTGAATATACTGGTAGAAACTTTGAAATGAAAAAAAAAGGAACAGTGATTCCATCAAAGAGAACACACACATCAGCTGTTATACACTAATGGTCTTCAAAGTACGTCATTTGTACAAGACTGTTTATGGAGATCCAAGCGCAAGTGAGAGAGCAGACCCCTCACGAGGCTCTCCCTTGGTACGCAGGAGGAGCCACTTCATAATCGCTGGCACTGAACAAAGTTGCAGAATTATTTGCCAGGTACTTGAGAAAATCATGTAGATAGCTCAGTAATAAAGCAATTTTTTTTTCTCATCTAGAGGTGTGTAGGCCAATGTCATTCCAACTGGCACAAATAATCTCCGTAAATGTGGCGCTCCTTACACCTGGGAAATGGGTGCATCTGGGTGATCCCGAGAATTTCAGCATACTGTGGTCTTTCAAATTTGTACGGTAGCTAAGTGCCCAACATTACACTGAAGCAGTCCTTTTTCCCTGCTACAACTCCTTAACAGCATACGCCTCATTATCTGTATTCCCTCGAGATTTCTTATAATTTACATAATCCTCCAAAATGGAATCCATATTCTTCTTGGCCAGAAGATAAACAAAACAAAAACTGCTTTTTATCTGGTGATCAAGTCCCGATCTTCCACAAGCCTTGGTGTCAGCTCTTCAGCAATCTCTACTTTAACTTCAAGTCTGTTCGTGAATGTTTCTTCATTTTCAACTGCAGGATCTACTCAGGCTCTTTTCTTCCTAGGAGGCTGAGGTGTCTCACTGGTATTGCCACCATCTCCATTTCCAGGTGTTTTCTGCTTGCTCTTTTTTATTTGCACTTCAATATTTTTCTGTTGCAGACCAGATGTCTTCTTCCCTGGAGCAGCCCTTTCATCTTGTCCTCTGCATATTGTTCCTGAATGTCCTTTTGAAGTTCTCATTGCTTCCTCAAATTGGTGTCCACATATTTGAATACTCTGCTTTTTGGAACCCTCCCTCATCCCAATTTTTATTCCAACCATTGTAATAGACAAAGTATTTCACTTGTTTGTCCTTTATGGCAATCTTTAAACACTTTGCTTCATAAAGAAGAAGCCCATGAAAAGCACAGCACTTGCTCGCCCTCCTGGAATTTCAGCTTCGGGTCCTGCTTGGGCACCATTTATAAGTGATTTGCCGCCTCCCCTTTCTCTCACCACCCCAGACTACCGACCCCTACCCTCTACCCCACCGAGCTTCATGTCAATCATCCACTGGGAACAGCCAGTTCTACATCCTGGATATGATTTTTGACTCTCAGTTTTGTTTTTGGTTTTGTTTTGGGTTTTGGCTATAGATTATTTGCTTAGATTTTATTATTAATAAAATATTGCAAATAAAATATTTTTATTATTATCATTTAATACAATTTATTCAGTTTGTATCCCACTGTCGTCCCCTTGCTCATCTCCTCCCAATTCTACCCTTCCCCTCCCTTAAACCTCAACTTTACAGGTTCTCACCACCATTCCGAAGATGTGCATATTTTGTTATTTTTCTGTTTAGAATATTCTCCTGTTTACGTCCCCCCCCCCCCCGCTTGCTGGGTAGTTTTCATATCTTCTTTAGAGGCTTTTAGTGACCTGAAACAGGTCTTGTTATTGCTCATATCCTTTTTTTTCATCATTGTTTAAATTTGGGCAGCACATATTATAAGTTGAAATGATATACTGGTGGCTTCATTACTAAATACTAATTATTCTTTCACTAGAATCCAATCCAAGTCTATTGTATTCACCATTGCTCACTCAGCACCTAGTAGAATATGGTTTCAGAAACAGGCACTCTTAAGTATTTGGTACGGGAGACAATGAATACATATAGAGTGCCTTAGCAAACTGAAACTACTTACTCTCATTCCCTTCACTGGTAGTCTCTACCTCTTTCTTTTCTCTCACCTCTTAAGGACAGCAGCATAGCTACCAACTCTGCATATAGTTGAGATCATTTAACAATTATCATTCCTCATGAATTTTTCCCTTATATTTTTTTTTTACCATGAGGCATCATTCCTTCTTATTAATGAACATACTGAGGTTTTCTTTTTTTCTGAGGTATAGTTTGTATATTGTATGTTTTGTGTTCTTACTAGACTGAGTCCCTTAAACTTAGAACAATGCCCCATCACCCCATATATTCTATAATCCAGGTTATATCCCCTGATAAGGACTGACCCAATTAACAAAAAAGTATGTAATTTAAATTTTGAATAGTGTCATTTTGCTACAGAATCTAAACAAGTTTCCATAATATTTCATTGCATGTCTTAACTGATTTGCTTTTCTGTTTTTTGTTTTTGTTTTAATTCCACGCGTACAGTTGCTATCACTATCATACTATGTGTTTTTAAAGTGAAGCTGTCAAAGTCTAGCAAGGACAGTCAGGAAGCTTCTGCTGCTGCTATCAACAATGACACTGTCTTTGGCTCTCTTTAAAATGTTAGAGTGATGTGTAGAAAATACGGAATAGTTATCCATAAGAGAAATTTCTCCAGTCCTTGAGAATGATCCAAGTCATATTTCTCTAAATAATTTCACGTGGTTTTTACAATTGTTTTTTTATTCACGAATGTATTTTTATCATATTATTCCCCTCAGTTGCTCCAGATCCTCCCTACCTCCCTAACCACCCAACTTAAATATACTTATTTCCCTCTCTTTCATAAAAAAGAAAAGCTAAACAATAAACACAAACACACAAAAAATAAGAAAAAAAAACACACAAAAAAGCCCTTAAACTCAGAAAACAAAAATTAGGAGGGTTCCAAGATGGTGGTGACCAGTGTGCACCATATCTGAGGGACTGAGGATCTGAAACTCCAAAACTCATGGGTGGACAGGTGGCTAGAACCAAAGCATCAACCCTGAGGCTTCCCGAGCTAGAGGGGACAACCTGTGGCTGGGGCAGGTTGGATCCAGACCTAACATGTACCTCCCTCGGGTCTGGGAGTTGGGAAACTGTAGAGCCCTGTACTTTCACATGCTCTGGTGGTGCGTGCTTCGTCCCAGGTCCGAGGACCCTCTGCTCTAGAGGCTAGGCCAGATAGTGGACCTCATCAGCTCCCCTTTAGGCCAAAATCCGAGAGTAGAGAACCATGGGCCCCCTGTGCTGTCCACGTACACCACAGAGCAAGTGCATGCAGAGCCCCAGACCCTGGGACCTCTGTACTAGCAGCCAGATATCGGATCTTTCCCTTATTCCCCAAATACACTAAGAATGACATCGGGATCCCTAGGACAGAGTTCCCAACATCCAAGCCCCTGTCCTGTGGGTCTCCTAGTGGAGTCCAGGCTAACGGATCCTGGATCCAAAATGGTGCAGCCCAGACAGATCTGAGTGACTGGATCAGAGAGTCCCACAGGCCACTGTCTCACAGGCCATTCAGGGCACCTGCGAATGTGCACTGCACCCCACGGAACATGGCCAGCTCCCACACCTGCGCGTATGCTCCACTATTCCGGGCACCGTGCTTGCCCGCATGTCTTCAAGGCATGCTACCACACTCAGGCACATGTGCCTGCAACCATCCATCTTTAGCTACAACTGAAACACCAACATCCACCCTCAAACCCCTGGACCTACCTCATCTTCCTGAAGATTATTCCAGACTCTACAGACACGCAGACCCACTCTGCAGTACAAGCTCCAGGAACAAACAGCCATGGCTATGTGCAGATGGCTAAAGGCCAGCTTAAAAACGCATCTAACAAAAATCAGGACATCATAGCTTCACCAGCAACCCCCAAAATAAATGGATATTTTAATTCATTGAAAACACAGAGATCCTAAATATAGCTTATCGTTATTAGATACACATACAGAGGAAATGAACAAGTCTCTCAAAGAAATTTAGGCAAATACAGCCTAAATAGAAGCAATCATGGATAGACAGGAACCCAAATTCAAACAGATGAAGGAAGTGGTGCAAAACATAAAAATGTAATTATAAACAATAAAGAAAACACACACTGAGAAATCACTCAAGATGGAAAATTAAAGAAACAGATCAAAATCACAGAGGTAAACATCACCAACAAAATACAAGACTTTCAACCTACTTAAAGAGATCGGGAGGGACACTTCATTCTCATCAAAGAAAAAAATCCACTATAAGAACATCATAATCCTGAACATCTATGCCCCAAATACAAGTACCTGCATTCATAAATGAAATGTTATTAAAGCTTAAATCTCACATCAATCCCAACACCTTAAGATTTCAATGTTCCAATTCTCACCAAGGGGCAGATTATAGAGACAGAAGATAAAGAGAAAAATAATGACTCTTAAAGGGGCCCTAAATCAAATGGACCTAATTGATGTCTACAGAACCTTTCACCCAAACTCAAAAGGGTATATCTTCTCAGCACCTCATTGAGCCTTCTCCAAAACTGACCAAATAGTTGGGCACAAAGCAAGCCTCAACAGATACAAAAAGACTGAAATGAATCCCCTGTATCCTTAGAGACCACCATGGTCCAAAACTATATCTCAACAATAACAAAAATAATAAAAGCCTACATACAAACACAGAAACTAAATAACTCTCTACTCATTGACAGCTGGGCCAGGGAAGAAATAAACAAAGAAATTAGAGATGTCCTAAAATTCAATAAAAATGAAGAAACAACATATCCAAACTTATGAGACACAATGAAAGCAGTGCTAAGAGGAAAGTTCCTAGTACTAAGTGCCTTCAGAAAAGAGTTTGAGACATCTCAAACAAGCAACTTAATGGCATACTTACAAGCCCTAGGGGGAAAAAAGAAGCAGACACACCCAAGAGGAGTAGATGGCTGGAAATCATAAAACTCAGGGCTGAAATCAATAAATTAGAAACAAAGAAAACAATTCAAAGAATCAATGAAACCAAGAGCTGGTTCTTTGAGAAAATCAACAAGATAGATAAACACTTGGCCAAATTAAGTAAAAAGTAGAGAAAAACTATCCAAATCAGCAAAATCAGAAATGAAAAGGGGAACATAACGACTGACAATAAGGAAATTCAAAGAATCTTTATGTCTTACTTCAAAAACCTATATGCCACAAAATTTGAAAATATAAATGAAATGGACAATTTTTTTTATTGATTCCATTTACCAAAGCTAAGTCAAGATCAGGTAAATAAATTAAAATAAATTAACTAGTACTATACCCCTAAAGAAATAGAAGCAGTCATCAAAAGTCTCCCTGACAAAAATAAAATAAAATAAAAAAGCCCAGGGCTAGATGGTTTCAGTGCAGAATTCTACCGGTCTTGCACTTGTAGAAGAGCTGACACCAATACTCTTCAAACTATTCCACAAAACTAAAAGAGAACATTACCAAACTCGTTCTATGAGGCCACAGTCACCTTAATACCTAAACCACACAAAGACCCAACATAAAAAAAGAACTTCAGATCTATCTGTCTTATGAACATTGACACAAAAATACTCAATAAAATACTCACAAACTGAATCTAAGAACACATCAAGTAGGCTTCATTCTAGGCATGTAAGAGTGGTTCAATATACAGAAATCCATCAATTTAGTCCACCATAAAAATGATGGGAAAAAAAACAGATGCAGAAAAATCATTTGACAAAATGCAGCACCAGTTTAAATTTAAAGTCTTGGAGAGATCAGGTATACAAGGTTCATACCTAAACATAGTAGAGACAATATACAGCAATCCTACAGCAAAAATTAAATTAAGCAGAGAGAAACTTAAATCAATCCCACTGAAATTAGGGACAAGGCAAGGCTGCCCACTTTCTCCAAATCTCTTCAACAAGTGCTTGAAGTCCTTGCTAGAGCAATAAGACAACTAAAGGAGATCAAGGCAGTAAAAATCATAAAGAAGTCAAAGTATCACTATTTGTAAATAGTATGATAGTATACATGATTGACCCCCAAAACTCTACTAGAGAACTCCTATAGCTGATAAACACCTTCAGCAAAGTGGCCAGATACAAAATTAACTCAAAACAAACAAACAAACAAACAAACAAAACAAACAAACACACAAAAAACAGAAGGCCTCCTGTACATGAAAGAAAAATTGGCTGAGAAAAAAATTAGGGACACAACATCCTTCACAATAGCCACAAGTAACATAAAGTGCTTTTGTGTGACTCTAACCAAACAAGTAAAAGACCTGTTTGAAAAAAAACTTCAAGTCTCTGGTGAAAGAAATTGAAGAAGATATCAGAAGATGGAAAGATCTTCCATACTCATGGATCAGGAGGATTAACAAAGAGAAAATGTCCATCCTACCAAAAGTAATCTACAGATTCATTGCAAATCTCATCAAAATACCAACACAATTCTTTACAGAACTTGAAAGAAAAATTCTCATTTTCCTATGGAAAAACAAAAATCCCAGAATTGCTAAAACAATCCTGTAAACAACAGATGGTCAGAGGTATCTCCATCCCTGATCTCAAGCTATATTATGGAGCTACAGTAATAAAAACAGCATGGTACTGGCATAGTAAAACACTGGTCAATCAATGGAATGGAATCAAAGACTCAGAAACAAACCCACACACCTAGGGATACTTAATTTTTGACAAAGAAGCCAAAACCATACAATTGAAAAACAGATAGCATCTTCATCAAATGGTGCTGGTCTAACTCAATGTCTACATGTAGAATAATACAAATAGATACATACTTATGACCCTGAATGAAAGTAAAGTCCAAGTGGATCAATGACCTCAACTAAAAACCAGACACACTAAACTTGTTAGAAGAAAAATTGGGAAGAGCCTTGAATTCATTGGCAGAGGAGACAACTTCCTGAATAGAACAGCAACAGCACAGGCTCTAAGATCAACAATCAAAAAATGGGACCTCATGAAACTGAAAAGCTTCTGTAAAGCAAAGGACACTGGTCATCACAACAAACCTCCGTGGAACCGATCTCATAGTGTGATTTGTGAACCCGTGTGTAACCTCCACAGGCACACGCTTCACAACATTCGTACATTTCCCAACATTGGTGCGTTGGTCCTAACACTTTTCCCAGAATATATCAATTACAAGTTATGCTTTATCTTGTACTATAGCTAACTAGCTTTTCTCAGGGCCCACTGCAAAAGGGTTTGTGGCTTCTGGAGGAGGCATATTTTTCTTTATTTTTTTTTCTTTTTCGTGTGTGTGTGTGTGTGTGTGTGTGTGTGTGTGTGTGTACTCTTGGATGTAAGCATCTGGAGTTCTGACGTTTGTTGTGTTTTTGGTGTAGTCTTGTCTTGGTGTAGTTTGGTGGGTTGTGTTTTCTTTGGTTGCTCTTACCACAATCTAGGTCCCAGGAAAGTGTGGCAGCTGATTCCCACAACAAGTAAAGCTGCAGAGGAATCCTGGGGAGCAAAGAAGGAGGAGCTCAGGCCAATAGGCAGCAAGAGATCTAAGAGCTGTCTGGAAAGACCAACTGGAGAATGATAAGGACACAGGCCTACTGGATCCCAGCCCACGGTAGCTGCTGTGGCATCCCTAGTGGAGAGTGGTTTGAGAGTAGGTAGGGGCATTGTGGACAGAGGAATCCATATGCTTTCTCTATAGCAAACACTAAACTCACATGGGTATTTCAGTAACTACAGCCTCTAAGAAATATTACCTTTAGCCTTTTCAAGAAAGAAAAACCTAAAATTAAAAAAAAAATCCAGAGGGATTATAATTAAAGAGACCTAGAGCAAAATGCTACGTACACATGTTTTCAATTAATTTCACCTGGCATGAACTTTACATATTAAAATCCAATTTATATAACTTAGGTTTCCAGGAAATGAAAACAATAGTCGTAGTTATTTATAGCATTAAGAAAGGTGTTAAAAGTTAAAACATGACAGTGACCTTTACATTATCCTGTTGTACTACCCAAAAAAGACAATTTCTTTCAGTCTATTGAATATAGAAGCCAATTTCAGTTACACCTAGTTTAAGTGGTAAAATTGAAGAAAATTACACACAGAGATGATAGCCTTTCTTTCATTATTATTCCTATTCTAAGAAAACCACCTAAGTAAACACTTTCAAATTGGATAAAAATCACTTTTTTAGAATTAATGATTTCCTAAAGTATTACAGGCTGTCAAGTTTTATAGCCATTTGTGATTGCTTTATGATTAGCACAGAAAGTGAAGATGACTAAACAGCATAAAGCATAAAAGCCATCACACAGGAGCTAAACAGAATGCATATAATGCCCAGGTCTTCTGCTGCAAGGGAAAGGAAGTGAAGAAGAAAACCATGGAGCCATCATTAATGAAAACCTGGCCCTTTGTGTATCTTTCATCTTCAGATGTATCTGTCTTTTGTAATTTTATAAATTACACTTTGCTACACTCTTTTCCTCAATTCTTTAAAATTGTGCTTTACAATTCAGGTAGGTGCCCCATAATTCTAACACTGTTTTGAAATCTTGGTAATCATTGACTTTTTATGTGCTTGTGTGAATTGTAGTCTTTCTCTCTTATTAGCATCTGAATTACTGACTGGAGTTCAGTGTTTCTATTTCATCTTCTTACAGCACTCGACAGTCTCAGCCTCCTTGATCATTCCAATTGCCCCTGATTGGAAATGTCTTAGTTCTTTTTTTTGTTTGTTTGTTTAAGTTAAATGTTTAGTTTTTTTGTTTGTTTGTTTGTTTGTTTTTGTTTTTGTTTTTTTTTTTTTTGAGATAAAATATTCAGGTCACAATCACTATCAATTCAAAATTAAAACAAAGTCCAACAGTGTAAAGAGATCAGGACTTGACACTTGACACTCAGTCAACCGTCCTAGCAGCTCCAAAGGGCCTAGAAAGTGGCTCTTTTGTGGACCTAAAGCCTTCAATGGTCCGGCATACACAGCTTGCCTCCTAGGCTCACGCCAGCACTACTGCATAGTTCCTCTGTCCTTGGCAGTTATCCTATGGTATTGGCATCTCAAAATTTCAGAGTGTCCACTGGAAGTAGACTTCACTTGCAGCAGTAGCCTCTTCCAGAATCTCTTCAGGTGTGTGCCAGACCTCAACTTCTCTGTGATCCCTTTAATCCCGTGTCTTCTAATAAACCTGAGGCTCCACCTTCACCAAAGACCTGTCCTGTTCTCTTATGATCATAAGCCTCAGCTTCCTTCCACGACACCTTCATGCCTTTAAAACAAGCACCACTAGAAAAACCTCTCACACAATACCTAATTCATCCAACAAGCACAAAGAGCAGCCTTGACCCATTCTGAATCACAGCTACCCGGAGGAACCTCGTTTAATTGGGTGTTTGCTTTCAGCTTTAAAGTGTTAGTCCATCATGGCGGCGAGCAGACAGGCATTGTGCTAGAGCAGCAACTGATAGCTTTACATCCTGATCCACAGGCAGCAGGCAGAGAGAGAGAGAGAGAGAGAGAGAGAGAGAGAGAGATCACCACACTAAGACCACGACTGGCACCAGAACTGGGGTGTTTCTGACCATGTATTTTTAAGAGGATTATCATAGCATTTGAATTTTGGGTTGGTAAAGTTATTGAGTACTCAGAGCTCAATGGGCTATTTTTGTGGGAGGTTGGAAGAAAAAAAATGCTGAGAGAAATACAGACAAATGGAGACTTGGTTTCTGAAGTTTCAAAGGGATGCAAACTATATCAAGACTGTTCAACTGGTATTTGGAATTAAGACCCCTAAAGTAAAAATTTTGCTTTACTGGGGCAATTGATTCTGGTTAGCTGAAACTGAGAGATTAGCAGTGATCATGAAGAGATCAGTATCATGGAGGCAACATCTGAAAATGTCTTAGCTCTTTAAATGTGTTATCTCTGTTCCTTTTGACTCCACGAAATCTAGATGATCCCTACATTTGGTTCATAAGACACTAAGGTTTAAAGACATATACGCCTTCTCACAGACTCATAAATCAATAGAAAATCATATCAGGTTTTAGAAATGATGAATTTAAAAACAAGTGTGACTACATGACTATCTATTGTAGGCTGCTAATTTCTATGCTGCAATCTAGTCTCATCTCAAAATGTCAAACACACCTGTCTATCTAAAAATACATTTTCTTCTTGCCAAATACTATATCCGAAACTCCCACTGATATGCCTACTACTTGAAATGCAATGATTGCTTCTAGGTGGGGAAGCCCGATAATACATCCTGGTCTGATTAAAATAAAATGCATCTTTCACCCTGGAGAAACAGGTGTGCCAAACAGGCAGAATGTGATGAGACAGGCATGTCAAGAAATGTCTAAGTCTAAGGAAATAGATCCAAAACTTAGCCTTGATAGGATTTATTTTGGAGACAGTGCATAATTAGTTGCAAGTGTTCTGTAAAAAGGCTAAGACTGGGGAAGGGGCATGGGAGGAGATGAGGGAAGGAGGGAGGGTGAGGTTGGAAGGGGATGAGGGTGGGGCTACAGCTGGGATTCAAAGTGAATAAATTGTAGTAAATAAAAATTATATTAAAAAAGAAAAAATAAATAGGAAAAAAAGGTCAAGAAGGTAGCTAAGGAAAAATGGGGAGGAAAGTTACAATGTAGCAGAACTTACTAAAATTTGGTGATTTGAATGAGGTTGCCCCCTTGGATGATAGGTCTGAGTAATTGTACCACAGTAGGTGTGACTGTTGGGACACATTAGGTCTTATTAGGTAGAGTCTTTCAGAGGACCTCTGTGGTAGGCTCCTGTCCTGTTACTTGTTTTCTCCTACTTCCAATGTCCATCTCATTTGTCTTTCTAAGTGAGGATTGATCATCTTACCCCAGGTCCTCTTTCTTGTTTATCTTCTTTAGATGTACAGATTTTAATATGTTTATCCTATCTTTTTTTTTAAATCTTTTATTTATTTTTTATTAATTACACTTTATTCATTTTGTATCCCCCCATAAGCCCCTCCCTCCTCCCCTGCCAATCCCACCCTCCCTCCCCTTTCTGCATGCATGCCACTCCCCAAGTCCACTGATAGGGGAGGTCCTCCTCTCCTTCTTTCTGATCTTAGTCTATCAGTTCTCATCAAAAGTGGCTGCATTGTCCTCTACTGTGGCCTGGTAAGGCTGCTCCCCCCCCAGGGGGAAGTGATCAAAGAGCAGGCCAATCAGATTATGTCAGAGGCAGTCCCTCTTCCCATTACTATGGAACCCACTTGGACACTGAACTGCCATGGGCTACACCTGTGCAGGGGTTCCAGGTCATCTCCACAAATAGTCCTTGGTTGGAGTATGAGTCTCTGGGAAGTTCCCTGTGTTCAAATTATCTTGTTCTGTTGCTCTGCTTGTGGAGTTCCCGTTCCCTCCAGCTCTTACTATTTCCCACTTCTTACATAAAATTCCATTCACTCTGCCCATCAGTTGGCCATCAGGCTCAGCATCTGCTTTGACAGTCTATACTGCAGAAGCTTTCAGAGGCCCTTTGTGGCAGGTTTCAAGGTTGTTTCCTGTTTTCTTCTGGCTTTCAGAGGCCCTCTGTAGCGGGTTCCTAGGTTGTTTCCTATTTTCGTTTTCTTCTGATGTACATCCTCTTTGCCTTTCAGGATGGGGATTGAACATTTTAGTTAGGGTCCTCTCTTTTGCTTAGTTTGTTTAGATGTACAGCTTTTAGTGGGTTTATTCCACTCCTAGGCATATACCCAAAAGAGGCGCAAGTACACAACAAGGACATTTGTTCAACCATGTTTGTAGCAGCTTTATTTGTAATAGCCAGAAGCTGGAAACAACCCAGATGCCCCTCAACTGAAGAATGGATGCAGAAACTGTGGTACATCTATACAATGGAGTATTACTCAGCAATGAAAAATAAGGAAATCATGAAATTTGCAGGTAAATGGTGGGACCTGGAAAGGATCATCCTGAGTGAGTTGACCCAGAAGCAAAAAGACACTCACGGTATATACTCACTCATATAAACATACAATGTTTATCCTATCTTATAGGTCTAGTACTCACTGAATAGTGAGTAGAAGTGTGTCACTGGTCTTTGAGGTTTCAAAAGCCTTGACCATCCCCAGTTGGTTCTCTTTGCTTCATGTTTGTGATTCAAGATGTGATCCCTCAGCTCCTGTTCCAGTGTCATGCTTGCCTGTATCCTCCTATGTTCCCTGCTGTCATGGACTCTGACCCTCTGAAACTAAAAGGCCCAAATAAACTCTTTCTTATATAAGCTGCTTTGGTCATGGAGTTTTATCTCAGTTACTTTTATAGAAAGTAACTCAGACACCATCAGTTATTTTGCTCTTAACTCAAATGACAGTTCTAGTATGGTCAATTTATAGTTCATAAAATAAGACATTAGTTACACGTAGCTTCATAAATACTTTTTTGTAAGTCTTTAGTCAGCACATATAAAGTTATCATACTAAAATACTGGAAAGATATCTTTAAGAGACAAATGGGTTTGTATAAAAATAATTTCAAAAAATCAAACTTATTACTGAACAAAGACACATATATTACAGCAAGAAAAGGCAGGTTTTTTTTCAACATGAAATAATCTGCAGTTATCTGAGAAGAGAAATCTCAATTTAGAAAGTGCTTGCATCAAATTGCCTGTAGGTAAGTCTGTAAGGAAAATATCTATTATCTACACTCCTTTACTCGACCTGTGTTCTTTGCTGTTGATGTACTCATTATAATACTTTAGAAAATTATGAACTAACTTTCAACCATTGAGGAATTTGGTTAAATAATTCTGACCAATATACAAATGACAGGTTAAAAAAAAGTTTTTCAAATAAGTATTCAAATGAAAGCTGAAGTAGAGCACTATTGATACAGTTGACTGCTCAAGTTTTCTTTGCATTATACTGGAAGTCATTGAAGTCTTGTCCAGAAATAGATTGCTTAAAAATAAACCCTAAAATCAAAGCATCAGTGGCTGACTCTTTCCTTAGGAATCATGCAGAAGTTTGTAGAGATTATATTCCCTACCAAAACTTTGTTCTTGGACCAGGATGTATATTTGTATGCTTAGACTCCCGTTGGCAAACTGTTTGGATGCAGATGCTGAGACTCACAGCCAAACTATGTGCAGAGCACAGGGAGTCTTGTAGAAGAAGAGGCGGGGGATGGGGGTGGGACAGAGGACATGGAGGAGACAAGAGCCTCACAAAGAGACCAACAAGCTAAAAATATCTGAGCCCAGGGAGTCCTACAGATACTGATGTACCAACCCAAGGACCGTGCATGGAGAGGACCCTAGACTCCCTGCTCATATGTAGCCCATGGCCAGTTCAGTCACCATGTGGGTTCCCCAATTAGGGAAGAAGGTGCTGCTGCCTCTGTCATGAGCTCCACTGCCTGCTCTTTGATCAGTTATTCCTGGTGATGGAGCCTTGCCCGGCCACAGAAGAGGAGGATCCAGACAGTCCTGATGAGACTTCATAAGCTATGGACAGAGGGCAGAGGAGGAAAACTCCCCCTTTCAGTGGACTAGGGGAAGGGGATGGGGGAAAGAGGGAAAGAGGGTTGGACTGGGAGAAGTTGAGGGAGGGGGCTACAATCAGGATATATAATGAATAAATTGTCAAAATAAAATTTAAAATAAAAAAAGAGATTGGAGCCAGCATAATGTCTTACAGCTGTAATTCCCAGCATAGGAGATTATATAGTGAGCTTTAGGCCACTCAGGGATACAGAGTAAAAGCCTATCTAAAAAAGAAATCAAAAGAAAAGGAGGAAGGCCAGGTTGAGGAGGAGAAGAAGAAGAGAAAGGAGGAGAAGTAAAATGCATAGGAGACAGAGACAAAAAAAGGAAGAAGGAAAAGAAGAATAAAAGCAGAAGTGGAAAGAAAGAGAGTAAATGCAAGGAGGAAAAGATGAGGAAGAGGAGGAAGAATTTAAGGAGGAAGGGAAGAAGAAGAAAATGAGTTTGAGGGGAGAAACAGAAGGAAAAATGAGAGGGATGAGGAAAGAAAGCGAAAGAACAGTTAGAAAAGGAGGAGGAAGAAGGAGAAGAGAAGGGTAGGATGGAGGAAGATGAAAAAGAGAAGGAGCAAGATGACAGGGAGAGAGTGGAGGAAAAGAACAAGGAGGAACAAAAGGAGGAGGAAGGAGAAAATGAGAGATATTTTCCATGACTTTATTGTAAGCAAAGATTTCTTAGATTTAGTAAAATACCACAAGCCTTAAAAAAGCCAGTAAGAAAACTTTAACAAAAAACGACTTAAAATAAATATGATTGATTCACTAAACTTCAGTAAAATTGGTAACTTCTTTGTGTTAAAATATGATAAAGAATCTGAGCAAACCTAGCTAATATCAGCCAATTCCCCACATAATCCATGACCTAATCACAGATGCACTAATCCTGAAATCACAGCCAGAAAATGAACCCCTGATCTAATAACTGTATTGTGATTCCACACAGATTTGTCCTTGCTTATCACACAACATTATTCTGCAAGTGAAAAAAAAATTATGTAAGATATTAAGCAATATTTAAAAAATGGTGAGAATTTTTCAGAGTTGAGCAAATGATAAAAGTTTGTGACATCACTATGGATCCAGGAACTGAGTTTTAAAAGGCACATTTTATAACTGAAAATTCATTTTCTAATTTATTATATTCATTTATTTGTGTCCACAATTTCTAAGCTATCAAGTAGGCTTAGTAAAGGGTGTAGAATTTGTGCTTTGTAATGAGCTCAAAAGAAATACTAAATAATTTTTTTCTCTTCGTTTCAGTATTTTTTTTCAAAAACCAAAGTTTCATTTGTCACAGAAACAGAGTTTTAAAATGAATTATGATGAAAATGATTCAATCTATTTATTCATAACCTTCCATATGTCTTTTCCTGTTTCCCCCTTTCTAGAAAAATAAAAATACATAGACAATGCAAAGTTCACATTCTTGCTAATGAGCAGGCATTTGAAGTTACTTGAAAACAAAACTCTTAAATTCTTGGATGTAAAAATGCACATAAGAATCCAATAGCTTCTAAGACAACACATTGTGTAAGATGGATGTTTCCTTCTACACTTTCATTTGACAGGCACCAACCTCAAGTGCCTTAAAGATACTTCCTAATGTGCCCCATAATGCCACGGCTTCGCTGTAATATGATACTATTAAAATACAGGGGTTTGAAGGAAATAAGCCTGAGCATTTCTCCAAACACAATTTCCATTAGCCAGCTATTCCAGAAACACATTACGTGATAGTACTGAAAGGGAGAAAGTGCAGAGGAACCACGCAAACAACTGCAGACCCTGCTGTCGCATTGAGATTCCGCCACTGACGAGGATGAAGTGAACACAAAAATCTTTTACTCGTCAATATTGTTTTAAGCATTCATACCATAGGGGGTATAGAAGACATTGCCATTTCTTTAAAATTAGATTACTGTTGCTCGTACTCTCTAAATTAACAAATAATTAAGCCGAATTGTAAGTGAACAGGATCTTTAGGTACCATGTGATCTGATTATTCATCAGATAATTGGAGCTTTCCCAATAGGAACAATAAAAATGAACAGCAAATGCAATGGCTTGTGGGTCTTTCCAGGTCATAGACTGCTCACTGCTAATGCTTTCCTGAAGCATACAGAAGGATGCTGAATGTGTCACCTCCCTGATGCCTTCCAGCATACTTTGAGCAGCACAGTTCTCCTATTAGACTGCATTAAATAAAAGTTTACATAGATCCATGACTAATTTCCAAGATGTCTATGAGTTACCTTCACCTTAATAATTATTTTTAGATATTATTGAGGAAACAGAATATATTAGAGAATCTTATACGAAAAAAATATGACAATCTGTAAAATAGAAAATTTCCCAGCCAAGAATCCATGATAGATTTTAGTAGGATTTTTCTCATGTTATCTAACCATTGACTGATTTGAATAATGAATATATGTCGAGCACATACGATGAACCAGTCATTTAGGCTCACTGCAACACTGCAGAAAAAAATATTGAGGAAAAGTAGGAACAGTTTAAATCCTATAGGATCAGGCAGTGAGGTCTATAACATAATATCAGAAAATGTAAACTGAGATTCTGAGAAATGCTGAGGAAGAGTTACATAGGGCCAGGATATGCATAAAAATGGAAGCTGGCTTTATCCAAGAAGACAAGGGACATTTTACTGTTGTAAAAATGAAAAAAAATTAAGATATTCACTAAGTAATTGAGGAAAGAATAATTTCCAAGCAAGTAAAACAACTTAAAAATTCAGAAGAAGCAGGTGTGAATGGAAGAAACAAAACTAAAAAACCTACGGAGGAGATCTCAGAGTAGAGCAGACAGGTGGAGGAGCAGGTCAATTAATAATGACAGCGGTAACCCACAGACATGGCAGTGCCCTGCATTCTCCTTACACTAACTTCTTTTTCTTTTCTTTCATTGATAGATTTTTTCAATATTCTATATGCTGATTATAGTTTTCACCTTTCCTGACTCCTCCCATTTCCTCCTTACCTCCTCTTCCCTACAAATTCACTCCCTGATTCTTGTTAGAAAACAAGAATCTAAGGGATAATAATCAAATAAGATAAGTCAAAACCAAATAAATCAGAATATTAAAACAACAGCAACAAAACAAGAAAAATAGCCAAAATTAAAGCACAAGAAATGCAGAGACACAGAGACACACACAAGTTCTTAAATACAGGAATCCCATGAAAACCTAAAACCAGAAGCCAAAATACATGTGCAAAGGATGTCTAAGGTAAAAAGGAGGAGAAAATACGCAGACATTAGTGAGGCAAAGACCCTTCAAAGATGTCTTTGAGTTTGGTTTTCTATTGACTGTCCACTGCTAGGCATGGATCTACCCTGAAGAATGTTTTATTTCCCCCAGTCGGACTCTTTAAAGCAAAACTATTTGCAAGTGACGATCTTGGGTGTATGCAAAATAGCTTCTGGTTAAGGAGTGAGGGTGTCATTCTGAGTCACATCACAAAGAGGGTGGAAAAACATTGCTTATGGTTTGTGAAATATGTAAAACAAGTACATAAAGGCACTGTCCATAAGAGAAACATCTTTGAGTCTCAATAGTGATATGGACACTTAGAAATAGCCATCATGCTATAAGCGAAAGGAGTTTATCACGATGCTCTTGATGTAAAAGAACTTCTCACAACTGAGGCGCTATGCTGCAGGAGTTAGTCACGATGCTTTCAATACGGTAAACCATCTCAAAATGGAGATGAATACATTTAAATGGTGGCACAAAAAGAAACCAGTGGATGAGCACTATTGGAATTGAAATAAATAAATTGATCAGCAAAGCATAATAGAAGGTTCAGAAGTAGTTCTGAATGCTTCTAGAGGCATTACATTTATTTATTTTGTCTGTTTCAGTGTGTGCCTTAGTTATTGTTTTGTTGCAGTGATGAAATAACATTGCAGAAAATTACTTACAAAAAATAGAAAGGTAGTGGGAGTTTATTCAGACTTACATTTCCAAAAGGAGCATGAAGCGGAAGTTTCTTGTTCCTTTGGAAATTCATTTGTGTCGTGTGAATAGGTTGTTTTGGTCCCAAGTGTGCGATGTAGGAATGTTTTTCACCCTCAGAAAACAGCCTCCATAAAAAGGCACATGATGTTTGTCAGATGAAAACCACCTAATGGGAGGGGCATGCTTTTTGTGAACTGGAAAACATCTTCATGTGGACTCTGAGAAGAGATAAGTACAAGCCCACAGTGAGACAGGCTTTTTGCATCTCTACGCTATGAAATGGTTCAGATCGCTTGGCTGGTTTTCTCAGAGATAAAGGCATCAGAGGACTTTTCTTGCTACTTTGCTGCTTCAGCAGACTAGTGCAGTTTGGATAGAATCTAGCCACTTTGGCTGAGTTATGCTTTTGCTGTTGCTTGCTGTTTGCTGCTGCTGCTGCTGCTTTGCTATTTGACTGGTTCAATGATGACTAAGATTGATATGATATGAGATATATATATATATATATATATATATATATATATATATATATATATA
>NW_026587216.1:45451322-45509699 GCF_907164565.1 Psammomys obesus | reverse complement strand
ATATATATATATATATATATATATATATATATATATATATATATATATCCCTCAAAGATCCCAAGAACCCTAATTAGCGGGAAGTAGCTAAAGAGGTGGATAGCTCCTTTACCTACTAATCTCCTAGTTAAGGTCAGGGGGCTGGAAGGGAGGTAGTGGAACTTAAGAACTTTAAAAACTTTAAGTACAGTAGGTGTTTGAAAAATCTAAGCCTACAGGAGCATTTATAATGGGAGGCATGGGAACAGGTGACCAGAGCAGGAAGCAGAGAGATCACATCTCCAACCATAAGTGTGAAGCAAAGAATGAGCTGGAAATGGGCCATAGCTAAACATTCTTAAGGCCCACCTCCAATGACATACTTTCTCAAGCAAGATTCCTTATCCTTGAACATAAAAAAATACATCAAATTATCATTAACTCCGAAATTGGGAGTTTGAAATTTAACAAGATAAGATGTACAAATTTTTTTTAATCATTAAAAATCAACAAAAATATCTATGAGTGGTTTGCCTGAAGTATGTTTGAGCACCACGGGTGTGCCTGGTATCCTCTGAGGCCAGAAGAGGGCATCAAGTCTCCAGAACTGGACTTACAGACTGTTGTGAACAACCATGTGGGTGCTGAGAGTCAAACCCGGTTCTTTGGTAGAGCAACGAGTGCTCATCAGCTAAACCACCTCCCCAGCCCCCAGTGACATTGTTTTTACTTATAAAATCAGGTCTAATCAGATAAACATCCTATTCAAAAAGTATTTTAGGTTTCTCTAATGTGAAGAAAATTAAGTGTCTGAGTATTTGCAATGCTGTATGTTCATTATACACATTGATGAGCTTTATAAGAACATTTTCATACAATATGTAATTCATGTTGTCTATGTTCATATATCTCATGTCCCTCTACAGTCCTTTCTCTTCTGCCCTGTCAGCCCCCAAGTGTTCTAGTGAACTCAGTTTCTACTATGCTCTCAGATCCGCCTAAATTCAACCTTGATTGCTCATATATGCGTGCAATATATACACCGATGCCCAAAATCTTAGTCTATGGAATAAATGAATTTGTACAAAAAAAAAAAAAAAGATTCCATATCCTTGCCAAACAGGGATCGGTGTTAAAATATTTGAGACGGTGAGGGCGGGTGTTTCTTACTCAAACCACCACAGTATACGAAGGCACATATATACCACAAGTGTGGGCAGATCAGAGAACACACCTAAAAGAAATATGTCCTCTTCTTCAACCATGAGGGTTGAAGGACTCAAATCAGATCTTCAGGTTTTGCATCTGTTTCATGGAGCCAGAATCTAATGTAGGAGATGGAAAATAAACTCACAAAAATCAAAATACTGCATGCTGAGCCAGGCAAACCACAATCAAGGGGGGAGATCACGTCATGATCTGTGCAGAAGGCAAAAAATTGAATGGAAGCAAAATCAAGTAAAGAAAGACCATTTCCATTGAAAACGGGGAAATACAAAAATACAAAGGCCTGGCATTGTAGTTGGACACATTTAAAGAAAACTGGAGGGAAGATGCACCAGCAAGCTGAAAGGGACTGAAGAGTTATGACAGCCTCCTTCAACCATGGCAAGCAAAGATTGAAACTTTGTGTTGAACAAAAGGAAGAATTTCTCAAAAGCTTTGAGCTACGATATATATGACTCATGTTACTGAAGATAATTCCAGTATTTCTGTGAAGGACAGATTTCGGAGATTCCTGGAAACCAAGTGAAAGAACCATTTTTAAAAGAAAGAATTGACTATCAATCTTTAGTGAATCTTGCTGAGAGCAGACAGTGATAGAAGTCTACCGCACTGAAGACAAGAAAGGGTGAGTATGAAGCATTTAAACAGTGACCGTTTTTAGGAAACATATGAGAAAATTGGTGCCGGAGCTGGAATTATTGGCATAATTTGGCACACATTAAAATATTTGGGCAAAATATTGGCATATTTTATTTCTATCTTTTAGAAGCCTTGCTGCTGCCTAGAAGACACAAAGGGGGTGGATCTGGATGAGAGGGGAGAGGTAAGGATGAAGTGGGAGGAGCAGAGCGAAGGGACACTGTTATCAGTATTTATTATATAAAAAAACCTATTTTTAATAAAAGGAAAAAGAAAGATAGCAGAATGATCACATCATCTTTGAAAAATATCTGATCAATGTTATGAAATTTTTCGTAAAGGTAGTATTTTAATATATTATTTTTTTTAGGAAATATATTGTTCTCACTCATCTTTTTTACATATGTATGGGTGAACAAATTTTTTCTTACATTATTCTTTAAGTATTAGCAGTCATTTAGAAATTTTTCTTTCTAGCTTTGTGTATTTAAATACGATGATTAGTAAATGCTTGGTTTATACTACTTCATTTTATCCTTCCAAAAACCAGTTCTTTTGATTTATTGCCTGATTCATTTTTTAAATTGATTATTTTTGGAGATTATAATATAATTATATAATTTCCCCTTTCCTTTTCTAGCCTCCAAAACCTCTCATATACTTCTCCTTGATCTGTTTCATATCCATGGACTCTTTTTTAATATACATTAACATATACATACTCCTAAATATAGCCTACTCAGCCTATATAATGTTATGAATGTTTTCTGGACCAACCAACTGGTATGAGCTTTCTTAGGAAGGCTATTTCTCCTACTCTTAACATTCTTTAGTAGTGTTGAGGCCTGAATTACACTTTTTCCCTTGCTTTACTAACTAAATTGAGTATTAATTTTTTTCTTACTTTTGCTAACAATAATGGGTCATGTAGTAGAGAATTTAGTATTTCTATTACCCTTGCTCTTTTGATTAGCTTGCTTTGAATTTTCACTCAGACAAAAGTCCAACAAAGAGTTCCTTATTTTTCTATTTTTACCAACCTATTTTATGTACATTTATGTTTCTATTCAATTATAAACCACATTTACTACTGGAATTTATTGACATTGTCCTGTAGCCTACCATTTAGTTGATTTGTTTCAAATCTTATCTGTGATACCTTGCCCTCTGGATTGGAGGTCTAAGTTGCGTTCTGCTCATTAGAGCACCTGTCCTCAGCACACTGCTTACAGTCTGTGATCATATGTCCATTCACATTACCGCACTCATCATGCTGGATTTCTTTCAAGTAGTTTTGCAACTTGTGCTTGATGGACATTATGGTAATGTGTGATACATAAGACTGATGACAGGCATCATATGTAGCCTTTCATTAGCTTGCTGAATTTAAGTCAGCATCGCCTCGTGTTCGTACTTGTGTGTGTTTAGTGTCCTGTAGGCTGTTTTATGCTTAGCTTTATTTTCATTTTTTCACTACCATACTGTAGCCTGTGATACCCTGTTGAACTATAATTTCAAATAAACAGGGTATGCTACCTGTTTTCATCACTGTATGACTTCACAGTGCTTGGTGTTAGAAACCAGGTGCTCTCCCAGCCTGCTTTCAGCAACTCAGTGCCAGCAGCCACATCATCACCGACAGATGCCACACGTTTATGCTTTTAAAGGTTCCCACCATCACAGACCACCTCTCATTCTGTCTGCTTATGTCTGTGTGTCTGTTTGTCTCTCTCTTTCTCTCTCTCTCCCTCTCTCTCCCCCAAGATGGCCTTTTACCCCCCACTCCAAATCTCTTTTATGAGACCTGTTGTGTGATATGGTACCCAAGACACTCCTCCTCATAAACCCTAACATTGGTGCATATGACTTGGTAGGCTCTTCTGGTACCTGTGCCCTTGGGCACTAAACCACATGAGACCCTACCCTTTATCTCTGGTCTGCCTGCAACACTCACCTTTCAGATCACTGATTGCTGGCCCCTCCATCCATCACAGGCAGTTGGTGAGTTAGCTCTCCAGCTGGTGTAAATGCTTTCAGGAGTCTTGGTCCTCTTGGAGGCAGAGGCACTTGCCTCTGACCATTTTCCTTGAGTGAGGCTTTGTTTTTTAGCTCAGTTTTCACCTTTCAGTTTCATTCAAAAGTCCTGGTATGAAGTACCAAGTCTCTCTTCGTAAGCCCCTGGCCCCCATGCAGTGAGGTGCAGACTCACAGAAAGGCTGTGCCTTCCTCATCGGTTCCCCTTCTGTCCTAGGATGCCTTAGACTTCTGGCTGTGGAGCGCACTCCTCTTCCTTACCAAAGGGAACTGTGTCATCCGTACCTCCTCACTCCCCTTTGGGATGCCTCTTGAAGAACTTTCAACCACTCCACCTACCACCCAACTTAAGGGTCTCTAAACTTTTTGGCATTTGCAGCTGGATCTGGCCTCAATGTCCCTTACATGATCAATCCAAATGTGTCCAACCAAGTGACTGGAACAAGGGAGAAGGATTCCCCATTCGATATTTCTTTTTTTCTCTGCTCCAAGCCTCCTTTTGTTTTAATCTGGTCTTCTCTCTCTCTCTCTCTCTCTCTCTCTCTCTCTCTCTCTCTCCCCCTCTCTCTCTCTCTCTAAAAGTCCTGTCTCTAAGTTACACTTGATGTAAGTTTATTGCCAAGTGGGGGTGTTGGCTGCACAGGAGCAGGCCACTTGCAGCCTGCACATGCCCAGCACACACCTGTTCTCCCCAGCAGCACCCACCCAGAACCAAGATGCTGATCTAAATTTCCTAAGAAATGTACTGATTATCTCTTTGTGGATTTAATTCGAAGTTTATAAAGTCTGATTCTTCAGCTGCTCCTTGCTCTGGCCCGCGGTGTCTCATTCACATGGAGAACTATGTGGTTCTCTGGCTCCTGCAGCCTGTGCTGCCTCTGGCCTACTGATCACACTTGGACATCTCCTTTCTTACCAGGTCTCTCCTAGCTAAATCTTGCCTTCACCTAGGAGCCGCAATTCCACCTGTGGCAGCCTGGGATTCTTTTGCTTAAATACATTCACAGATACACTAAAATATTAAGGATGATGTATCATATCTCAAAAGAATAAGCAACACTTATTGTAATTATAAAACTGGTATTAATAAAGATATTAATATATTTATTTAAAATATATTAATTTTATATATTCATATTTTTTAATTGTACCAGGATATAGGTGACATTTTTATTACTGGTGTTATTACAGGGCGATCTTACTAAGTTTATAACTGTTTCTACTTCTCTTATGTTGCATACATTCTAAAATAAACTATAAAGTGCTTAAATAGCATTAACTTTTTAAAAATTCAAAATACCACAGTTAATATGTAGACACATTCTGTTAGAACCTCCAGGGACTAAAAAGTGGAGAGTAAACATCTTTAAGAAGAGGTGGGAAGGGACGGGGCAAGACGGCAGAACCAGGAGGACTCTCATTCTGAGAAGCAGCACAGCAGGATTGGCACAGTGACCAGCAATCAGAACTCTCGGCCATAAAACACAAGTGATTGTGTTTCACAGGTGAGAGGATACCCCACGGTGGGGGATTCAATCAGCTTTAACTCACCCGGCTAAACCACGGAAGAGATCCTGGTTCCGCCAGGCGCTTGGTCGCCAGCCCAGAGCTACACGCCAGCGTGATCTGGTCACTGTCCCAGACTGAACTGTGGGCCCACAACACCATAGACTGGATTTCCCAGTCGAGAGATAACCCCACGGAGCAGGAAACAATTGGGACCGACCTCAGGTCACCCAGACATCCCCTGGAAAAGACTTGGGCTCTGTGGGCGCCCCAGGGGCCAGCCCAGAGCGAGAGGCGGGGACCCAGGCACCTGCACAGAGCCCTACTGCGCACCTGATTCGCCGCCTCAGATAGAACTGTGGGCACCAGGGCACCAGGGCACCAGGGACTGCGTTTCACTGTCAGGTGCAAACCCACAGGAAGGGAAATGGCTGGTCTGATCTCAGAGCACTCAGCAGACACCCTCACTCTGAAAAGGTCTCGGGTAAAATAACCCAGTTTAGGCAGCTGCCAAGGCTCCAAACGGCCAGAAAGACGGAGCCACAAGCGGGCATCTGTGCCTGTGGGTTCTACTCGCCACCCCAGACAGAACAGCGGTCCCCAAAGCAAAGACTGGGTGTCTCTGGCAGGAGAAAATCCCCAGCGGAGGGGATCATCAGGTCTAATGCTCAGGACACCAGGCACCAAAAGACTTTCTGGACTCACTCAGACTCTAGGCTCTAATGCAGGCAGGAGCGTTGTGCTCAGCTGCCATTATTGAGTTCCCCTAGGGCACTGGGACACACAGCTGCATCCTCAGACCTACAAAAGCCAGAGAGCCATTATGGCAGCCCTCAGATACTGTGCCAAGGATCAACCCATTATCCCTAGCTAGACTGCCAAAACTGTGGGAATCCCTGGTCCTTCAAGAGGGCTGCACGCACAGCGTCTGGACCAGAGCAGTGCCTGCAGCTGCCATCCCAGACAGGGACACACAGCTTCTGGTCCAGAGTGAGGCACCCAGCCTCCAGACCAGAGTAGCGCCCCTAGGCGCCAACTCAACCTAGGTGCACATTCTCCAGGCCCAGAGCAGAGCAATCAGCCTCTGGCCCAGAGACTTGCTGGGCACGCCTCCTACTTTCCCAGATAGAACTGTGTGCTCCAGGATAACAGACTGAGTTTCCCTGTTGGGAGAAAACCCCACAGCTAGGGAATCAGCAGGTTCTTCAAGAGGACTGTACCTGGAAATTTAGTGAGCAGCAGCACACTAAATTTATAATGAGAAACCCAGCAGTGGGGCAGCTATCTTGAGAACTTCTATGGGAGAGATCCCCCCTGCCTAACAAAGACCACAGCTACTACTCAGGGCTATAAACCTGAGGTGAGCAGTGGCAATTCCTGAGAAACACTGGCCATACAGTGACCATAACCAAAAAGCAGAGGAGGACTCCTTCAGGAAAAATCATCTTCTGACCAAGGGGATTCTCCCTACCTCAGGACTCCAGGAAGCACAGAAACTAACAGCCAACACCTAAATCAACCCAATGGGTAGAGGTCAGCATAAAAACTCAACCAACAAAAGACAGAGCAATATGGCATCTCCAGAACCCAGCCATCCAGGGGCAAACAGCCCTGGACAACGCAGAATAATAGAAAATCAAGAAGATGACCTTACATCTATGATGATGAAGACGATAATAGAGGAAACAAATAAAATACATAAATAATTGGAGGAAGATAAAACCAAACAGATCATGGCTATCCATACAGAAATGGAGGAAGATAAAGACAAGCAGATTATGGTCATCCATGAAGAAATACGGGAAGAGGCAGCCAAACAGCTTGCGGGCTTCAGAGAAGAAATAATTAAATCACTGAAAGAAATAAAAGGAACAGAGTTGAAGGAACTAAAAGAAAAACAGGAAAATACAATCAGACAGGTGAAGGAAGTAAACAAAACAACTCAAGACCTGAAGATAGAACTGGAAAAACTAAAGAAAACACAAATGGAGGAAATAATGGAGAGAAAGAATTTAGGGAAGAAAACAGGAACTACAGAGGTAAGCATAAGCAACAGACTACAAGAAATGGAAGAAAGAATTTCAGGTGTAGAAGATACAATGGAAGAAATCGATGTATCTGTCAAAGAAAATTTTAAATCCAAAAAATTCTTGACACAGACCATCCAAGAAATCCAAGACAATATGAAAAGACAAAACCTAAGAATAATAGGTATAGAGGAAAAAGAAGACTCCCTTCTCCAAGGCCCAGAAAATATTTTCAACAAAATCACTGAAGAAAATTTCCCCAAGTTAAAGGAGAAGCCAATAAGGATACATGAGGCCTACAGAACACCCAACAAATTCGACCAGAAAAGAAAATCCTCACGACACATAATAATCAAAAGAGTAAGCATACAGAACAAAGAAAAATACTAAAAGCTGCAAGGGAAAAAGGCCAAGTAACATATAACGGCAAACCCATTAGAATCACACCTGACTTTTCAACAGAAACTATGAAAGCCAGAAGGGCCTGGACAGATATCATGCAGACCCTAAGAGAACACAGATGTCAACCCAGGCTACTATATCCTGCAAAACTCTCAGTCTTCATAGACGGAGAAAACAAGATAATCAATGAGAAAAGCAAATTTCAACAATACCTACACACAAATAAAGTATTACAAAAGACACTGGAAGGGAAAATACAACTCAAGAAAATTAGCTTCTGTCAAGAAAACACAAGAAATAATTAACCTTACTACAGCAAAACAAAAAGCACCAAGCACACAATCTTATGAACAAAGCCAACATCAAAATCAAAGGATCTAACAGCCATTGGTCATTAATCTCTCTCAACATCAATGGACTCAACTATCCAATAAAAAGACACAGATTAACAGAATGGATATGTAAATAAAACCCAGCAATCTGTTGCATACAAGAAACACACCTAAGGCACAAATATAGACATTACCTGAGGGTAAAAGGTTGGAAGACGACTTTCCAAGCAAATGGACCCAAGAAACAAGCAGGAGTAGCCATTCTAATATCTGATAAAATAGACTTTCAACCAAAATTAATAAAAAGAGATGGGGAAGGACACTTCATACTCATCAAGGGAAAATTCCACCAGGAAGACATCACAATCCTGAACATCTATGCCCCAAATACAAGAGCACCCACATTTGTAAAAGAAACATTGATAAAATTTAAACCACATATAGATCCCCACACATTAATACTGGGAGACTTCAACACCCCACTCTCAACAAAGGACAGGTCAACAAAACAGAAATTAAACAAAGAAACAATATCTCTGACAGAGGTCATGAATCAAATGGACCTAACAGACATTTACAGAACTTTACACCCAAACACAAAAGAATTTACCTTCTTCTCAGCACCTCATGGAACCTTCTCCAAAATAGACCATATAGTTGGTCACAAAGCAAGCCTCAACAGATACAAGAAGATTGAAATAATCCCTTGTATCTTGTCTAATACCCATGGAATAAAGCTGGACATCAACAACAACAGAAATAGCAAAAAGCCTACACTCACATGGAAACTGAACAACTTGTTGCTAAATGACAGCTGGGTCAGGGAAGAAATACAGAAAGAAATTAAAGTCTTCCTAGAATTCAATGAAAATGAAGACACAACATACCCAAACTTGTGGGACACAATGAAAGCAGTGCTAAGAGGAAAGTTCATAGCACTAAGTGCCTTCAAGAAGAAATTTGAGACAGCTCATTCAAACAACTTAATGGCCCACTTAAAACCCTAGAAAAAGAAGAAGCAGACACACCAAAAAGGAGTAGATGGCTGGAAATTATCAAACTCAGTGCTGAAATCAATCAATTAGAAACAAATAAAACAATTCAAAGAATCAATGAAACCAAGAGCTGGTTCTTTGAGAAAATCAACAAGATCGACAAACCCTTAGCCAAGCTAACTAAAAGGCAGAGAGACACCACCCAAATCAACAAAATCAGAAATGAAAAGGGGGACATAACTACAGACACTGAGGAAATCCAAACAATCATTTGGACTTACTTCAAAAGTCTATATGCCACAAAATTTGAAAATCTAAATGAAATGGACAATTTTCTTGATCGATTTGACTTGCCAAAGCTGAATCAGGACCAGGTAAATCAATTAAATAGTCCTATATCCCCCAAAGAAATAGAAGCAGTCATCAAAAGTCTCCCATCCAAAAAAAGCACAGGACCAGAAGGCTTCAGCGCAGAATTCTACCAGACCTTCAAAGAAGAGCTAACTCCAATTCTCTTCAAACTATTCCACAAAATAGAAACAGAAGGAATATTACCAAACTCATTCTATGAAGCCACAGTCACCTTGGTACGTAAACCTCACAAAGACTCAACAAAGAAAGAGAATTTCAGGCCAATCTCCCTTATGAACATTGACGCAAAAATACTTAACAAAATGCTTGCAAACCGAATCCAAGAACACATCAAAGATATTATCCACTATGACCAAGTAGGCTTCATCCCAGGTATGCAAGGGTGGTTCAATATATGGAAATCCATCAATATGATCCACCATATTAACAAACTGAAAGAAAAAAAACACATGATAATCTCCCTAGATGCTGAAAAAGCATTTGACAATAGTCAACAATCCATTCATGTTTAAAGTACTGGAGAGATCAGGGATACAAGGCACATATCTAAACATAGTAAAGTCGATATACAGCAAGCCTATAGGCAACATCAAACTGAACAGAGAGAAACTTAAAGCAATCCCACTGAAATCAGGGAAAAGACAAGGCTGCCCACTCTCTCCATATCTCTTCAACATAGTGCTGGAAGTCCTTGCTAGAGCAATAAGACAGCTGAAGGAGATCAAGGGGATACAGATGGGAAAGGAAGAAGTCAAATTATCACTATTTGCAGATGATATGATAGTATACATGAGTGACCCCAAAAACTCTACCAGGGAACTCCTACAGCTGATAAACATCTTCAGCAAAGTGGCCGGATACAAAATTAACTCAAAAAAATCAGTAGCACTCCTGTATACAAAAGACAAAAGAGCTGAGAAAGAAATTAGAGAAACAACACCATTCACAATAGCCACAAATGACAAAGTACCTTGGTGTAACCCTAACCAAGCAAGTCAAAGACTTGTATGAAAAAAATTTCAAGTCTCTGAAGAAAGAATTAGAGGAAGATATAAGAAGATGGAAAAATCTCCCATGCTCATGGCTTGGCAGGATTAACATAGTAAAAATGGCCATTTTACCAAAAGCAATCTACAGATTTAATGCAATTCCCATCAAATTGCCAACACAATTCTTTACAGACCTGGAAAGAAAAATTCTCAAATTCGTATGGAGTAACAAGAAACCAAGAATTGCTAAAACAATCCTCTACAATAAAAGATCTTCTGGAGGTATCTCCATCCCTGATCTCAAGCTGTACTATAGAGCAACAGTTATAAAAACTGCATAGTACTAGCATAGAAACAGAATGGTGGATCAATGGAACGAACAGAAGACCCAGAAATAAACCCACACACTTACAGACACCTGATTTTTGACAAAGATGCCAAAACCATACAATGGAAAAAAGATAGCATCTTCAACCAATGGTGCTGTTCCAACTGCATGTCTACATGTAGAAAAATAAAAATACATTCATACTTATCACCCTGCACAAAACTGAAGTCCAAGTGGATCAAAGACCTCAACATAAAACCAGACACATTAAATTGGCTAGAAAAAAAAGTGGGGAATACCCTAGAACTCATTGGTACAGGAGACAACTTCCTGAACAGAACACCAACAGCACAGGCTCTAAGAGCAACAATCAATAAATGGGACCTCATGAAATTGAAAAGCTTCTGTAAAGCAAAGGACACCGTCATCAAAACAAAGCGACTGCCTACAGATTGGGAAAGAATCATCACCAACCCTTCATCTGACAGAGGACTCATATCGAGTATATATAAAGAACTAAACAAGCTGAAAAGCAGCAAACCAAGTAATCCACTTAAAAAATGGGGAACAGAGCTAAAGAGAGAATTCTCTGTAGAGGAATATCGAATGGCAGAGAAGCACTTAAAGAAATGCTCAACCTCATTAGCCATTAGGGAAATGCAAATCAAAACAACCCTGAGATTTCACCTTACACCCATCAGAATGGCCAAGATGAAAAACTCAAGGGACAACACATGCTGGAGAGGTTGTGGAGAAAGGGGGACCCTCCTCCACTGTTGGTAGGAATGTAAACTTGTACAACCACTCTGGAAATCAATCTGGCGCTTTCTCAGACAACTAGGAATAGTGCTTCCTCAAGATCCAGCCATACCACTCTTAGGCATATACCCAAAAGAGGCTCAAGTACACAAAAAGGACATTTGCTCAACCATGTTTGTAGCAGCTTTATTTGTAATAGCCAGAAGCTGGAAACAGCCCAGATGCCCCTCAAGTGAAGAATGGATGCAGAGACTGTGGTACATCTATACAATGGAGTATTACTCAGCAATGAAAAATAAAGAAATCATGAAATTTGCAGGTAAATGGTGGGACCTGGAAAGGATCATCCTGAGTGAGTTGTCCCAGAAGCAAAAAGACACGCATGGTATATACTCACTCATATAAACATACAACATAGGATAAACCCACTAAAATCTGTACATCTAAACAAACTAAGCAAAAGAGAGGACCCTAACTAAAATGTTCAATCCCCATCCTGAAAGGCAAAGAGGATGGACATCAGAAGAAAAGAAAATAGGAAACAACCTCGGAACCTGCTACAGAGGGCCTCTGAAAGCCAGAAGAAAACAGGAAACAACTTGGGAACCTGCCGCAGAGGGCCTCTGAAAGCCTCTGCAGTATAGACTGTCAAAGCAGATGCTGAGCCTGATGTCCAACTGATGGGCAGAGTGAATGGAATTTTATGTAAGAAGTGGGAAATAGTAAGAGCTGGAGGGGACGGGAACTCCACAAGGAGAGCATAGAACAAGATAATTTGAACACAGGGAACTTCCCAGAGACTCATACTCCAATCAAGGACTATTCGTGGAGATGACCTGGAACCCCTGCACATTTGTAGCCCATGGCAGTTCAGTGTCCAAGTGGGTTACATAGTAATGGGAAGAGGGACTGCCTCTGACATAATCTGATTGGCCTGCTCTTTGATCACCTCCCCCTGAGGGGGGAGCAGCCTTACCAGGCCACAGTAGAGGACAATGCAGCCACTTTTGATGAGAACTGATAGACTAAGATCAGAGAGAAGAGGAGAACCTCCCCTATCAGTGGACTTGGGGAGTGGCATGCATGCAGAAAGAGGAGGGATGGTGGGATCGGGAGGAGAGGAGGGAAGGGCTTATGGGGGATCCAAAATGAATAAAGTGTAATTAATAAAAAATTTTAAAAAAGAATAAATTACATAGAGAAAAAAAGAAGAGGTGGGAAGTAGCAGAGAATCTCTAGATTAATAAGAAAGGGAAATGGGAAAATTACAAAGCAAATCAGGAAATATAGACTTCTATTTTTCAATCAAGTTTCTATTCCCACTAAGAAGGAAATAGTGGAGTTATAGTACAAGACAGAAATGAACTGTCAGGCATGGATTACATCTTTTGGAGTGAGCCATAACTCCAATCAGATGGGGGTGGGTTACTCTAACAATGTTTGTGTCACTGTTGCCCTGGCTTATCACACAGGCAAGTCACCATTGTATAGCCCCGGGCTCTTCTAGCTAGATTTGAATATACCCTTCTTGACTGGTAGCATACATAGTACCAACTAGTACCATTAACAACAATGAGTAGGGTGAAAGTTGTAGTGAGGTACCAGAGAGACTTTTCCAATTTCAACAAGATATGTAGAGGTTGTGTTGTCTTTAGCGATAGGGCTTTGCCATCAGTTTGTAAGGAGCAACCAGTAGCTTTGGCAATAGCCTGAGTTGTTTGCAGAATTCTGTGTCAAAAATTAATCCACTCCTAACACTGGAAATTTTACTTGCTGGTGAAAGATCCACTTGGTTCTTTCTCTCCCTCACTATTTGGTGATACCAATTAATTTTTTTCATATATGTATATATTTTAAGATGTTTATGATAGTAGGTTCCTGTCTGATCTTTAAAATGGCCATAGGGTTAGTTGTCCTTATCAATATTCCACACCTTACCCCCTTTTATTCTAGTCTCCATTTAATCTCACCATTCCTATTTAAAAGATTCATTTATAAGTCTAATGAGATGATCATGTGGCTTTTGACTTTCAGCTTGCTTATATTATTGATTACATCCATCATTGAAACTCATCTGTAATTCTCTTGGTTGAGTCTTTATGTGCTTTTGGTATAAAGGAAACTGGTCTCATAAAATGAGTTGGGCAGTGTTTCTTCCATTTTTACTTTGTGGAACAATTTACTAAGTATTGCATTAACTTTTCTTCGAAAGCCTGGTAGACTTCTGTCTTAACACCATCTGGTCCTGAGACTGGTTTGGGGGACTGTTGGAAGAGTTTTAATTACTATTTCTATTTTACCAGGGGAAATAGGTCAATTTAAATAGGTGATCTGATTTAACTTTGACAAGTGGTACCTATCTAGAAAATTAACCATTTATTTAAGCTTTTCTAGATTGGTGGAGGTTTTTAAAACATATCTTTATACCTCTCTTGATATCCTAGGTATCTGTTGTTATACTCCATTTTCATCTCTACTTATTTTAATTAGGATCCTCTTTCTCTACCTTTTAGATATGAGTTTGTCAATCTTATTTATTTTCTCAAAGAACTATCTCTTTGCTTCATTGATATTTTTGCATTATTTGTGTTTGCTTGTTTGTATCTGTTTTACTGATTTCAGCCTTGACACTCAGCTTTCTCTGTGGTGGTCAGATACGATGCAGAACGTTATTTAGTTTTCTTCTTTAAATTGAGACGTGCTCTGTGTCTGAGTATATGGTCAATTTTAAATAAAGTTCCATGAGCTGCTGAGAAGAAGGAATATTCTTTTGTTTTTTCCCTACGTATCTTTTTTTATTTTTGTTATTAGATACATTTTATTAACTCTGTATCCCAACTATATCCTGCTCCCTCATCCCCTCCCAATCCCACCCTCCCTCCCTCTTCTCCTCCCTGCACCTTTCCAAGTCCACTGATTGGGGAGGATCTCCTCCCCTTTCATCTGACCCAGTTTTATTAGGTATCTTCAGGACTGGCTGCAAAGTCCTCCTCTGTGGCCTAGCAGGACTTCTCCTCCCTTGGGGGGTGGGGAGGTCAAAGAGCCTGCCATTGAGTTCCTGTCAGAAATAGTCCCTGTTCCTCTTACTAGAGAAAACCTCTGCTACATCTGAGCAGAGGTTCTAGGTTATATTCCAGGAATATTCTTTTGTGTTTGATGAAATATTCTATGAATATCTGTTATATCCATTTTGTTTATAACATCAGTTATATCCAGTATTTCTGTTTGGTTTTTAATCTGGAGGACATGTCTACTGGTAAGAGTGTGGTGATAAAGTCTCCCACTATCAGTATATAATATAATCTGTAAAAGTGTTTCTTTTATGAACTTAGGTGTCCTTGTGTTTAAGACATAGATGTTAATGATTGCAAAGTCCACTGAGCATAGTACTGCATGCCTCTATTCCCAGCACTCAGAGAGGCACAGGCAGGCAGATCTTTGTGAGTTTAAGGCAAGTCTGGTCAAGAAAGTGAGTCCAGGACAGCCAAAGATACACAGTAAAAACCTGTCTTGAGACCAAAAAAAAAAAAAAAAAATCCTCCTCTTGTTGGACTTTTCCTTTGAAGAGTACGGAGGGCCCTTTGCAATCTGTCAACATTGGTTTGTGTTTGAAGTCTATATAATGAGATACTAGAATGGCTATACCAGATTGCTTCTTAGGTCCATTTGCTGGGAATATCATTTTACCCTGAGGTGATGTCTAACCTTGATGTTAAGGCTTTGTTTCTTGAATGTAGAATAAGGGTAGATCCAATTTTCACACCCATTATGCTAGCCTTTGTCTATTTATTGGAAACTGACTCAACTGATGTTGAGAGATATCAATGTGCGTGCGTGTGTTTCCCCTCTTTTGATGGTCTGGATTTTTTTTCTTTGTGTTTTCTTGGGCATTGTTATCATCTTTCAGTTGGAGTTTTCTTGCTAGCACCTTTTGTATTGCTGGATATGGAGACAGATTTTTACTTAAATTTGGCTTTAACATAACATTCTTATTTTTTTTTCTATTTATGGTAATTAAAAGTTTTGTTTGAAATAGCAGTCTGGGTTGTATCTATGGTCTCTTAGAGTCTGTAAAACATCTGTTCAGGCCCTTCCAGCTTTTAGAATCTCCACTAAAAAGTCAGGTTTTATTATAATAATGCTATCTTTATATGTTACCTGTTTTTGTTTGTTTGTCTGTTTGTTTTGTTTTTATCCTTGCCACTTTCCATATTGTTTCTTTGTTCTGTAAATTTATTGTGCAGATAATTAGTATGTATGAAGGGGAGATTTCTTTTCTAGGTCAATCTATTTTGTGTTCTGTATGCTTCTTGTACTTTGGTAAGCATCTCCTTTTAATGTTATGCAAATTTTCTTCTATGACTTTGTTGAACATAATAGTCTGTGCCTTTTACCTTGATTACTTCTCCTTTTTCAATTCCTAGTATTCTTAGATTTGGTCTTTTCATGGTGTCCCAGATCTCCTGGATGTTTTGTATAAGGAGATTTTTACATTTAATATTTTCTTTGACCAAGGTATCTATTCCTTCTATTGTTTTTATCAATGCTTCATATTCTTTTTCTACCTCTTGTATTCTGTTGATGAGCTTTGTCTCTGGACTTCTTATTTAAGTTCCTAAACTTTTTATTTCCAGATTTTCCTTCATTTGGGTTTTAGTTTTGTATTCTATTTTCATATTCAACTGTTTTACTAATTTCCTTTCACTATTTCTTGGTGTATTCATAGATGTAGTTAAGGGATTTATTTATTTCCTCTTTAGAAAACTGTATCATATTCATAAGGACTACTTTCAGGTGTTTTTTTTATTGTAATTCTATGGCACAATCTTCAAGGCTTACTGTGACAGGGTTGCTGGGGTCAATTGAAAACATATTGAGACTTATGGCCAACTGTTGGGTAAAGTGCAGGGAATCTTATGTAAGAAGTAGGGAAAAGTAAGATCTGGAGAGGACAGGAACCCCACAAGGAGAGCAACAGAACAAGAAAATTTGAACACAGGGAACTTCCCAGAGACTCATACTCCAACCAAGTACCATGCATGGAGATAACCTAGAACCCCTGCATAGATGTAGTCCATGGCAGTTTAGTGTCCAAGTGGGTTATACATAGTAATAGGAAGAGGGACTGCCTCTGACATAATCTGATTGGCCTGTTCTTTGAAAACCTCCCCCTGAGGGGAGAGCAACCTTACAAGGCCACAGAAGATGACAGTGCAGCCATTCCTGATGTGATCTGATAGACTAAGATCAGAAGGAAGGAGAGGAGGACCTCCCCTATCAGTGGACTTGGGGAGAGGCATGCGCGAAGAAGGGGGAGAGAGGGTGGGACCGGAAGGGGAGGGGGAAGGGGCTTATCGGGGGATACAAAGTGAATAAACTGTAATTAATAAAAAAAGAATAAAAAAATTAAAAAAACATTTTGTATTGTCTATTACAGCTTATGTTTTTATGGTGGTGTTTAGGCATCTGTATTTGGGAAAATTATAATTTTTGGTGCTGGTTTCTAGTCATGTCTTTATTGGGTGGGTATTTTGTTCCTTGCTTTCTTTGTCCTCTGTTTCTTAGGAGAGTATAGTGGCAGTGAATGGCCTGGTATGGAATTCTTTTGGGATCCTGGTTGGTGTGACAACTGACGCTTGTGGGTAAAAAGTGTTTCTAGGTATTGGAAACTGACACTTAATGGAAATTGGACAGAAATTGCGGTACGTTTACACAATGGAATACTACTCAGAAATTAAAAACAAGGAAATCATGAAATTTGCAGGCCAGTGGTGGGAACTAGAAAAGATCATCCTGAGTGAAGTAACCCAAAAGCAGAAATATACACATGGTATAAATTCACTTGTAAGTTGATAGTAGATGTATAATATAGGATAAACATACTAAAATCTATACTTCTAAAGAAGCTAAACAACAAGGAAGAACTTAGGGAAGATGCTAAATCCTCATTCAGAAGGGCAAATACAGTAGACATTGGAAGCAGGAGAAGACAGGGAACAGGACAGATGCCTACCACAGAGGACCTCTAAAAGACTCTACTGATCAAGGTATCGAGGCAGAGGCTGATACTCATAGCCAAACTTTGGGCAGAAGGAATGGAATTTTATGAAATAAGGGGGAGATCAAAAGACCTGGAGGAGGCAAGAGCTCCAAAAAAAGACCAACAGTGCCAAAAAAAAAAAAAAAAACTGGGTCCTTGGGGCCCTGAAGATACTGATACCCCAACCAAGGACCATGCAGCTCAGAGGTAGCCCATAGACTCAATAGTCAAATGGGTTCCCTAGTAAGGGGAGCAGGGGCTGTCTCTGGCATGAACTCAGTGGCTGGCTCTCTGATCACCTTCCCCTGAGGGATGCAGCCTTGCCAGGCCACAGAGAAAGACAATGCAGCCAGTCCTGGTAAGACCCCATAAGCTAGGGTTAGACAGAAGGGAAGGAGGACCTCCCCTATCAGTGGACTAGGTAGGGGCATAGGGGACAAACAGGGAAGGAGGATGGGATTGAGAGGAGAAGAGGGAGGGGGCCACAGCCTGGTACAAACTGAAGAAATTGTAATAAATAAAAAAAGAAAAGAAAAGAAAAGAAAAACGTAGTTTCTAAAGCTATTATTTGGACATATTTTATAGATGCACAAGAGATAATGGTCTGTCAGGTGAATAAGAATTAAAAAAGAAAAACGTGGAGATTGGCTGAGGGATGCTCAGGAGGGAGAAAAACAGAGTTTCCCACCAGGCTTTTCTCAGTTTCTTAGCAATGGTGACAAAAGTATAAAAAGGACACAAAAGGAAGTCTGCTACAAGGTTGGGAGTAAGGCCTGGAGACTGAATGTGGAGGGCGGGAAGAAAAGTCAAGATCTGACGTTTACTTGCCTGTTTCTCTTGCTCACTAGCTTCTCTGGCAGGCTTGTACAGAGGGTTCCTGGGGATTCTGATGGACTTGGGGACTTCAACAGCAGGGTGAATACGGAGGAAGGTTGTAGAAAAATACATATATGATTCCTTAGAAATGGTGGCAGAGAAGAGAAAAGACCACAGCAGGGAATCTGCCACTGACTTGAGAGTGAGAGGGCGGATTGGAACAGAGAAAAGGAGGGAGACATGTGGATATATCATTCCATGTAGAAAAGCCATTTAAGAAAGACCAACATCACATTATGATCTGTGGAGAGATTGCAGATACAAGGGACATATGTCAACGAAATAAAGGCATTCTACAACAAGCTCACAGCCAACTTCAACTTAAATGGAAAGCAAGCCAAAGCAACTCTACTAAAATATAAAAACATAAACACTATATTATAATTTATTTATTATATTATATATTAAATATTACATGTATATTATGCTATATACTAAAAATAATATATAACAATATAAAATATCTTGGAGTAACTCTAAACAAGTTGAAAACTAGTATGGTAAAAAGTTTAAGACACTGAAGAAAGAAAGATATCAGAAGACGGAAAGATCGCTCGTGCTCATGGATTTGGAGAATTAGTATAGTAAAAATAGCCATCCTTCCAAAAGTAATCTACAGATTAAATCCCATCCCCATAAAAATTACAACATAATTATTCACAGATTTTGAAAGTTCAGTTTCACCTTAATATGAAAACAGAAAAGGTGCAAAAACAGATACATTGATCAATGGAATCGAATTGAAGGCTGAGGAATATATCTCCACGTCTGTGGATACTTGATTTTTTTTATTAAGGCAGAAATACACACTGGGAAAAAAATTAGAATCTTCAGCAAATGGTGCCAGTCAAACTAAATGGCTACATATAGAAGAGTCCAAATAAATCCTTACTTATCACCATGTATAAAACTGAACTCCAAATCAAAAACTTCAACCCAACACCAGATAGACTGAACCTGGTAGATGATAGAGTGGAGAATATCCTTGAATTTATTGAAACAGGACAAGTGCCAACACCAACAATAAGATTAAAAATTAATAAATGGGACCTTATGAAACTGAAAAGCTTCTGTAAATCAAAGAACACTGTAATTTGAACAAAGTGGCAGCTAGATTTCAGATTGGGAAAAGATTCTTACCAACTATGCATATGATAGAGAGATAAAGAAAAAAAACTAGATATCGAAGAACAAATAAAGACCTTGAAATACTCAGCCCTAAACAGAAAGACTCCATCAAATCCCTCCCTGCTGAGGGTTCAGGGAACCCTATAGGAGAAGAGGCAGAAAGTGTAAGAACCAGAGGGGAGGGAGGACACCAAGGAAACAAAGCCCTGTAAATTAACAAAACCAAAGACATGAGCTCAGAGAGACTGAGGCAGCAGGCTCGGAGCCCACACAGGTCTTCAGTAGATGGGATTCTAAAGATGAAAAGAAAAGTGGACACATGCTCACATGAGCCATTATCTCCTACTGATAACTTCTTGCAAATGAAAGCTCGATTTCCTTCAAGGGAGTCTCACTGTAGAAACAAACTACGCGTAGGGGAGACTGCATGTTCAGCAGTAGTTTGCCAAGAGGAACCAAACTCAGTGACATCTCTGGGTTCCTTATTTCATAATACAATGTCAAAGCTTTCTTTTTTAATTTGTCATATTTTTATTTTATGTTATATATGTTTTCTTTCTCTTTTTAATCCCAGAGGTCTTTTGTGTACATACTATGGCTGTCACCTTAGTGTTTTTTTGGGATTCCTTGTGTGTAAATGAGGGCCCTGTCTATATCTGTTTTTTGTGCCTTTTCTAGGGCTCTTTTCCTTTGGTTTATTTTTTTTTCTTTTCTGATAGGTTGTTTTTGTTTTAAAGCATGAAAAACTAAAATAATAAGATTTCTCCAAAAGCTACTGAGCCCACATTAACAGTTTTCATGGAAGGTGGACTAGGCAAAACTCTAAGGAGAACAAAAGGAGGGATATAACTATGTTCAAAGAAGTCAAAGAGGGCAAAAGGAAAACTTGAATGGGTTCCAGAAGAAAACAAACATTTAACTATAATCAGGAAGTCAATACAGAATATGGAGGCAGAATTCAATAATGGGGTGCAGGTTTAAAAATAACTGAAATGTTATGAATGTAAAATTCAGTTATCCAAATAAAATGATTAATAGAAAGCTTCATGAATGAAAAATGATCAAGGCTAAGATAGACTGTCTGGGCTCATAGATGAAACAGAATAATTGAAACATTCACACAATAACATTTTAATATTTAAAAACTGCAGACATCAATGAAACACTATGAAAAAATTTCATATATTGTAATTCTAGAAGAATTTTGTGTAAAAATTATTCTCATAGAAAATATTTTCAATAAAGTCAAAGTAGAAAAGTTTCCAAATCTAGAAGAAAAGAAATCCCTTCAGGTACAAAATGCATTGGATCACTAAAGAGACAAGACTAGAGAAAAACGTATGTTATATTCCAGTTAAAACACTAAATATCCATAAAAACAAAGTATATGGAAATCTGCAAAAGAGAAACACCAAGTCACATAGAAAGGTTCATCAAAATAATAGCAGGTTCCTCAGCAGAAACTTAAATATTCAGGAGAACTTTGAATAATGCAGTCAACCATTTTCAGAAAACTACAAACCTAGACTATCACTCACAGGAAAATGTTCTCAGCCATAACTAAATGAAGGAAGAAGTTTTTTAGTGATATAAATAAGCTAATGAGACCTATGACCGCAAACCAAACTCTAAAAGATACCTAAAACAATCCTTTGGACTGAATAGGAAGATGAACCTAATCATGAAAATACAGAAAAACTTAATAACTCTAGAAAAACAGATAAGCATATGAGAAATAAAAAATGCCACATTACTAAATAAACAAAATAACAAGAACATACATCTTTCAGAAGCAAACTGATGGTTTCAACTCCCCCAACTGAAAAATAGAGGCGAGGGGATAGCAAGATACCCCGTGCTGAGGATGACCTGCGAATACATGGTGTCCCTTATTGAAAAGACTGTCTAAAGAATAAAACACTACAGTGAAAATAACTGAATAAAGAAAGTTAAAGACCTCTACAATGAAAACTTTTATACACTGAAGAAATCGAGGAAGATTATACAAGATGGAAAGCCCTTCTATGTTCACAGTTTAACAGAACTAATTTTATGAAAAGACTCTACCCATCAAGGTATGGTAGGAGATACTGAGACTCATAGCCAAACTTTGGGCAGAGTTCCAGAAACCTCATGGAAGAAGAGGGAGATAGAAAGATGTGGACAGGATAGGAACTGCACAAGGAGACCAACAGAGCCAAAAAACCTGGGCCCAGTGGTGCCTGAAGAGACCAATACTCTAACCAAGGACCATGCATGGAAAGGATCTAGACCCCCTGCTCAGTTTCCAAGTTGGTTCCCTAGCAAGGGGGCAGGGGCTGTCTCTGACATGAACTAAGTGGCTGGCTCTTTGATCAGCTACCCCTGGAGGGTGCAGCCTTGCCAGGCCACAGAGGAAGATGATGCAGCCAGTCCTGATGAGACCTGATAGGGTAGGGTTAGATAGGAGAGGAGGCAGGCTGAAGGGGAGAAGGACCTCCCCTATCAGTAGACTTGGAGAGGAGCATAGGAGGAGATGAGAGAGAGAGGGTGGGATTGGGAGGGAATGAGGGAGGGGACTACAGCTGGGATACAAAGTGAATAAACTGTAATTAATATTAAAAAATAAATAAAAACAGTTTCCAAAATTTAACCTGTGTAACTACTGCTGCCTGATTTTTTACAATGGTGCCAAAACAAATGTTGTGGAAAACATGAACTTTCCTACAATAATTTCTACAGTGCTGAGTAATCACAAGTAGAAAATTGATACTGAGTCTATACCCCTTATCCTGCATAAAAATAAACTTAAAATAGTCCAAATGCTTTAAGACCCGGAACTCTTAGAGGAAAACTGTTCAAGAGATATAGATATACAAGGTATCCGACATGGACTCCAATAGCTTGGTAAATAAAACCCAACAATACTTTGAATAATAAGCTAATTATTAATCAAAGTGTTTGCAAAAGATACAAAGTGCTACTAAGCAATGATTCTGTTCAGAATCATTAACAGTTGAATGAACACAAAGGAAAGCTCCATTGAGGCTCTGTCTTATCACATAATAATGACAGCTATGAACAAGGTCTGGTGATGATACCAGGAAAGGTGGACCCTGACACATTTCTGGTAGAAAAAATAAATTTTAAAAAACTGATGTTGCCACTATGAAAATCAATATAGAGATTCCTCAAAAAACTAAAATAAAATTCCCATAGGGCCTAGGAGGGGAAGGGAGGAGGAGGGGAGGGGAGGGGAGGAGGAGGAGAGGAGAAGGGGAGGAGGAGGGGAGGAGGAGGGGAGGGGAAGGGAGGGGAGAGGAGAGGAGAGGAGAGGAGAGGAGAGGAGAGGAGGAGACATATAGAGATAGAAACAAAAAATTGATAGATAGGTGGATGATGATGAAGATAGATTATATATATATATATATATAGAGAGAGAGAGATGATAGATTATAGACAGATGGTACATAATTACATACATTCATACATACATACATACATGATGGATAGAAATACATAACATAGCAAACACAAGATAGCCCTTATCCAAATACATGTAGCAAACAAGAGTGCCATTACAGCTTTAAAATCATTTCTTAGCAATGCAAATGTCAACCTATAAACAAATAAATGACTCATCAGGAATCACAGTTGAGACATTCAGCCTTCAACACTCTGTTTTGATTATATTGAAAGGCAGGGGAAAAAAGGCAGAACAAGTTTCGCTTGAGCAGAGTGTATTTATTCAGCTTGATCCAAGTCAGGAAATAGCCATAATAGTTTTGAATTGCAGTAAAAGGCTGGATGCACTTGTCAAATTTAACATTTAGGTCATAAAAGCAAAAATGTCTTCCAGATATATTTTCTTAATCAAACAATTCAGCTACAAATTTAGAATAGAATAACAAAGTAGCTTTCACATGTACCCCAGCAGGTACCTCAAATGACCCCTTACTTTCCCTATGTGCTAGTTTCCTGCTCTGTTGGGGTGATAACCAAAAGCAACTTGGGGAGGAAAGAGTTTGTTTTAGCTTATAGATTATACTCTATCATCATGGACGAAAATTCAAGACGAGACTAACCCTGACGTGAAGGCAGGAACAGAAGCCAAGACCACAGAGGATTACTGCTTACTGGCTGGCTCTCCTCTGAGTTCATCAGCTGTTTTTCCTAACACATCCAGGCCCACCTGCCGGGGAATAGCACCACCCACAGTCAGCCGATCTATCAATTAGCAACTAATAAATTCCTCGTAGATATTCCCATAGGCCAATACGATGGAGGCGATTTTTGAATTGAAATTGTTTCTTCCCAAGTGACTCTAGTTTGTGTCAAGTTAACAAAAACTTACTAGCACAGCACAGCTACTTTTGTTTTTGTTTTAGGTCTCAACGCTAGCTCAGATTCCAGGATCGAGGCAACTGCCTCCTGTCTTTCTTCTCATCCCTTGCCAGCATATAACCTCCAAACTTTTGTACAGAGCTGTTTTGTGACATTTAGTTTAATAGTTATTTATATACATCTTTCCCTATTCTGGGAAAGATTATAAACTATCTTTGTCTCCATCTCAGGTAAGTTTTCACAGAGAAGATCTATCTGTTCAAATTCAATATAAAAATATATTCTTTAAATTTGTGTTTAATTTTCAGTAGTAAACTAGAAACTAGAAAGAGACTGTTGGTCAGAGAAGAGAAAAGGATTTTAATAAAGGGAAAGATAATAGTTTGCATGAAGGTGATACAAAATGCAAAGGGAGAAATTTTGGGAGAGAGGTTTAAGTAGGGAGATAGATGGGATAGAGAGACATATGAGGCAGTCAGGAGGATAATTAAAAATGCTTGAAAAGCCATATGAAAGCCTACAATTTTGTAAGTATTGTGTTTGTGTGACAATATAAGATAGTTTAATTGGAATTACCTTATAATGCTCATCCATAAAGCCACAGTTACCAAATAAAAAGTCTAGTGCCACATGTGAGATACCTGCCTTTAAGTTGTTGGTCAGCGGTGTCCCAGAAACCACATATGTTGCTCACAAATCACGGAGAAATTAAGCTTGTACTTAGCAGGAAGCTTTCTATCTTTTGGTCAGCTGTCATAGTACTGTCATAAAAACTGCTGGGGGGGGTAGTAAAAATTAATCTTCTCCAGCTGCAAACCCTGTTGAGCTGTAATAATGGACTGGTATAAGAAAATATGTCCACAAGTCCAACATTGGCACAAATGTTATAGCAAAATCAAGCATTTTCTGATTAAATTTATTGCCCACTCAACGGGAGGAAACACTTGCTTGTTACTGTTAATGGAGCAAAAAGTACATGGTTAGGAAGCTCACAGGCTCCAGGAGTGAATCTACTATTATTATTCTGCTCAAATTGCCCTCTAAATTTGTATTTCTCTACCCAGAGTTTAGTTTAGTGCTGAGACCTCACTAGAGAACTTCACAGAAGCTTATAGCTGCTCAAAAGTTCTGCTCTGCCACTAATTGGGTATCTGTACCCACCCCTTCTTGGAGACTCGAGGACTATCTTCAAAGAGGAGCCACAAAGATTATACTAGCCAGAAGTCAGGGAGGACTGTAGCAAAACAGTATCTCCTGAAAATGACAGAAGTATTAACTTGTGAATTCACAGATGCTATGGCTGCTTGAACAGGACCTGCACAATATCAATCCTATAAATATTTTAGCATTGACTAGAGAGATGTTCATGAGCCTCTACTCCTCCCTGAGGACTTATGGACAACTGATGTCTTGTAGGTATGCAACAGACAGTTTCTTTAAGGATTTGTTTCCTGGCAGGTTGACAAGGCCCCACATCCAGGCATACACAGACAGCACAAATTAGAACCGACTTAGAAATAAGCAGATAAAAGTGGATCTAGAGTAAATATGATCAAGATGCACTGTATGAACTTTCAAAAAACAATACAAAATATTTTTAAAGAGACAGGTAATTTCTAGTTATAGTTTGCTGAATTTCTAGCTCATGGGGATCTTATAAACCAATAATAAAGCAATTGACCATATGTTAAAGAATAATTGTATAAAAATGTAAAGTCACAGCTCTCACAGAGATATTTTAGTGATAGACTTGGACACATATTACAACTAGTTCAAAATAGAACGCTAAGAAACCCAAATGTGTATGTGTGTTTGTGTGTTCATGTCCACATGTATGTCTGTATGAATGTATGCATGCATGTATGTATGTGTGGTGCTCATTTGTTTGAGTATGTGTGACATATACATGTGTATATTTGAACATACATGTTCATGCATATGTGAAAGCCAGATATTGGCCAGATGCCTTTCTCTATTGCTTTCCACCTTGGTTTGGACACAGTCTCTTGTTGGACCTTGATACTGAATCAGGCAGACTATGCGGCCACCAAGCACTGAGGATTCCTCTCTCTGAAGTCCCCCAGGGCTGGGTTCACAGACATATGTCACCATGCCAAGATGTTTCTCTGTGTGCTGGAAACCTGAAGTCAGGTCTTCATGATTGTTTAGTAACTATATTGCCTATTGGGCTATCTTTCAGCCTCAACTAAACACTAGTTTATATGGAGTAAATTTTCCTTAATAAATAGAAGTTGAAATTAATTTTTATGTGGATGAGAAATACTCCCACATGTAAGAAAAATTAAAAAATTATGGTTTTACCAAGCAGAATCTATTTGTACATCTAAGAGCAAGATTATTTTGTATCAGTATCATTTACCTCTAAATTGCAAAGTTATTGAAATAGCTCAGAGCAAAAAACTAAACTCAACATGGAAAGGTATTACTCAAAGTGAATCTATATGTCCTTCCAAAATTTATATGGTGAAACTTAATCCTATTATGATAATATCTGGATGGAGGATGTTGGGAGTTTATGAGGTAATAAATATGAAGCTTCTGTGGATCAGATTAGTGCCCTCATAATAAAAATGAAGGAGTGTTCTTCCACAGAATCTAGTTTTTCTGGCTCTCTATTGTCAGACTTTTAGCTGCTAAAACGGTGAAAACTAAATTTCTGTTTTGCATAAGACATCCACTTGATGGCATTTGCCTGTAACAACCTAGTCAAGCTAACACAAGTGCTCTCCAATCTAAACAATGAATTTTTGCAAGAGACATCTAATAATCTTTCCATTTATCTTAAATTTCTTTACAAGGATCCCTCTGAAAGTACAATGTGGGTTTTCACGTTCTTTGGACCTACTTAGAATCAAACATTGGTTTTTCCTTTTTCCTGAGGGCTAGCTATTATAGTAGTGAAAGGAATTCCAAAAGGTACTAAAGAAGAAAAGTCAATCAATAGACCTTCCAAGTACATATCTTACGAATAACACTTACTGTCCCAAAAGATAACCCAACATGTGATAGTGGCACTATTATATTGGGGATAACCAACAGCTGTCTAATTGGACTGAAGAAGACCTACTCAGTAGGAAGGAACCCACGCCTGATACTAGAAACAAGCAGCAGTCTTGTTCTTTCTTGAGCTCCTCCACACTCCCTGGGTTCTTGCATTCATTCTCTTTCCAGTGTCCTCAGATTTAAACTATCAACAGGTGGTAAAGAGCTCCTCCCAGAGCCCCCAGGAAAAAAACAGTTTGCTGCTGTGGACTGTCTGAATCAGCCCAACAACATTCCAAACCTGGGATTAAAACAAAAACATGTTTATACCACAACACACCTTTCTTTAAATAAGTTTTTTTTTTTCCCAAAATACCGAATTGGATATAATAACCTTGTCCCGATACCAATGACAATGAACTAATATACTTTGATAGCTTTGCCTGTGATCACAGTAAGAAGTTATTGATACTCTGATAACAAAGGGGAGGGGAGTCAAAGAACCCTCACTTTGTTCTGCAATCATTATGATCACCTACCACCTCTCAATAGCTGAAAACAATTATGGGAGATGCTAGAGTATACACAAAATAGAAAGTTAGGTGAAAGTAGTACTTCATATCCAGCTTTCATGATGGGTTGAGACCTTTTAGTGGTGAGTCTGTAACAAAACAAACACATTGATTCTTTAAAGATAATATTATCTGCTTGTGTCTGATTAGCTACAAATGAAAGGATTACATTATTTTTCATGGCCAATTAATATTCTGCTGTGTACACATACCACATGTTATTAATTCACTTGCCAAAGGGCATCTGATCAACTCCATACTTTGACCAGTGTGATTAATACTACAATAAATTTGAGATGGCAAATATCATTGTATATGTTTTCATGAGCAACACTGTGGTTCAATAACAGAGCAGTTTGTGGATCTATTAAGAGTGGAATTACAGGGTCATATAGAAGTTATACGTTTAGTTTTTTCAGAGTTCTTTACTATTGTATGTAATTATTGTATGAATCGACATTCCCATTGAAAGTATATGGGGAACTCTCATCCCTCACTTGCACTTTTTTCCACGTAGGCTTTTTTTTTTTTTCAGACAAAGTTTCTTCTACATAGCCTTGGCTGTCCTGGATGGCCATTCTCACTGGAATGAGGTAGTATCTCCAGGTGGATTTAAATTATTCCTCTTTGGTTTTTAGAGAAAATTAATATTTTTTTCAATTATTTGTTAAAAATTTTGAATTTTTATTTTCTGTTGAATTATTTGTTTACTTGGTGGTTTTGAATTGTTTATTTGTGCCGTCCACTTGAGTTTCTCATGTATTCTGGAAGGCCAGCTGTGTCAAATGTAGTATTTGAAAATATTCTATGGGATGTCTCTGTAGACATTATGTTAATTGTCTTTTATAGGAAGAAGCATCTTTAGATTAATGTAATTACATTTATTTTTGCTTTTATTGTCTATGCTTTGGGGATCCTATCTAAATATTATTTTTCTGTTAGTTTTCCTACGCCAATGTCTCAAAATATTTATCATGAGTATTCTAATGCATTTCTAGTCCATTTTCATTGTTGTGTGAGTATGTGTGGGGGTGTTGTTAAAGAAAGTAACTTGGTAGTCAATTAAAAACATAAAAAGGGATTGATCCAAGATGATGGTACCAGGAGAACACTGTGTCTGAAGAGCAGGACAGCAGTGACTGCATAGTGACCAACAGACCGAACTCTTGGCCCTAAAACACCAGTGATATTGTTTCTCAGGTGAGAGAAAAACCCATGGTATGGGAAAAAATCAGGTCACCCAGCTGAACCCAGGAAAAGTTCTCAGGTCCCAGCAGGCACTTGGTCGCCAGCCCAGAGCCACATGCCTGCATGCTCTGATCACCATTCCAGACTAAACTGCGGGTCCCACAACAGCAGAGACTGGGATTTCCACCCGAGAAAAAAACCCCATGCTGAAGGAAGCAACCCAAGCGACCTCAGGCCACACAGGCAATCCCTGGAAAAGGTCCCGGGATCCCGCAGGTGCTCAGCCAACAGCCCAGAGACCTGCCTGACTCACCATCCCAAACAGAACTGTGGGCCCCAGGGCACTAGAGACTGTTTCCCTGTAGGGAGAAAACCCCACAGAGAGGGAAAAATCAGGTTCGACCTCAGAGCACTCAGCTGACCCCCCCCCCCACACACACACACACACACAGTGCTCCTGAACAGTTCTTAGGAAGAGTTCCCCTGTCCCTTCAGGCACCCAGTCGCCAGCACAGAGCCACTCGCCTGCGCCTGTGTGCTCTGCTCACCATCCCAGACTGAACTGTGGACCCCAAAACACCACAGACTGTATCTCCCTGTCAGGAGGAAACCCCATGATGGGGGAAACATCAAGTCTAACCTCAGGATACCCAGCTCCAGAAAAGTTTCTGGGTTCCCTCAGGCTCCAAGCTCCGGCCTCCTGCCGCACACATGAGTGCTATGCTCACCAGCCACTGACCACTTGTGTATTGGGGAACAGAGCTCCAACCTCAGACCTACAGAAGCCTGAAATACACGGGGTCAGCCTCCAGATACTGCTCCAAGGTGCAACCAGTTATCCCTAGCTAAACTGACCAAACCATAGGGCTCCCTGGTTCTTCAAGAGGGCTGCACCTAGCAAACACAGTGTAAGAGCAGCAGCAGCAGCCCACTAAATTAAGAGCAAGAAACCCAGTGGCAAGGCAGCTGTCTCCAGGACTTCTCCTGGTGAGAGGAGAGTCTACCTGACTACCAACAACCACAGTTACCACAGAGGACTATACCTCTGAGGTGAGCTATGGAAATTCCTAAGAAGCACTGCCATTCAGTTGACCATACCCAAAAAGCTGAGGAGTCCTCCTTCAGGAGCAACCATCTTCCTGCCAAGGGGATTCCCCCAACCCCAGAATTCCAGCAGGCACCAGAAACTAACAGCCAACACCTGAGACACCCATATGAGCAGAGGTCAGTGTAAAAGCACAACCAACAAAGGCAAACCAATATGACATTTCAATAATGCAGTTATCCAGGGGCAAGTAACATAATGAAATTCAAGAAGATGACCTTACATATATGCTTATGAAGAGGATAATGGAGGAAACAAGTAAAACGTGTAAAGAAATAGAGGAAGATAAAGTCAAATAGATTATGGCCATCCATAAAGAAATAGAGAAAGATGCAGCCGATAGTTTGTGGCCTTCAGAGAGGAAATGATTAAATCACTGAAAGAAATAAAAGAAACAGAGGAAGGTTCAAACAAACAGGTGAAGGAACTGAAGGAAAATACAGAGAGGCAGGGGAAGGAAATCAACAAGGTTCAAGATCTGAAGATAGAATTGGAAAAATTAAAGAAATGACAAATACAAGAAATCATGGAGAGGAAGAACTGAGGGAAGAAAACAGAGATAAGCATAACCAATAGACTACAAGAGATGGAAGACAGAATCTCAGGTATGGAAGATACAGTAGAAGAAATCAATGCATCCATCAAAGAAAATGTTAAATCCAAAACATTCCAGACACAAACCATTTAAGAAATCCAAGACAACGTGAACAGGAAAAAAAAAAAAAAACTAAGAATAATAGGAATAAAGGAAAAAGATTACTGACTCCAAGGCCCAGAAAATATTTTCAACAAAATCATTGAAGAAAATTTCCCCCAACTTAAAAGAGAGGCCGATAAGCATACAAGAAGCCTGCAGAACACCTAACAAATTAGACCAGAAAGGCAAATCTTCCCACCATATAATAATCAAAACAGTAAGTATACAGAACACAGAAAATATACTAAAAGCTTCAAGGGAAAATGACTAAGTAACATATAATGACAAACCTATCAGAATCACACCTGACTTCTCAACAGAGACTATGAAAGCCAGAAGGTCCTGAACAGATATCATGCAGACCCTAAGAAAACACAGATGTCAGCCAAGGCTACTACATCCAGCAAAACTCTCAGTCATCATAGATGGAGAAAACAAGACAGTCAGTGACAAAAACAAATTTCAACAAAACCTACACACAAATCCAGCATTACAGAAGATAACTGAAGGAAAACTACAACCCAAGAAAAACAACTACTTTCAGGAAAATATAGGAAACAAATAACCTTACTACAGAAAAACTAAAAGTAGCCAAGCACACAAACACACTACCACAACCAACATCAAAATCAAAGGATCTAACAGCCACTGGCCATTAATCTCTCTCCACATCAGTAGACTCACCTCTCCAATAAAAGACACAGACTAACAAAATGGATGTGTAAACAGGACTTAACAATCTGTTGCATACAAGAAACACACCTAAGTCACAAGAATAGACATTACCTGAAAGAAAAGGGCTGGAAGACGATTTTCCAAGCAAATGGGCCCAAGAAGCAAGCAGGAGTAGCCAATCTAATATCTAATAAAGTAGACTTTCAATCAAAATTAGACAAAATAGATGGGGAAGGTCACTTCATACTCATCAAAGGAAAAATACCACCAAGAAGACATCACAATTCTGAACATCTATGCCTCAAATACCAGAGCACCCACATTTATTTGTAAAAGAAACATTAATAAAAATTAAACTACACATAGATCCCACACATTGATAGTGGGAGACTTCAACACCCCACTCTCAACAAAGGACAGGTCAACAAAACAAAAATTAAACAAAGAAACAATGTCTCTAACACAGGTCATGAATCAAATGGACCTAACAGACATCTACGGAACCTTTCACCCAAACACAAAAGAATTTACCTTCTTCTCAGCACCTCATGGAACCTTCTTCTAAATAAACTATATAGTTGGTCAAAAAGTAAGCCTCAACAGATACAAGAAAATTGAAATAATTCCTTGTGTCCTATCTGACCACCATGGACTAAAACTGGACCTCAACAACAGAAATATCATCCACTATGACCAAGTAGTCTTCATCCCAGGTCTGCAGGGGTGATTCAACATATGGAAATCCATCAATGTACTCCACCATACAAACAAACTCAAAGAAAAAAAAAACACATGCTGAAAAGCATTTGATAAAATCCAACATTCATTTATGTTTAAAGTCCTGAAGAGATGAGGGATACAAGGTACTTACCTAAACATCGTAAAGGCAATATACAGCAAACCTATAGCCAACATCAAACTATACAGAGAGAAACTTAAAGCAATCCCACTGAGATCATGACAAGGCAAGGCTGCCCACTCTCTCCACATTTCCTCAACATAGTTCTTGAGTCCTAGCTAGAGCAATAAGACAGTTAAAGGACATCAAGGTGGTGCACTTCAGAAAGGAAGAGGTCAAAGTGTCACTCTTTGCAGATGATATGATAGTATACTTGAGTGACGCCCAAAATTCTACCAGGGAACTCCTACAGCTGATAAACTCCTTCAGTGTAGAGGCTGGATAAAAAATTAACTCAAAATATCAGTAGCTGACCTGTATACAAAAGACAAATGGGCGGAGAAAGAAATTAGGGAAACAACACCCTTCACAATAGCCACAAAGAACAAAGTAACTTGGTGTAACTCTAACCAAACAAGTCAATGACTTATATTAAAAAACTACCAGTCTCTGAAGAAAGAAATAGAAGATATCACAAGATGGAAAGATCTCCCATGCTCATGGCATGGCAGAATTAACATAGTAAAAATGGCCATCTTACCAAAATCAATCTACAGATTTAATGCAATTCCCATCAAATGACCAGCACAATTCTTTACAGACCTTGAAAGAACAATTCTCACCTTCAAATGGAATAACAAGAAACTCAGAATCGCTCAAACAATCCTCTACAATAAAAGATCTTCTGGAGGTATCTCCATAACTTATCTCAAGCTGTACTATAGAGCAACAGTAATAAGAACTGCATGGTACTGGATAGAAACAGGCTGGTGGATCAATGGAATCAATGGAATTGAAATGAAGACTCAGAAACAAAACCACACACCTATGGATACTTCATTTTGGACAAAGAAGCCAAAGCCATACACTGGGGAAAAAAAAGATAGCATCTACAACAAATGGTGCTGGCCTACTGGATATCTATGTGTAGAAAAATGCAAATAGATCCATACTTAGCACCCTGCACAAAATTAAAGTGCAAGTTGATCAAAGACCTCAACATAAAAACCAGACACACTGAATCTGTTAGAAGAAAAAGTGGGGAAGAGCCTTGAACTCACTGGCACGAGAGACAAGTTCCTGAACAGAAAACCAACAGCATAGGCTCTAAGATCAACAATCAATAAATGGGACCTCATGAAACTGGAAAGCTTCTGTAAAGCAAAGGACACTGTTGTTAGAAAAAACAACTACCTACAGATTGGGAAAGGATCTTCACCAACCCTATATCTGACAGAGGGCTAATATCCAGAATAGATAAAGAAATCAAGAAGTTAAAAAGCAACAAATCAAGTAATTTAATTAAAAAAAATGGTGTACAGAGCTAAACATAGAATTCTCAATAGAAGAATATAGAATGGCAGAGAAACACTTAAAGATATGCTCAGCATTCTTAGCTATCAGGGAAATGCCAATCAAAACAACCCTGAGATTTCACTTACCCACATCAGAATGGCTAAGATCAAAAACTCAAGTGACAATACATGCTGGAGAGAATGTGGAGAAAGGGAACCCTCCTCCATTGCTGGTGGGAACGTAAACTTATACTACCACTTTGGAAATCAATCTGGCATTTTCTCAGACAATTAGGAATAGTGCTACCTCAAGATCCAGCTATACCACCCCTAGGAATATATCCAAAAGACACTCAAATATACAACAAGCAGCTTTATTTGTAATAGCCAGAATCTAGAAACAATCCAGATGTCCCTCAACTGAGGAATGGGTACAGAAATTGTGGTACACTTATACAATGGAATACTACTCAGCTATTAAAAACAAGGAAATCATGAAATTTCAGGCAAAGGGTAGGAACTAGAAAAGATCATCCTGAGTGAGGTAACCCAGAAGCAGAAAGACACACATGGCATACACTCACTTATAAGTGGATATTAGACAAATAATAAAGGATAATCATACTACAATCTGTATACCTAAACAAGCTAACCAAGAAGGAGGTCCCTAGGTAAGATGCTCAACCCTCATTCAGATACTGAGACTCATAGCCAAACCTTGGGCAGAGTGCAGGGAATCTTAGGAAAAAAGGAGATAAAAAGTTTTGGTGGCGACAGGAGCTCCACAAGGACAGCAACAGAACCTAACAATCTGGGCACAGGTGTCTTTTCTGAGACTCATACTCCAACAAAGGACCAATCATGGATATAACATAGAGCCCCTGCACAGATGTAGCCCATGGCAGCTCAGTGTCCAAGTGGGTTCCCTAGCAATGGGAGCAGGGACTGTCTCTGACATGAACTCAATGGCTGGCTCTTTGATCACCTTGTCCTGATGGGAGGAGCAGCCTTACCAGGCCACAGAGGAAGACAATGCAGCCAGTCCTGATGATACCTAATGTACTAGGGTCAGATGGAAGGGGAGAAGGACCTCCCCCTATCAGTGAACTGGGGAAGGGGCATGTAAGGAGAAGAGGGAGGGAGGATGAGATTGGAAGGGGTCCGTGGAAGGGGACTACAGCTGGCATACAAAGTGAATAAACTGTAATTAATAAAAAATAAATAATTAAAAAAATAAAAAATAGTTAATGTTAATAGAATTTTGCTCTGGCCTCCACTTGACTCCCTGGTCCTTGTATGCTTACTCAAAAGAATTAAAATGAAACACACAAAAAAAATTACGTAGAATACATTAAAAGATACAAAATAAACAAGATACTCTTTTGTTAATTAATTAATTAATTAATTAATTAACTTCACATCCCTTTTGCAACTTCCCCTCCCTCTCATTCTCCCAGCTCCTCCCTCTCACCTCACCTCCCCTTTCCATCCCTCCTCCCTTTCTCCTTAAAATAGAAGAGTCCTCTTACGGATATCAACCAGCCATGGCATATCAAGTTGCAGTAAGTCTAGTCACATTTTCTCCTATTAAAGCTAGAAAACACAGCCCAGCTGGAGGGAACGGGAACTCCACAAGCAGAGCAACAGAACAAGATAATTTGAACACAGGGAACTTCCCAGAGACTCATACTCCAACCAAGGACTATACGTGGAGATGACCTGGAACCCCTGCACAGGTGTAGCCCATGGCAGTTCAGTGTCCAAGTGGGTTACATAGTAATGGGAAGAGGGACTGCCTCTGACATAATCTGATTGGCCTGCTCGTTGATCACTTCCCCCTGAGGGGGGAGCAGCCTTACCAGGCCACAGTAGAGGACAATGAAGCCACTTTTGATGAGAACTGATAGACTAAGATCAGAAAGGAGAGGAGAACCTCCCCTATCAGTGGACTTGGGGAGTGGCATGCATGCAGAAAGGGGAGGGGGGGTGGGATCAGCAGGGGAGGAGGGAGGGGCTTATGGGGGGATACAAAATGAATAAAGTGTAATTAATAAAAAAAAAAGTAAAAAAAAAAAAAAGAAGAAGAAGGGATCCACATGCAAGTGACAGAGTCAGAGACAGCCCTGCTCCTACTGTTAGGAGTTCCATATGAAGACCAAGCTGCACAACTGTTACATCTGTGCAGAGGGCATATGTCCATCCCTTGCATGCTCTCTGGTTGGTGATTCTGTCTCTGTGATTCCCTATGGGCCTGAATTAGTTGATTCTGTGGGTTCGCTTGTGATTTCCTTGATCCTCTGGCTCCTTCAATCCTTCCTCCTCTTCTACAGGATTACTCAAACTCCACTTAACATTTGTCTGTGGGTCTCTGATTCTGTTTCAGTCAGTTGCTGGGTAAATCCCCTCTGTTGATGTCTATGCTAGGCTCCTGTCTCCAAGCATATCAGAATATCATTAATAGCGTCAAAAGTGGGCTCCTTCTCATGGTATGGGTCTCAGGCTGGGCCAGCCATTGGTTTGACATTCTCCCAATTTCTGTTCTAAAACTACTCCTGCACATTTTGTATGCAGGACAAATTGTGGGTCTAATGTTTTGTGTCTGGGTTGGTGTCCCAATCGCTCTATTGGAAGTTTTGCATGGTTACAGAAGATGGCCATTTCAGGATCCATATCCCCATTGCTAAGAGTTCTAGCATATATTCCTGAGAGTTTCCATTGTCCTGGGTTTCCAGCAAGGTACGCTTAAAGATGTCAGTAGATAATAGCCAAAGTGACCATTGTGTTAATCTATATGTAGAATATGATTTTATACTATTCTTAATTTCTGAAATACACAATTATCCTGAAGGTTAATTTTAAATTAGATCATTGACAGATCCAATTGGCTTAACTCCTCTCTCTGTGTGTGTGTGTGTGTGTGTGTGTGTGTGTGTGTGTGTGTGTGTGCCTGTGTGCACATACACTCATGTGTTTGTAGACACGTGGAGGGTGTGAATATTTGTGCGTATGTAAATGCGGAGGTAAGCTTTTGATGTTGTTTCTTGGACAGTGCGCATGTTATTTGTTTGAGATGAAGTCCCTCATTAGCTTGCCAGCAAGTCCTAGAGATCTGCCTCCTGCACCTCCCAGTGTCGGGACTGTTACTACACACCACCATGCCACTCATTTTGATATGGACTTTGAGGATGGAACTCAGTTCCTCATGATTAAAAGCAATCATTTAGTGAACAGAGCTGGCACTCCTGTCTCAGGATTAAGTCTTGAATTAGACAGAAGATATTAATTTCTAGGTTCTTTACCAGAAAGTCTCAGCTAGTGCCATATTGTTACCTTTTAGGTAAGCTATAAAGTAATGTCTCCATACAGGCTGTAGTTATGCCTGCCTGCACCAAAATCCCAAGATTCTGAGACTAGAAGTAAGATTCTTTTCTATAAAATGTATAGTTTTATCAGGAAAGTAGGGCTAACTCTCCTTTATTATTGTTCACCAAAAATATAAACAAATTATTGATTCATAGATTATAAAACATATTTCTTTTCTTATGTGGTTGAGCACCATCCAAGTCACAGAACCGGATACAGGCCTTACAGAAATATCACCTTCTCTTCAACATGACACTGAGCATCTGTTCTCCAAAAAGAGGGGCATTGGAATCACCTACCAGTGCAGGACTCAGTGCTATTGAGGCAGGGCTTGAGAACCCTTCACATGTCTCTGGAGATGCTGCTGCTGGGTTGGAGACTACACTAGGAATGTCCCCCGGGGCGTAGAACCACATGGCTAAGTTATATGTGTCATGCAGAAGCACAGGCTGGCTAACTTCAGGAAAAAGAAAATTAACCCCATGTAAAAGGTGACTGAAAGTATGGGATTCATAAAGACCATTTTAGTGAGAATGATTTTAACTTCTTCATATTGTCATCCAGAGAGAAGAAAATTTAGAACAATAATGATGTTCAGATCTTCTCCTACTGGCATTTTGTCTCAATTTTAAAAATAATTATCCATTCTCAAGGAAGTCAATTCAGCTTCTGAATTTTTATTAGCTTATTTCTTTCAGTATAAAAATATATAACAGTATAAAGCACATGTGGTGAGCAAAGTCTCCACTGAAGCTATTTCATGGCAAATGTGCCCGTCCCTCTATTTCCACAGCTGCTCTCATATTGAGTGTTTTACTTTCAAAGGAAGGCCAGAGATAAACAGCAGTGCACTTCATCTTTATTTCCACTGATTGTTTTTATGTTACTATAAAGTATGCTTTGTGCTTTCAAAAATAAAATCAGCTGTTGTAACGACATTTACAAAACTTAAAAGCTTCCCCTGGTTACCTGTTTCAACATTTTTTTTTATTGCTTTGCATCTGGATATCTTTAGGACTTAATAGTCAATTTCATGATTCTGCAAGGACACCACTGATTGCAAACACGCTTTAAAGCTGTAACAATTTGAATTACTTTGTCAAGACTATGCTGAGAAGAGTGTTGTTCATGTGAGACTATAAATATGGTTTTATTTTAATAATAATGATAAACATATATACACAGTGGAAAATAACACAAATGACTAATTCAGTCCTTTGCTCTGATTTGTTTCAATCGCTCATTCTAGATACTGGTTTAAATGCTATGGCAAAAAAAAAAAAAGTGTCATCTGTCTTAATTTCTTCTTCAAAAGAACTTCAACTCAAATTATGTACTAAAAATATTCTAATTTATTCTTAGGTCTTCCAATTAAGTGTCATCTCTGTAGAAGGTGAAATTAGTAACATCAACATGATTTCCTTGCAAACAAAAACATTTATGAAGTAAGTCACTAGGCATTCTTAAGTCAAATTTTCTGATTTGGATTTGTCAGGAACATGACAAATCAGTTGGCATGGTGTGGTCCAAAAAACCAATAACGAAGAGTTTTCTTCCTATTCTTTTTGTGGTGTTTGGCTTGAATGGGGAAAACCCATTTCTCTGGCATGACTTACAGCAGAGTCACTTCAATGCTTTGTTTTAAGCTTTAGAGTTTTCAATATTTTTGTTCCCCATCTTCATCATTAATATTGGCCAGCTTCCTTCCTTAAATGATTAGAATGATTTTACTTTCTCATCAGTGCATTTCGGGACTTGCACTATTAATGTTAGACAGAGACAGGAAAATATCTGCAGTAATTATGGAACCCATCTGAAACTTCAAAACTAAAATATTTTTCCAAGCCCTATAATATCTATTTCTGGCACAAGATCACTCCATTTTAATTAATAAATAGGTTGTAAAACATTTTACCAAACCAATATTTTTTCTTTATTAATTACACTTTATTCATTTGGTATCCCCCCCCCGTTCCCTCCCTCCTCCCATCCCAATCCCTCCCTTTCTCCACCCTCTGCATGCATGCCCCTCCCCAAGTCCACTGATAGGGGAGATCTTCTTTTCCTTCCTTCTGATCCTAGTCAATTAGGTCTCATCAGGAGTGGCTGCCTTGTCTTCTTCTGTGGCCTGGTAATGCTGTTTCCCCCTCAGGGGGAGGTAATTAAAGATCAGGCCAATCAGTTCCTGTCAGAGACAGTCCCTGTTCCTATTACAATGGAACCCACTTGGATACTGAACTGCCATGGGCTACATCTGTGTAGGGGTCTTAGGTTATCTCCATGCATAGTCCTTGGTTGGACTAGCTGTCTCAGGAAAGACTCATGTGCTCAGATTTTTTGGTTCTGTTGCTCTCCTTGTGGAGTTCCTGTCATCTCCAGATCTTACTGTTTCCCACTTTTTCCTAAGATTCCCTGTACTCTGCCCAAAGGTTGCCCATAAGTCTCAGCATCTACACTGATAGTCTGCAGGGCAGAGCTTTTCAGAGATCCTCTGTGTCAGGCTCCTGACTTTGTTCCCTCTTTTCTCCTTCTTCTCAAGTCCAGCCTCTTAGTGCTTCCTCAAGATCCAGCTATACCACTCCTAAGCATATATCCAAAAGTTCCTCAAGTACACAATAAGGACATTTGCTCAACCATGTTTATAGCAGCCTTATTTGTAATAGCCAGAAGCTGGAAACAGCCCAGATGCCCCTCAACTTAAGAATGGATGCACAAATTGTGGTATATCTACACAATGGAATATTACTCAGCAATAAAAAAACAAGGCAATCATGAAATTTGCAGATAAATGGTGGGATCTGGAAAAGATCATCCTGAGTGAGCTATCCCAGAAGCAGAAAGATGCACATGGTATATACTCACTCATATAGACATATAATATAGGATAAACCTACTAAAATCTGTACACCTAAAGAAACTAATTAAGAGGGAGGACTCTTGCTAAAATGCTCAATTCCTATCCAAACCAATATTTTAAAATCTGAAACGAAAAAAAAAAAATCGGAGAAGAAATAAGCTTTAACTTTTGGTGTTATATTCTGTTATTTCTAACCAATACTCTAGTTAAAACACTTTATTAATCAAAACAAAACAACACATTTTGTCTTTGGAATAGTCTTTTTAGTGTCACCTATTTCTTAATCACTTGAATTCACTAGCACCTATATTTGCATACTATAACAAATAATAGGGATTTTTGCTGTGTTATTTTCATGTTCTATATCTTTTGATTTAATTATTAATCAACTAAGGTATGAGAAGGTTAAAGTTTTCTAATCACTAGTTTAAGTTGTCATTCCACAATTTGCACTGAGGAACAGTTTTCAGGGCTCCTTATAATCAATCAGTTCTGCTGTATTTAATCATTCTGTACTGTCATTCAAAGACGATAAGCTGCCACTAATCAGATGCCATATCATATGCATTATACCATGTAAACATTAGTGATCAAATCTATTACTATTATTTTGGTTATTATCATAAATATCATTATTCACTTTCTTTAAGTTGAAAATAAATTCTTCTTTCATACAATACACCCCAAACAGAGTTTCCCCTCACTCCACTCTTTCCAGGTGCCCCCCGACTTCTCCTTTCCCTCATTTGCTCCCCCTCTGTCTGCCATTAAAAAAGAGCAGCCCTCCACAACCAGCCGATGGCCCTTAAACTCAAGCTGGATAAGGAGATGCAACAGGAGGAAAAGAGTCCCAAGAACAGGCAAAAAATTTAGAGACACATGGCTCCCACTATTTGGAGTCCCATAAAAACACCAAGGTAACAGCCATAGCCCATATGCAGAGGGCCTGGGGCAGATCCATACAGGCCCTGTGCTCACTGCTTTAGGCTCTGTGACTCTATATTCCCCTGATTGGTGGCCTCAGTGGCCATGCTCTCCATCCCCTCTGACTCCTAGACTCTTTCCTCCCCCTCTTGCTAGGGATCCCTAGAGCTCCAAGGCAAGGGAAAACTGATAGACCTCTAATTTAGAATCTGCTCTCTGTGTAGTGTTCAGCTGTGGGTCTCTGCATCTGCTCCCATCTGCAGCCAGAGGGAAGCTTCTCTGAGAATGTCTGGACAAGACACTAATCTATGAGTATACCAGAATACCATTAATAATCATTTCATTGTTTTTTTTTTTTTGTTGTTGTTGTTGTTTCATTTTGTTTATTGACAGTGGTGTTTGGTTCTATTCCAGGTCCCTGAGTTTTCCAGTCTCCTGTTGCTGGCCATCCAAGCAGTGTCTGGCATGGGCTTCTTCTTGTAGAATTGACACAAGTTAATTGGACAGTGAATGGCCACTGACACTTTTTCTTTCTTTCTTTTTTCCTTTTTTAAGAAAAGAAATTTCTTTTTATTATTTTTCTTTTTTTCACAATTTATTCAAGGTATCCTAGTTGAAGCCCCTTCCCTCAACTTCTCCAGTTCCATCCTTCCTCCCTCTTCCCCTCATCCCCTTCCCCTAGTCCACTGATAGGGGGAGTTCTCCACTATTGCCATCAGCCCATAGCTTGTTAAGTCTCATCAGAACTGCTTGGATCCTAGGCCACATCATCAGGGGGAGTGATCAGGAAGCAGTCAACTGAGTTAATGATAAAGGCAGCCCCTCACTCAAAGATCCACATGGAGACTGAGCTGCCAATCGGCCACATCTGAGCAGGGGGTCTCCATGCATGGTCCTCCTTTGGTGCTTTGATCTTTTAGTTTTGTTGGTCTCCTTGTGGGGTTCCTGTTTCCTCCATGTCGTTCTGTTCCCGCTCCTTTCTTCCTCCATAAGACTCCCTGCACTCTGCCCAGTGTTTGACCCTGAGTCTCAGCATCTGCTTCGATCCCCTGCTGGGTGGATCCTTTCAGAGGATCCTGTAGAGTAGACTCTCATCCTGGTTCCTCTCTTCCACCGCTTCTGGTGACTATCCTGTTTGCCATTCTGAATGAGATTTAAGTATCCTCCCTAGGGCTCTCCTTAGTGTTTAGCTTCTTTAGGTCTGTAGATGGCTATCCTATATTATATAGCTAATGTCCACTTATAAGTGAGGGTATACCATACTTGTCTTTCTGTTTCTGGGTTACATCACTCAGAATAATCTTTTCTAGTTCCACCCATTTACCTGCAAATTTAACGATTTCCTTGTTTTTAATAGCTGAGTAGTATTCCATTGTATAAATGTACCACAATTTCTGTATCCTTTCCTCCTTTGAGGGACATCTGGGTTGTTTCCAGATTTTGCCTATTACAAATAAAGCTATTGTGAACATAGTAGAGCAAATTTCCTTATTGAATGGTGGGGCATCTACGCCCAGGAGTGGTATAATTAGATCTTTTTTATTTATTATTTATACAATATTCTGTCGGCATGCAGACCTAAACACCAGAAAAGGGCACAAGATCTTATTATAGATCGTTGTGAGCCACCATGAGGTTACTGGGAATTGAACTCAGGATCTTTGAAAGAATAGACAGTGCTCTTAACCTCTGAGCCACTCCTAATTGGATCTTGAGGAAGTACTATTCCCAATTTTCTGAGAAAGTACCAGATTGATTTCCAAAGTGGTTGTATAAGTTTGCACTCCCACCAGCAATGGAGGAGGGTTCCCCTTTCTCCACATCCTCTACAGCATGTGTTGTTACTTGAGTTTTTGATCTTAGCCATTCTGATCTGTGTAAAATGGAATCTCAGAGTTGTTTTGATTTCCATTTCCCTGATGACTAAGGATGTTGAACATTTCTTTAAGTGTTTCTCTGCCATTTGATAGTCCTCTCTTCAGAATGCTCTGCTTAGCTCTGTACACAAATTTTTAATTGGATTATATGGTTGGTTGGTGTCTAATTTCTTCAGTTCTTTATGTACTCTGCATATTAGCCCATTATCAGATGTAGGTTTGGTGATGATCTTTTCCCAGTCTGTAGGCTGTTGTTTTGTTCTGATGAGAGTTTCCTTTGCTTTAGAGAAACTTTTCAGTTTCACGAGGTCCCATTTATTAATTGTAGTTCTTAGAGCCTGAGCTGTTGGTGTTCTATTCAGGAAGTTGTCTCCTGTGCCAATGAGTTTGAGGCTCTTCCCCACTTTTTCTAGCAACAGATTTAGTTTGTCTGGTTTTATGTTGAGGTCTTTGATCCACTTGGACTTTTCTTTTGTGGACCAAGTAGACAGCATTGAGGACCATGCTGTCTATTTGCAGGGATCAGACTCTGTCTGAACATCAGTATGAGTTGTTTGGGGTTCTTTACAGAACATCCTTGTCAAACAACCAAGTCCCACACTGAAGTCCTTGCCTGGCTACAAGAGACTCTGTATGCCCCATAACTAGGAGTCCTCAATAAGATCACTCTCACAGATTCCAAGAAGTTTTCACTGTACTGTTTTCACACCCACCCCAATTTCTACCTCCATTCCAGCCAGCCATCCCTCCCTGCACTTTGCCCTCCAGCATATCACACTCCCTCCATCCCTTCTACCAACCAAACCCCAGTCTACCAAGAAAATCTATTTATTTCTTCTTTCCTGGAAGGTCCATGCTTCACCCATAGATCTCTCCTATTTACCTAGCCTTTCTGGGTCTATGGATTGTAGGTTGGTTATCATTTATCTATTTATATGTGAATATATACAATATTTGTCTTTCTGGGTCTGGGTTACCTCCCTCAGGATGATTTTTTTTTCTAGTTCCATCATAACCTGCAAATTTCATGATGCCATTTATTTAAACAGCTGAGTAATACTCAATTGTGTAAATGAAGCATATTTTTAAACCTATTCTTCAGTTGAGGAACACCTAGGTTGTTTCCAGTTTCTAGTTATTATAAATAAAAGCTGCAATAAACATGGTTGAGCATGTGTCCTTGTGGCAGGATGGAGAGTTCTTTAGGTATATGCGCAGGAGTGGTGCTATTTCCCTGATTTCTTTCTCACTTCTTTTTGTCATAGGTATACAGAAGGGTTACCGATTTTTGTACTTAATTTTGTATACAGCCACTGCACTGAAATTTTATCAGGTATGAGTTCCCTGGTAAAAAATTTTAGGATCGCTTATGTGTCATATCATGTGTGAACAGCAATACTTTGATGTCTTCCTTTCCAATCTATATTTGCTTTATCTCCTTCAATTGTCTTACTGCTCTAACTAGAACTTCAAGCACCATGTTGAAGAGATATGGAGACAATGAGTAAGCTTGACTGGGTCCTGAATTCATTATATTGCTGTGAATTTCTCTCTGTTTAATTTTTTATTGGTTATATACTTGCTGTAAATTGCCTTTATTGTGTTTAGGTATGACCCATGTATCTATCCATGCCTTTTATCATGAAGGGGTGTTATATTTTGTCAATGGCCCTTTCTGCAAATAACGAGAGTATTATGTGGTTTATTTCTATCATTTTGTTTATGTGGTGGATTACATTCACATATTGAGCCATCCTTGCATCTCTTGGGTGAAGCCTACTTGATCATGGTGGATATTTTGATGTGTTCTTGGATTCAGTTTGCAAGAATGTTATTGAGAATTTTTGCATCTATGTTCATAAGAGAATTGGTCTGTCATTCTTTTTTGTTGAGTCTTCATGTGGTTTGGATATCAGGGTAACTATGGTTTCATAAAATGGATTGGGCAATGTTCCTTCAGTTTCTATTTTGGGAAATAATGTGGAGAGTATTGGCATTAAATCTTCTTTGAAAGTCTGGTAGAATCATGTGCTAGAATCATCTGTCCCTGAGCATGTTTTTGGTTGAGAGACTTTTAATGACTGCTTCTATTTCCTTAGGGGTTATGTATCTATTTAAATTGTTTATCTGATCTTGATTTAACTTTGATATATGGTACCTATCTAGAAAATTGTCCATTTTTATTAGATTTTACAAAGTGGCAGAGTACAGGTTTTAAAAGTATGTCCTTATGATCTCGTGGATTTCCTTTTTGTCGGTTGTTATGTCCCTTTTTTGTATCTGACTTTTTTAATTTGTGTATTCTCTCTCTGCCTTTTAGGTAATTTTGACAAGGGTTTGTCTCTCTTTTTTATTTTCTCAAAGAAACAACTTTTTGTTTCATAGATTCTTTGTATTGTTCTCTCTGTTTCTATTTATTTCAGCCCCGTGTTTGATTATTTCTTCTAGTCTATGTGTATGATTACTGTTTCATTCTTGAGCTTCTAGGTATGCTGTTAACTTGCTAGTATAAGATCATTCCTTTTTTGCTTCTTTTAATGTAGGCACTTAGTGCTATGAACTTGCCTCTTGACTCTACTTTCATTGAGTCCCTTAAGTTTGGGTATGTTGTATATGCATTTTCATTGAGTTACATAAGTCTTTAATTTCATTCCTTATTTCTGTCTTAACCCATTTTCATTCAGTAGAAAGTTGTTCAATTCCCAAGAGTTTGTAAGCTTTCTGTTGTTTTTTTTTTTGTTTTTGTTTTTGTTTTTGGTTTTTTTTTTTTTGTTTGTTTTTTGGTTTTTTTTTTAAGTTTTATTTTTCTTTTTAGTTACATTTTGTTAACTCTGTGTCCCAGCTGTATCCCGCTCCCTCATTTCCTCCCCAACCCCACACTCCCTCCCTGGTCTCCTCCCTGCCCCTTTCCAAGTCCACTGATAGGGGAGAACCTCCTCCCCTTTCATTTGACCCTGTTTTATCAGGTATCTTCAGGGCTGGCTGCAAAGTCCTCCTCTGTGGCCTAATAGGACTGCTCCTCCCCTGGGGGGGGGGGTCAAAGAGCCTGCCCTTGAGATCCTGTTAGAAATCCAGCCTTAATCCATGGCTGATAGGATTCATGAAGTACATGTTGTATATATTAAGGCTTCGTATTCTTTTTTGTTTTGTTGTTGTTGTTTATTTTTTGTTTTGTTTTGGGTTTTTTTTTTGTATATGTTGAGACCATTGGATAAGCTCCATGGGGTGCTGATTAGAAGGTGTATTCTTTTATGTTTGGGTGAAATTTTCTGTAAATATCTGTTAGGTATATTTGCTTTATAACATCTGTTAACTCCAGTATTTCTCTGTTTAGTTTTTGTCTGAATGACCAGTCCATTGATAAGAGTAGGATATTGAAGTGTCTCACTGCCAGTGTGTGAGGGTCTACATATGATTAAAACTGTAATAATATTTCTTTTGCAACCTTGGGTGCCTTTGTGTTTGAGACATAGATCTAAAGAATTCAAATGTCTTCTTGGTGGGTTTTTCCTTTGTGAGTATGTAGGTAGGACCCTCTCACATCTCTTTGATTAGTCCTAGTTTGAAGTATAATTTGTTAGATATTAAAATGTGGGCTTAATTCCTAGGTCCATTTCCTTGAAATATATTTTTCCAAGTTCTTATAATGAGATAATGTTTGTCTGTGATATTGAAATATGTTGGTGTATTTCTTCGATATAGCAGAAAAATGGATCCTGTTTTCACGTACATTGTGTTAGTTTGCATCTTTTTATTGGGGAATTGAGTCCACAGATATTCAGAGATAACAATGACCAATGATTGCTTAATACTGTTATTTGGTGATGTTGTGTGTAAATGGAGAGGTGAGGCAAACCCAAGTGTTTCATTTCTTTTGGTTTTGCTTGTGCAAGACTAATTTTTATTGTTTTAATGGGTGTTGTTAACTTCCTTAGGTTGAAATTTTCTTTCTAGAACCTTTTGTAGGGATGAATTTGCAGATAGATATTGATTAAATTTGTCTTTATTATTGAATATCTTATTTTCTACATGTATGGTGATTGAAAGTTTTGCTGGGTATAGTAGCCTGGGCTGACATTTGTGGTTTCTTAGAGTCTGCAGCATATCTGTCTAGGGCCTTCTAGCTTTTAGAGTGTCCACTGAGAAGTCAGGTGTAATACTAGTAGTTCTGCTTTTATACATTACGTGTTTTTTTTTTCCTTACAGCCTATAATATTCTTTCTTCTCTGTGTTTAATGTTTTGATTATTATATGACAAGGGAGCCTTCTTTACTGGTCCAAACTATTTGGTTTTCTGGCAGACATGGTTGTGGTTGAGCAGGGGCTATCCATTGAGTTATGGGGCTGCTGTACAGGGAATGTTGTGGGATGTGGACCAGGAGGAAATGGTCTATGGGATCTATACAAAATGTGAACAGGAGTGGAGAAGAAAGGCTGCAGTTGCTGTTCTTGTGTAGTGCTAGTGACAAACCTGAAGAATTGGGTCTGAAGGGAGACAGAGAGAGTGTGGAGACAGCCTGCCCATTCTTCACTTTAACACACATCGTACATCTTTAGATGTGTGTAAATCAAAAGACCAGTTCTCACTTGAAGTTAGACATTATGAGCTTAAACAAGTATTGGAGAAAGTAATTTAGAATAATGCAGACAGATAATTTGCAGAGTTCCTGAAAAACAGCAGTGAGAATGGTGATTTGAATGGCAGTCTTTCATTACTCATTGAAATGCTCCTAAATTCCGTGATTATTTTCTACAGTTCAGATTTAATAGGTCTAGAATGGGGCCAAGGAACTCATAACTTTGAAATCTCAATAGGTGATTGCACTGTGCCATCAATTTAGAAGCCTTTTTTTTTTGTTCACATAGCTAGAAAATAGAAACAGCCTAGATAGATAGACATGAGTGGATTGAATGGTTAATGGAAATGTTGTACACACAATGAAATTTTATTCAGCTGTAAATAAAAAGGAAATTATGAAATCTGCAGGCAAGGAATGGAACTGGAAATGATCACACTGAATGAGGTAAACCAAAAAAGGAAAGGCTACATGTTCTCTGGTAGAAACACTCCATGATCTCTCTCAGACGTGTGTCCATCCTACCTTTGAATCTTTAGATTTGTTAGTTTAAATTGGAGTACCCACTCAAGCCAAAAAACTAGGAAGGGGCCATGGGGAGTTTCCAAGAGAGACGGGATATGGTGTGAAGAAGGAAAGTGGCAGAAAGGGCAGGAGGTGAGAGTTGCTAAGGGTGTAGGAAAAGATGGCAAAGGGATGATGTGGGAAGGGATAAATTACACTAAAGATCTTAGAAAGAAAACATGGAAATCTCTTATTGTAGAAGGTTTTTTAAAAGATGTTTTTTCATTTATTTATTATATATGTATAAATGTTTATCTGCATTCACGTGCGTGAACTATGTAAGCTCTCTGATGCCCACAGGGCTCATGTGTGTATTCCTGAAGACCAGACCCAAAACTTCACTCATGTAAAGCAAGTGCCCATCCATGAAGCCATCCCCAGCCCTGCCAGGTGTGCCACTTCTGGTCTGCTTCCGATGGGCCTGTTTGAAGTTCACCATATCTATTTAAGGTTAAATATTATTAAAAACCCTCTAATTCCACTGCCGCACTGTGAACTCTCAGCCAGTTCCTTCCCCCAAGGCTCACATGCAAAACTTGGCTATAAAAATGAGGGGGTTCGTTTACACGTGTGTGCACACACAGACATGCACGAGCACACGCACACAGGTGTACATGTGTGGGAGAGAGACAGGATGTGTGTAGAGAGAGATCCTGTTTGCAGATTTTCAATGGATTCTTTCGGGAATTCTGCCTGCTCTTGCTGTTCTCTGGCACCTGAGTTTCTACCTTAAGAACTTCCGTAACGCAATAATTGTTGTTTATTGTGGTCTTGTCTTATTGAAGCGTGTAAAATGGTGTATCAGTTTTGTTTGTCAAAAGCACTTGCCAAAAGCAACTTAAGAAGGAAATGGTCTGCTTTGGTTCATAGTTTGAGGGTACAGCCCATCCTGGCAGGAAAGGCATGGTGGCAGGAGCAAAAAGCATCTCATCAAATTGTATCCACAGTCAGGAAACAGAAAGAGATGAATGCTGCTGCTCAGCTCTTCCATTAACCCAGGCTAGGGGCTCAGCACACTGACTGGTACTGCCCACATTAGGGTGAGTACACAGCAAATTCTGCTACTTAGCTTTCCTGCAAAGAGTCTTTTTTTTTTCTTTTTTTAAAGTTTTTTTTAAATTTTTTATTAATTAATTTTCTATCCCCCCATAAGCCCCTCCCTCCTCCCCTCCCGATCCCACCCTCCCTCCCCTTTCTGCATGCGTGTCACTCCCCAAGTCCACTGATAGGGGAGGTTCTCCTCTTCTTTCTGATCTTAGTCTATCAGTTCTCACCAAAAGTGGCTGCATTGTCCTCTACTGTGGCCTGGTAAGGCTGCTCCCCCCTCAGGGGGAGGTGATCAAAGAACAGGCCAATCAGATTATGTCAGAGGCAGTCCCTCTTCCCATTACTATGGAACCCACTTGGACACTGAACTGAAAGCAACGCCTCATGCCTCATTTGTAACATGATACAAACTGCTGACACTACGGCTTCTTTTCTAATAAAATAAGAACAGGGATATTTTTTCCTCCTAGCATTCATCAGTGAGTAAGGAAGTCAAATGGCAATGGAATGCTACAACCCAGTGTTGTGCTCTCCTAATGCATTTATTAGATTGGTAACGATCAAATAGTTTCTTAAAAGGCTCATTTTTGAGAGGTAACACAGCCACATAAAATGCTTCAGTGAACTAGTGCACTGTAGTTCAGTGACTTTCATGAATGTTGGAACACTTGTTAAAAATTAGAGACAAACAAAAAGCAATTGCTAAAAAGAAAAGGCAATTGTTGAATTAAATTGTTACTCAGATGGAAACAGAAACCTTAGTCAATTAGTCTATCTCCTTTTATGAACTCTTTTAGGCCTCAGCAATAAAGAACTTTTTCTTTATACTTGGAGAAATTACGATATTCTGAAGTTAGAAAACAAACTACATGAGGAAAAGTGAAATGTAAAAGTAGCACATGGCTATTACCTGATATTACAACAGCCTTCTCCACCATAAAGAATATGAATCCTCAGCTGAGTGGTGGAGAGATACAGCTCAGTGTTTACGGGGGCTTACTGCTCAGAAAGACGCTCATAGTTCTGTTAGCAACATTTGCATGGTCACAGAATTCTAGCATTTTATTATTCATTCTCCACAGAATCTAATATCACCTTCTGGATTGCTTGGGAACTTGAACTGATGTAAACATAACCTCCCTCCAACACACACACACAGTCACATAGACACATGTGCACATAATCCTTAAAAATAGTTTTAAAAATAACAGTTACGTATATGAATGTCTCACAGAAATGATCATTGAAAATACATCATAAAACAGTATAACAAAGAGAGTAATTCAAATGTTAAATGGTGATGGTAATTTTTAAATGTAAACAATGAAATAACTCTCCTTGAGACACCAAGGTCTAGAGAAACCAGTAAGTCAGAGCTCAGTGTCTTTGGAATTCATGACTCACCACCCTGAATCCCCTGAGTGTACACAGAAATAATGACCTTGACATCATGCGAAATAATCATCTTAACAGCACCATGTTGTCTGTTTCCCTTTACAAACATGCATGAGAATTCAGAAAAATATGTTGATGTCCATTCAGCTAGCAATGATGCAATCCAGATGGTTACTAAGTGATAAAATTATCTTCCCGAGAGAGCTGCACAGATTGTCTTATCTGTGTCTGCAGTGTGGGTTAGCTGTTCTCAAAAATAGCGAGGAAAGTTGCCAACTTTTAAGGGAAAATTTGATGGACCAGTTCATGGAAAATAGATTTTTTTGAGGGCAACCCTTTATTTAACAAAATGAAGAAACTGAATGTTTTCAAGAAATGTGGTTAAAAGTGAGATGTCTGGGAACTGTTCAGAGCTATCACGTAGCATGAAGACCACTGCTGCCCCTTGGTGAACTTGTCAGACGGTGCTCAGTGTGAACTTAAGTTTCGACTTTGTTGTGATCAATTAATTTGATTATAGGGCAGATTGTGATGCCCATACAGATCAGACCTGGAATCATATTTTTATTCTTGGCAGACAATCAGACTGCCAGAATTGGGAACATTTTAACAAGATTTCTGGATGACTCTAAACTTGTCTTGGTATGACAGACATAGATTTAAATATGACTTCTTTTAAATTACTCACATGTCCTTTTCCTTCATGTTTTGAAAAAAAATAAAGAAAAGAAAAAAGAAAGCTACCTGCTGGATATGACAAAGAAGAAACAAGTAGCCAAAGGTATGGTATGGCATAGAGACAGCAAGCACAAGCTTTGGAGGGAAATTGCTTAGAATTCTTCTACTCTCTCTGGCACTTCCCACACATAACTTTAGGCATATCTTTTACTTGCATTGTTCTCTCTCTCTTTCTTTCTCTCTCTCTTTCTCTCTCTCTCTCTCTCTCTCTCTCTCTCTCTCGTATGTAGGTATCTCTGTCTCTCCTGAATATTCTCTCATTCTCCCCTCTCCCATTACATTTTTCATGGCTGTGATCATATACCTAACAAAAAGCATCTTAAAGCAGGAAGAATTCCTCCGGCAAGGGTCTACCTCACAAAGATTCTACAACCTTCCCAACAGTGGGGACGTAGTGTTCAAACTAGGTTCTCAACCCGTTGGTTGGGAGTATCACATGTAAGATATTCTGCCTATCAGATATTTACATTACTATCCATAACAGTAGCAAAATCACAGTTACAAATTAGTAACGGAATAATTTTACCTTGAGGAGTAACCACAGCATGTGAAACTAGTAAAGGCTCACAGCTTTAGGAAGTCCGAAAACCACAGCTCTAGAACTATTTCACTTTCACTCTTGTTCTTATTCTCTCTTCCTCTGGCTCTCACTTTCCCTCTTGCTACTTCCGTTTTTCTTTGTTTGGTTTGGGTTTTGTGAGACAGAGTTTCACACTGTAGGCTCATGGTAAACTAACTCACACTGTTGCTCAAGTAGGCTTCATATCTATAATGTTCCTCTTACCCAGCCTCTCTAACTATTGAGATTTCCAGAATGTTCATGTTCTTGTCTTCGGACTCCACGTGTGTCTGTGTGTGTGTGTGTGTGTGTGTGTGTGTGTGTGTGTGTGTGTGTGTTGCACCCACTTTAATATAGAGACACAAGAGCCCTCATTGAATATGCACAAAGCAGAATGGTAACTGACATCTTTACCTTTGCTCTCCACCTCATTGTATTGAGACACGATCTCTCATTGAATCATTAACTCATAGTTTTTGCTAAGCTGGCTGGGCAGAGAGCTTGCAGGATCAGTCTTCAGTGCGGGGCTAAAGATGAGCACAGTCGCGCTTTGCCTTTATTGTGAATATGAGATAGGAATTTGGTCTTTGTGATTGCAAAACAAGTGTTCTTACCTGCTAAGATATCTCTCCATCCCGCTAAACTCGTTTGTAACCCCAAAAAGAATTGATAATAATTGTATAGGTTATAATATCCTGTTGTTGTTGAGCTTAAATAAATAATATGGGTAGTATTCAACTTCTCCATTGTGTTTATATTCTAGAAATAAATATGAATAGTTTTCCATACTGATACAGGGCTATAACTTAGCCAGGTGTTAATATACTCAAATGTGGAAGGAAATATTTAGGATTAGTATTGTACTTCTAATGTCTGTCTAGTTACGGAATTTGCTGTTTCCAATAAACTACTTTTTATTGATTTTCAGCTGTCAATGCTTTATAAATGGATCCCTTGATTATCTTCTTTTCTCTTCCAGGATCAACAATATATGAAAGGAAACAAGACCAAATCCTGATGTGTACAAAATGCTAAGTCTTCCAATAATTTAATATCTACCCAGTGCATAGGGAGACATAGGATGCTCATCAGTGGCCAAGAGGGGACCAGATTGTCTTTTCCAAATTGTCATGCTGTATTGTAGAGTAGACAATGTTGAAAATTCCAACTGTACTAAAATGAGTTGTATGAAAGGCTAACTCATAACTCCAATCATAATAAAACTCAATTAAAATGGAAAAACAGCTTAAAAGGTAAATTCTAAATGTAATATAAGACATCTCCATAGTAATAAAGTTTTGTATGTGTGAAGCAGTTTTCAACATGTGCTTGAAGAAAAAAATTGCCGTGTTAAACTAGTTTAGGTGAGGCATAGATGGTCAGTTTTGTTCTATAGTTTTTCTATACAGAAAAAAAAAACTGCAAAACATTTAAGTGTTAAATGTCATTGTTAAAAATTTCAACAGAAATGTCTTTGGATTTTTGAAAAATTGGGAATATAAATTTCTGTAGGATTTAGTTCTATTACCAGGAAATATATAAGATTTCAAAATATAAGTATTAAAAGCAATATAGTTCTTTCACATAATGAAAATAATAGCTATTTGTATATAATCATGATGGGTAATGATGCAAAAAAAAATGCTCTGAAAATCAGTCAGCCTTTTCTACTTGTTTCATTAAAAAATAATATACAGAGGTATCTTTTTAGCAGTTTTGCCAGAACTTCTTGGATCTGAGACCAGCCCAAATTTGTAGCAAAACAGCACTTTAGAAACAAAGAGAAAGAAAAGAAAGAAAGAAAGAAAGAAAGAGAGAGAGAAAGAAAGATCCAGTGCAACTGTGCATTCCTGCATTCCCCTGGCAGTTAATGAATAGTAGCAGAGTTGTACTGGTAAGTCATGATGGCAGCCAACCTATAATAAACATTAAAGATCATTGAAGACAGGTTATGTGTTTTTGCTCAAATATCCTATAGCTGAGACTGTATAGGCTTTATTTGTAAGAAATACATTAATTCTGTATTTATGGTATGTGATGGTAAGTTTTATTTGTTAACTTGAAACATTGGCAATTACATGAGAATGGAATTTCAATTAAACATTGTCTAGACCTGGTTAGCCTGGCCCATGTTTATTAGGAATTGTCATGACTGGCCCAGCATGAAAGTGGACAGCACCATTCCCACTTAGGGTCCTGAACTGCATAAGAAAAGAGAAAGTTAGGTGAGTGCTAGACGTGTACATTCATTTCTCTCTACTTTTGACAGTTGATACAGTGTAACTAGATAATTCAAGTTCCTGTTGCCTTGGTTCACCATAATAATGAACAATAAACTTGCACTGTAAGCTGAAATTAACCCTGTTTCCCCTTGTTGGTACTTGTCAGATATTTTATCACACTAACAGCAAGGAATCTAGGGCGTAATGTTATAATGGAATCCTCCTTCTTAAAGTCTTCAAAATCTGTCAGACTAGCAAAACAATATGTGTAAAAAGTGATGTATTAACAAATCATCAAACACTTGCCAAATACCCACAAAATAATAGGCTCTTTGAAGGAAATAAAATATTAGACTAGCAAAATTAATCTCAAGGACAACAACCATATCTTTTTGTTTGTGCTGCTTCTATATAATTACTAGAATTCATTGGCTAACCTAAATGATTTTATTTACCTTTTCAGAAAGTTTTATCAATATATTGCATCTAACATAAAATTGATGTACTACTTTGGTTCTCTACCAGTAAATATTTTAAGAGAATAAAGCCTAAAAAGTAGAGCTGAGAGTCAGTAAGATAACTGCTTGCTGCATCTGCCATCGATGGAGACTGGAATAGCCCTAAAAGAACCCATTGATTCTAAACAACCCAGAGAAGGAAAGGGTTCTGTGAAACCCTCTCCCCACTAACCTTCTTTCTCCTACTTAGGGTGGGGAAGTTGGAAGGGAAAGGCTTTAAGGAACCCCAAGTAAAATAGAGTTTAAAAAAAGAGAACTACAACCAAGGCCTGTGGCCTTGGACCTAGCTTCTTTCCAGGCAGTCACCTTTTAAACCTTAAATGCTCTGAATGCCCATGAGATAAAGACTTGGTGGTCAGTGTGGCCTACCCCAATCATCCCAGATTGGTGGTAGACACATTAAGACATGATGCCAAGGGGAGGTTTATATGATACTGCAGCTATGTCCTTGAAGGACAGAGTAGGACCCGGGCTCCTTCCTCTTTCCCTCTTCTGCTGCTTAAAGCGAATCTGTTTACTACTGCATGAGGTAGCACTATTGGCGTGCTTTTTAAAAACACTTTATTTTACATTTCTTATATCTCTTTCTCCCTACTCCACCCCAATCCCTTCCAACACTCCAACACCAGGAAGGAGAGAGAAAGGGTTAGTGAGACATAGTTCTCATAGAGGGCATAGTTCTCTTAGCTGTTCCTGCTGGTTAGGGTCATCAGGTTCCTTGGAGCCAGTCCTATCCTTATTTCAAGAGATCTCCAACATCTTGTCTCACAACAGCAACCAAGAGCTGCAGGTAGAAAGCAGCAGCCTTGTTCTTTCTTGGGGTTCCCCAACACTCTCTGGGCTCTGGCATTTATTCTCTCTCCAGGGTACTCAGATTTAAACTAGCTGCAGCTGACAAAGAGCTCCTCTCAGAGGCCATATGAGACAAATAGTTTACATCTGTGGACCATCTGAATTAGTCCCACATCCCACACCTGGGATTAAAATAAAACCATGTTCATATCCAGAACATACCACAGCAGACCCACAATATCAGAGCCAACCAATAATAGACTGACACTTTCAAAGCAACAAACCAAATAAAGAAAAAAAAACTGTTTTGCTTAATTAGTTGATTTTTTTCATCTATTTGATACAATAATGAAAGTGTCTGATAGAGCAGTCAAGGAATATATGGGTAATAGTCTGATATTCATGTGTAGCCCAGGAATATATATAGAAAAAACGTTCTATAATAAATAAAAATACAGAAATCAGTTTGTAAGAATATCAAGCAAACTGTTAACATTGATTTTCCTTAGAAAATGAAAAGCAATAGTAAATTCCAGAGTTGTTGGTGGAAGGCTTTACTTGTTCAAATACACACACCAGTGAGGGTGTTCTTCACACAGGTGTTCAGGTATGTCCTATTAAGTTTTCTTGAAACAATCAGGTTTGAAATATTATTACCTACCCATTATGGTTTATAAGGATTAAAGTAGATAGTAAGTATAAATATTAATACAGTATCTCACATGATAAATACTCCATAGTATAAATACATGTTATTCAGAAATTCTTTATAAGACAAATGGTTAGCCACTTCTCAAGTCATTTTTAGTGTTCACACTCTCTCTATTTCTAATGATAAACATGATGCATTTCACTTATTTGTAATGAGAAATCACGCTTTGTAAACATATTAAGCTGATGATTAAAGGAATGCCACACAGGCTAGCCCATGTCCCTATCTCAGAGAGGCATTTTGTCATCTGAGGTTCCATCTCCTCAAATGACAAATGATTTTACTTTGTGTCAAGTTGACATAAAACCATTCAACATAAAAGCCAGGACAACTGTTAGTCATTATCTGTTCATCTCCCCACAAAACAGGCATTACTACAAATTTCAGTGCATAGGAAAGTTAACTAAGATAATTGTATCAATTTTATAAGAAGTACAAAAACGGGAAAAAATGAACAAGACATGATCCTTGCTTTTCTAGTAGTCAAGAGGAAAAAAAAATTCTTAAAGAAGCCAAAACAAAAACAAGTGGGTTTAAAAGGGGAAAGGGGGAAGAGAGAAATGGAGGAAGGAAGGAAAAGGACAAGAGGAATAAAGGAAGAAAGCAAAGAAGGAAGAAAGGAAGGAAGGAAATTAATAAATAAATTTCCAGCTCTCTGGTATCATGGGGGAAACCGTCCCTTTCTAAGGAGGCACTTCTTACATAGCTTTCAAATTGGAGCTTGCTGGACCCTACTTTTGCCTTGTAATTCACTAAGATTAAGAAAAGTATTTTAGTATATTTATCCTATCTCATAGGTCTAGTATCCACTTATAAGTGAGTAGATACCATGTTGTCTTTCTGCTTCTGGGATACCTCACTCAGGATGATCTTTTCTTGATCCCACCATTTCCCAGCAAATTTCATGATTTCCTTGTTTTTAATTGCTGAGTAGTATTCCATTGTGTAAATGTACCACAATTTCTGTATCCATTCCTCCCCTGAGGGACATCTGGGTGGTTTCCAGGTTCTGACTATTACGAATAAAGCTGCTACAAACATGGTTGAACAAATGTCCTTGTTGGGTACTTGAGCATCTTTTGAATATATGCCTAAGAGTGGTATAGCTGGATCTCGAGATAGCACTATTCCTATCTGTCTAAGAAAGCACCAGATTGATTTCCAAACTAGTTGTACAAGGTTACATTCCCATCAGCAATGGAGGAGGGTGTCCCTTTCTCCAAAACCTCTCCAGCATGTGTTGTCAATAAACATACTAAAATCTGTACACCTAAAGAAGCTCAACAAGAAGGAGGTCCCAGTGTAAGATGATCAATCCTCACTTAGACAAATGGGATGGACATAGGAAGTCGGAGAAAACAAGAAACAGGATAGGAGCCTACCATAAAGGGTTTCTGAGAGACTACCTAGCAGTGTATCAGAGCAGATGCTGAGATTCATAACCAAATCTTGGGCAGAGTGCAGGGAATCATATGAGAGAACGTGGAGTTAGTAAGACCTAGAAAGGACAGGAGTGCCACAAGGACCAAATATATCTGAACACAGGGGTCTTTTCTGAGACTGATTCTCCAATGAAGGACCGTGCATAGATATAACCTAGAACCCCTGCTCAGACGTTTGTCCATGGCAGCTCAGCATCCAAGTGGGTTTCCCTAGTAAGAAGAATAGGGATTGTCTATGACATGAACTCAGTGGCTGTTTTTTTGACACGCCCCCCCCCCCCGAGGGAGGAGCAGCCTTGCTAGGCCACAGAGGAGGACATTGCAGCCAGTCCTGGTGAGAACTGATAAACTAGGGTCAGATGGAAGGGGAGGAGGACCTCCCCTATCAGTGGACTTAAAGAGGGGCAGGGAGGAGATGAGGGAGGAAGGGTGGGATTGGGAGGGAGTGAGGGAGGAGCCTACAGCTGGGATAAAAAGTAAATAAACTGTAATTAATATAAAAAAGAAAAAAAAAGAAAATATCTAGTTACTTCCCAGATTCCAGGAACACTGATGTTCTGAGGACAACACTGAGAAACAACAACTAGAGTAGTACTTCTTAACCTTCCTAATGCTGAGACCCTTTAATATAGTTCCTCACGTTATGGTGACCCCAACCATAAAATTATTTATGTTGCTACTTCATAACTGTAATTTTGATACTGTTATGAATCATGATTTAAATAACTGAGTCTTCAAATAGTCCTAGGTAACCCCTGTGAAACAGTCATTTGAACCCAAAGTGGTTGTGACCCACACATTGAGAACCTCTTTGGTTTCTAAAGCATGTGATTAACATCAGTAGGCTTAGACAGTGAATCATATTGTGAATTGTATTGTGTGTCTGATGAAATCTTCTTTACAAATCATTGCAATTACAGGAAGCAATGAGCTTTCTCTGTTATTGATGCATGGGCTGAGCAGACATTGACAAACTTGGGCTTGCATTCCAAACAGCATTTGAGATTACTTTGTGTTCTGATTTATACTGTTCTATAGGGTTTCAATAACAAAATGCAAGAGAAATCTCTTTTCTCAGCTGAACCTTGCACCAGACTATAATTCTAAATGTGGAAGTCTAAGACAGGAGGAATACAACTCAAAGCTTTTCATGAACAAAGAGTGAACATAGGCCATTCTGGAAAATATATTGAGCCCCTGTCTCAAAGTAAAAAAGTAAATAGAGTAGATATGCTTTATCAAGTGCTTCTCTTGTCTGTCTCAAATGCTCAGTTCAATCATCAGCATTTAAAACAAAGGTAGACAGACAGAAAGACACACACATATGTACATATATACATACATACACACATATGATAGATAGATAGATAGATAGATAGATAGATAGATAGATAGATAGAT
>NW_026587216.1:45417580-45451312 GCF_907164565.1 Psammomys obesus | reverse complement strand
GATAGATAGATAGATAGATAGATAGATAGATAGATAGATAGATAGATAAGGAGAGAGGGTTAGATACAGATGATGAAAGGCAGAAAGAAAGAAAGAATTACTTTTTTCATAGTATGGAAAATGCGAACCCAGAAACAGTGTCTTTCCTGCTAGTTTTCACTGAGTCTCCGAGCTTTCCTTCTGAGTTCTGGATACTGGTGACTCCCGACGTGCTTTCGCTTATACATAAGCCACTTGCACCTCTGCCTCCAACAACACATCGTCTTTCTCTTGTTCTCTCTTCTTCCTGTGAAAAAGACCTCTAGCTGGATTTGGGGTCATGCAGACTAAAATCAACCTTACTTTACTAAGTTGCCAAGGACACAAGTTTCACATGGAAACATAATTTGCAGCTCTGAGCAGATTGTACTTAGGGATACACTCATGCACCTGTGTGTTTGCTCTTCCAGTTTCCCAGCTTCTGATTTACAAGTGGTTACAAGCGAAATATTTCAGTTCTTCCTCAGCCCTCGGTGTAACTAGGAGAGACAGAAAGTACATAGTCAGAGTGACTGTGTAAGTTTCACGCATTGAATGCCACCTGTGTACAAAACACTGTTGCTTTATTTCACTAATGCCATGATGTGAAGAAAATGTAAAGTCTGTAAACAACCACACTAGACAGTCACAAATTGTCCAAGGCAGGCATTTTACTCTCCTCTTCAACACAGTTAAGCCATATTATCCTAAACTTGGAAGCAAAAATTCCTATAAACATGAAATTAACCCTTACGTACTTTTTTCATGAAAATTAAATTTTCTGACCCAAGAATTGTATTACATTAGAATTTATAAGTATTAATAAATTCAAAGCTCTATATGTTATATCTCAATAATCTTCCAAGAAACGCTCATTTGATGGCCACTGTGGATCAGCAAAAGATATAACAGAACACAGATTCTGTCTGCTAGGATACTAGCATTAAGAGGAATGGAGACTGCAAGAAGAATGATTTTTAAAGTAGCTTGTTGAGCACAGATACAGATATGGAGAAAGGAGCTTAGAGCTACTTGGGAGAACAGATTAAGACTAGTTTCATAACGACACGAGTTAAAATAGTGAGTGGTCAGGTGTCAGCTTCAAGTTGATTGGGTAACATCGTTTGGAACGGATTGTCTATCTATCTGTCTCTCTATGTGTCTGTCTTTGTTTCTCTCTCAGTTTCTATCCTCACCCTCTTTTGCCTCCCCCTTCAGTGCCACTTTGCTGAACCACTTCACTCATCAACTTCTAGAATATGCGCTGTGTTCGCTCAGTCTCTCTTCACCTTTCTCTATTCATTTCCAGTCCCTGAAGTTCCATGTTAATGGTCTTTGATACAGGGATTCCATATAAATTGCTCCAACCTAGAACTCTCCTCCAAATTCTACTCGTTTATCAAAAACCCTTTCTATGTTCCCATAGATATTTTAATACTATCATAACAAGCTTCATAAATCCACAAATAATCTCCTGGTTATCCTCATAAAAATGTATCTCTCCTTTGGTGGGCTTCACCGCAGTAACGTAACCCTATTCTTACATGTAAGGTTGCTCAGATCTAAAACACCAGTATCATTTATTTCCACTCATCTCCTTATTTGACTATTCCTGTCCGGTCAATTATTAAATACGATCCATTACCCTGAAGACATATAGAAGATCTGGGGGAATTGTATCACATCTGTGCTTTTACGACTCAAAACAATCAATTTGTACTTGTATTATGGTAGAAACATCAATGATTTCTTTGATTTTAGAATTGCCTCCCATTTAGCCTATTTCAATGTACCAGAGTAACAGCACCAAAATTAAATGATGTTGGAAGTGGGGAACGACTAAAAAGTTTTTATACCACACAAAAGATAAAATCCAAAGCTTTTTACATGAACCATGCTCTGTCCTGCCCTTCTGTCACATCTCTAGACACTTTCTTTCTTAACTTTTTTTCTTTATTAATTACACTTTATTCACTTTGTATCCCCCTTCTGGTTCCCTTCCTCCTCCCGTCCCAATCCTCCCTTCCTCCAACCTCTGCATGCATGCCCCTCCCCAAGTCCACTTGTAAGGGAGGTCTTCTTTTCCTTCCTTCTGATCCTAGTCAATTAGGTCTCATCAGGAGTGGCTGCATTGTCTTCCTCTGTGGCGTGGTAAGGCTGCTTCCCCCTCGGGGAAGGGGGGTAATTAAAGAGCAGGCCAATCAGTTCCTGTCAGAGACAGTCTCTTTTCCTATTACAATGGAACCCACTTGGATACTGAACTGCCATGGGCTACATCTGTGCAGGGGTCTTAGGTTATCTCCATGCAGGGTCCTTGGTTGGAGTATCAGTCTCAGAAAAGACCCCTGTGCTCATATTTTTTAGTTCTGTTGCTCTCCTTGTGGAGTTCCTGTCCTCTCCAGATCTGTTTCCCACTTCTTTCATAAGATTCCCTGCACTCTGCCCAAAGGTTGCCCATAAGTCTCAGCATCTGCATTGATAGTCTGCAGGGCAGAGCCTTTCAGAGGTCCTCTGTGTCAGGCTCCTGACTTGTTCCCTCTTTTCTCCTTCTTCTGATGTCCATCCTCTTTGCCTTTCTAGATAGGGATTGAGCATTTTAGCAAGAGTCAAATGACTCTTAAGATTTCACCTTACACCCATCAGAATGGCTAAGATGAAAAACTCAAGAGACAACACAGGCTGGAGAGGTTGTGGAGAAAGGGGAACCCTCCTCCACTGCTGGTGAGAATGTAAACTTGTACAACCACTCTGGAAAGCAACCTGGTGCTTCCTCAGACAACTATGAATAGGGCTTCCTCAAGATCCAGCTATACCACTCCTAGGCATACACCCAAAAGAGGCTCAAGTACACAATAAGGACATTTGTTCAACCATGTTTATAGCAGCCTTATTTGCAATAGGCAGAAGCTGGAAACAGCCCAGATGTCCCTCAGTGGAGGAATGGATACAGAAATTGTGGTACATCTACACAATGGAATATTACTCAGCAATAAAAAACAAGGAAATCATGAAATTTGCAGGTAAATGGTGGGATCTGGAAAAGATCATCCTGAGTGAGCTACCCCAGAAGCAGAAAGATGCACACGGTATATACTCACTCATATAGAAATATAATATAGGATAAACCTACTAAAATCTCTGGACACTTTCTATGTCATTTCGTTTCATTTTTTATTACATTCATTAGGAGCTACATGTATGCCACAACACACATGTGAGAGTCAGAGGGCAACATGTAGGAGTTGGTTCTCTCTTTCCACCATATAGGTCTCAGTGACTGAACTCATGTAAAGACAGAAATAAATGTCTTTTCATCCCAGATAGAGAGGGCACCAAAGAATCAAAGAATTCCATCCAAACCTGGTTAATGAACTAATGGGTTTGCTGGGGGCTCTCACGGGAGCAGAGTGAACTGGAAGCAGCTATACCACAGTGAATTTAACTGAAGACTCTACAGTTATCTACATCTCTGAAGAGTCTGGCCAAAAGCATATTTAGCTCAAGAGATAGCATGGATAGCTTAAGAAAAGCTGAATCACTAAAGATTATCCACCAAAAGACCAGCAAGAAAGGGTCCCTTTTCAACATTTTTTTTCTTGTGTAATATCAAACATGAAGAAGAGCCTCCACAGGATCTCTCCTAAAGACTCATGAGTTAATGAGGTCCACAAAAACCTCATGAGCCTTGAGGGAATGTGAATAGGCTTTATCTTGTAAGTATCCTGTATAAGCAGTCACTGTAAGTGTTCTTCCAGCACAAAGAATCTTGCCAGTTGGGAGCCAAGGAATCCCACAAAGTCACACCATGCAACAAACCTCACACAAGAGATTTATTGCAGAGAAACTCAGAAGGGTAGCTGCCTCTGGATGGAAAGAAAGACTGGAATGGACTGGGCACAGGGGTATGCTTTCATAGGGTCTTTGGAGGATGTGCAATGAGCTAGTAGAAAAGTGCAACTCAGCTGGAAGTATTATTTTGATAGTTAACACTGAATCACAAAGGTAGGAATTTCAGAGTCTTGGAGCTTGGAATCAAGCCAGAGGCAAAGTGTTTTTTTTCATTGACCTGTTACCCTACAAGCACAGTTGCTCTGATTCAACACAGTGTTAAATATGGCAGAGGAAACAGCCGTATAACAAAGGAAAAAGTGAAATATTTCACCACTGAGAGGGTAGTAATTGAGTAAAAGCACAGGCTGAACCCTGGAGTACAACAGCATTTCACATAGAGACAAAGGATCTGAAGGAGTCAAAAAGGTAAAAACCACTGCAATAAACGATAGAATAAATATTCATATTCAATCTAACTTTATGTATGTTGGACCAACATATGAATGAATATCTTTTGGATGACCTGAAAAATTCTAGATAAACTCTGAACCACTGTGGTAATAAAAAAAAAAAAAAAGTATCAATCCACCTCATTTAGGCAATTGACAACAGACTACTAAATAATGAATCCACTAAAATTCAACATTGCAAACTTAGAAGTACCCGACTAAAGTTACTTATAGGAGTATGGGTGAAGAGCTACTTACAGGAGCATGAACAACTCAAAGGTAACTGCATCTCTGAAAGGACCACCCTGCCTACGTAACAGTTCACTAGAGCTCCCTAAAAAACTTGAAGACAGTTCCTTGGAGTCAAGAGTCCTCCTGATCAGTCATTACAGCTTTTGCAGTCTTGGACTGGCCTTGTGAATCTTGTTAGTTTCAGGAACTCCATGAAACTTTTGTGTAATTTCCTTCCTGAGTCTTGTAAGTTTTGTTTACTTCCTGAATCTTAAGGAGGCTCCCTTCAGGATGGAATGACTCATTTCACAGGAAATTGCTACATAATCATAATTAGAATACAAAGTTCTTTACTTATTAAATTCATGTGTTGATGATATTTGTAGGTGAGATATTTTGGAGGCCTTCAGGATTGTAGAATGTCATTAAAGTGAGTGACTTTATAAATAGATTAAAAGAGATCCAAACTAGTCTCCTTGCTTTATCATACCATGTGACGTCCTCAGCCATATTATGACATAGGTTAAAAAAAAAAAAAAGACAACAAAAACAAAACATTGCTCTCATTAGATGCTAGTGCTTAGGCTTCTAAATCGTGAAAATGAGATCAAATTATAACATAAATTCTTTATAACTTATCGTGTATTCAACCATTTCATTACATAGCTACAATTAATGGCTTAAGACATTATTTTCCATGGTCTTCCGTTAGCTTCAAAAACAAAACATCGTTACTTGAGGAACTGGCAACTATGCCTTCCTTGTCTTGAGAGCAGTCTATACAAGACTAGGTTCTCCATCAATCAAACAATCAATCAATCAATAAATAAAATAAGTTCTTATAGAAGAACAAGTCCCAGTTCTCTGTTGTTTCAATAAGAGTGGTTAAGTCAGAATGTTCAGGAACAAACAGAAAATGAAACAAAAATGTCATAAGTCTGAACATTTTAAGTTTTTCATGCCTCAAAATTGATTTCAGCTTTCCAGATTTAGCTTCCCAACTTTTAAAATTCTTTTGAACATACTTGCCACCCTTACGTTGTTGCAGAAGAAACATGTTTCTGTTTTTTTAATACAATTCTTAATGAAAGTAGTAACTCTTTCCCTGCAAGTGATTAATGCATGCATCCCTAACTGCCTTCTGTTCAGTTTCCAAGGCAAATGAGCACTTCTATAACATACTCAGCTTATTGCTATGCAGTGGAAGTGTGTATGTGTGCTTGTGTTTGTGTCAGTGTGTGTGTGAGAGAGACTTCCTAAATTAAAACATTCAGGGATCTCATGAAAATAAGAAAAACTAAAGACTTCATTGACATTAATAACATTGTCTTTTATTATTTAAGGCCAATATTTCATGATTATGTTTTTGCCAGTAAAATAAATATATCCAGAAATAAATCCAGAAATCCTTGCTTTTCTCATTCCCAACAAGTTCTTCATTCTCCAGCACCCATGGCTTTCAGCCTTTGTTCTAGTCCTATTCTGAATATTTGCATTTGTGTACTTAAACGTATATATCTTTGGGGGATTTTTCTCATAAATAAATCATCTTCATAACTTACTCTGCAACTTGTGTTTTTCAATTTAGCATCTTGAAAATCCAACTTTGTGAATGCACATACAGCAACCTTATTCTTTATAAAGACTGTTTATTATTCCAAAGTATAAACAACCCATACTGTGTTTGCTTTCTGAGACTGTGCCCTGCCACTGTAATTTCCCATTGAAAACCTGCTTTCTCCAGTGTATTTCATTCTTGCCTTCTCTTGTTACTGGTTTTAAAATGTACTAAACACCAGAACTGACACTAGGAAAGCATTTAGTTTTTCTTATTTTTCACTTTAATGCTCATTTTTCATTTTATTGTGCATTTGTCCATGTATATGAAAGAAAATTATGATACCTGCAACATATGGTCAATAGAAAAATCCATGTGCTTTAATGCAAGACATTATCAACTTTCAGAGCTGCACATATAAACACCGATATAGTTATCATATTCCTTAACATTTCATTTACAAATTATAATTTATGGAAAAAGTATTGTTTCTGTACAGTTCATAGTCATAATTTTAACCATGATGAACAATGAATTTTCCCTAGTGTTTAAATATTCACACTTTGTAAAGCGCTAAAGTATCTCTTCATAGTCAAAGCATTGTGTGAAAACTTAGTTCAGAGTCATCTTTAATTTTGGATATCAGTTCTTAGAAAGAGCCATGGAAAATTATCATACTCCAAAGTTAATGTGTGAAGCACAAGAAACGGGAAAACCTAACGAGTAATGATGAAACCCTTACCTCATTTTCTTTTGAGCCCACAATTTATTTTCATAACTCAAGTCAAAGAAAAATAGTAAAGTTCTACACTGGAAAATATCCTCATATTGTACTCAGGAAGCCAGAGTTGTGCACTGAACAGGGAAAGGAGCTGTGGGCTGTGTACTACTTTTTTTTCTACAAGCATGCAGAATAAGATCAGATGAGTGACCAGCCAAGAATTAGCGACCTCAGTGTCATAAGTTCACAGAGAGCAAAAGACAGGCATTAACGGTAGGCTGTATCAGTGTTCCAACCCTAACTTGGCTAAGAATTGTACAAACATAACAAATAAATATCTTGCCATATCTGTATTAAAATAAATTGTCACACTGTTTTGTTTCCATATTTCCAAGAATCTTCTTACTGGTTCTATAACATGAGTATACTTCTTTTAATATATTAATTTCTGCCTTCCTTCTGTCTGCTGACATAGGCCTTTGAGCTTCAGCGTTAGCATTCGCACCTAAGTTAGTCTCTCCACACAGCCCCAGCACCTCCAGCATCCACTCATCAGAAGCCAGCACCCTTCTGCCCAATGCTTGCCATAAAGTTCTCCGGATACTGTCAATTCTGAAAGAAATCCCCACAAGTTTTGAAGCACCAGTGTAGTATCTATTAAATGTGACATATCACCCAGTAAAATATTATTCCAGCTACCTGGCAGATTGTGAACACAGGGTGTTATGATATAAATATTAGACGCCAGGGCAACAGGTGTGGTATAGGGAGGTTTACTGGGCCATGAGGGCGGAGAGAGAAAGAGTGACAGAAACAGAGAGAGAGAGAGTTGGAGAAGAGAGAAAGGGGGATTGGTGAGACGCCTGAGAGTGTCAGAGAAGAGAAGAGAAACTGAGGCAGAGAGAGCATGCAGTGACTGGCGGGTCCTTTATATCCGGCGTGCAGCTGAAGCAGATCTGACACCCCTGCAGCACATGATGACCTCAGGTTTCCCGGCAACCTAGGAGTGGGGTAGTGCATAGGCCTGTGAATTAACACAGGGTCCTTCCTAATTACTTCCAGAGAGGCCTCCTCCAACACTCTTATCAGCATTCAGCTTTCTTCAAGTAGGGAGACTATAATAGAGCTATAAATAATAAAAGATTAACCAGGGTCTATTTTCTCAAAACATCCTTTAACATAGCCCTCTATAGTTCACCTTCTCAACATATGAAGAGGTGACATAACTAAAAATAATTTTTTTTTTTTTTGAGAAGGAGGCACCCAACCAAAGAGCATGCATGAACTGGGCCTGGGGCCCAACACATAGGCAGTGATGGGCAGCTTTGTCTTCTTGTGGGTCCTCTAGTGAGTTGCTCAGATGCTGGTTATGGCACCGACTCTGTCGCCTGTTTTGATCATTTCTCACTGGCAGCACTGCCTTGCTTGGCCTCAGTGAATAAGGATGAGCTCAGTCTTGATGAGACTTAATGTGCTGGGATGGGTTGGTGTGGGGGAGGGCTCCCCTTTTCTGAGGAGAAGGGCAGGGGGAAGAGGGAAAAGAGTGAGGAGAGGGGAGACTGGGAGGAGAGGAAGAAGGGGGCTATGATCTGGATGCAAAATGAATATACAAATTAAAAATAAATTTAATTTTTTTAACCTAACATCACCCTTTTTCCTTCCTTCCTTCCATCATTCTTTCTTTTTCTTTCTTCCTTCCTTCCTTCCTTTCTTCCTTCCTTCCTTCCTTCCTTCTCTTCGTCTTCTTCTATACAATTATATTTGTGTTGACTTTTGTTGAAATATTCTACTAGGTAGATAAAAATTACATAAAAGTAAAAAATTTTTAAATAATATACAAAGATCAGCTTACACATTTCTAGAAAAGCAATAATAATAACTTCTTATTGAGATTATTTTGAGAAATGAACTGATGTCTAAAGCACTTAGGTAGGTCTGGCCCTAGTAACTACTGTGTTAAGTAGGAGTGATTTTAGCCTTGTTGGTTTGGCCTTCCTTCTAATTTCAGATTCACAGTGGTGGAGTCAAGGTCGAGCTGAAGCTTCATATGGGAGGGCTGTCTAATATGGGAGCCTGTGTTCAGAGCTTATGAATGCCTTGAAAGGGGAAGCAATGAAAGTGATTTATTATGTATAACATCTACAATTTCATATTTTTCAATATTCAGACTAACACATAAACAGGTAAAACAAATTATGTTAATCCTACTTTTCCCAAACATTATAATTTTAACATAGGCTATTGAAATATATTTTTTCATCTTTTAAAAATATTAAACTATTCTCTGACATTTTCATACATGTCTGGCTATCTGGTCATACTCATCCAACCACCTTCACTCATCCTTTCCCACCTCATCACTGCCTCTGCTCCCATGAAGTCCACATCCTAGTTCATGTGTTCTTGTTTTGTCTTCATTTTGTCACCCACTGGGTTTAACAGTGCTTCTTGGTGTGAGGGTGAGTATGAGACTATCTGCTGGAACTATGTATCATCAGTAGCTTCACCAATGATAACAGTTATTTCTCTCTTCCCGCATCCCGGAACCACCATGAGCTACCTCTCATGACACACTTTGCACTCCATGTTGCAATGTTTCCTGCTTTGTCTTATGTAGGTCCTACATACTTGAGAGTTCATAAGTACCATGATCGTGCTGTGCCAAAAAGACGCCATCTAATGTCCTCCATCCTCCTTTTTGTCTCTCATATTTTTTTCTGATTACACTTCTGCAAGACTCCCCAGCCTTACAGCTGATCATATGGGTGTTCCATTTAATAATGAGTATTCAAGATGTGTTGAGAATGTTTTTAAATCTAATACTCAATCATAGTGACTTATAAATATCTCAGCTTTCACTAGATGCACTTTAAATATTCAATGACTACCTGTAAAGTCTGTGTTGGTACAGGCACTCACGGGGAAGGGCCATGGGCAGAAGCGGTGTAAAGCCACTGTCTAAGGAAAGACTAACATACCATCATATGTCAGCCACATACTTTAGAGTCTTATCTTCCTCATAAATTTATATCCTCTTTAGAATAAGGTCTGAAGCTTATTCATTGGACAACAAACATAGCCAGGAATCACAAATGTAAAAATTAATAAATGCATGGACGATTGAATGAAATAAAACTAGAGGCAGATTGCATTGTTTTAATTTAGAAAAGTGGATGAGTCTGAAAATCTAAAACCTCTACAGTGAGATCCTCTTTCTACTGACAGAGTATCACAACTTACAGCAGGTGCTTAGCTTCACTATCGTATGCATCTGGAAATCATATAAAATTCTTAATGCTATTACACAAAAAAAATGTATACCCCAATTGTCAATGCAGTCACAACTCTCAATGCAATTACTTGACTATATAAAATTCCTTTTAAACTTTACGAAGGCTAACAGGTAAAATTTGTTTTAGATAATTTCGTATAAAAATTACAAAAGAATGAACAATTGTATGAATTTTAAAGTACGGGCTGTTAGCAACACGGAGGTTTTAATCTGATTTAACGTTTAATTTGCGGGTGAGTAAACCACCCCAACTACTCATGCTGTTTTGAGAACTACTAAAATATTCTGGTTCTCCTTAGAAGACAAAGCCCATGCTAACCACAATATTCCAGGCAGGCAAACAAGCAAGTGATATTATGAAACAACTAGTTCTCTGCACACCCTTTGCAGTTATAAACCTGTCCATTAGACTATATTTTGAAGCACCACACTGTCATCTCACTTTTGAAGGTCACTGTCAGTGATGGTCTATAAGTCAGTCACTGGCCAGGTTCTTTTTCTAAAAATGTACACACAAGGGCACACATGTATATTTAAGGCTAAACATGAGAACATGCATGTTGTTCCTGAACCTAAGTTCATTGTAGTCTGTGTTTCCAGACTTGGGGGTCAAAATTCATGTTGATTATGACATCTAACGCATCTACTAATACTGATACACCTAATTTTAAGACACTCATCAGTCTCAGGAGCAACACCACCCAAAGGCTTATGGACTACCAAGCCCATAAGAACTTAGGAAGAAAGTTCTGTGGCATACTACACAATGCTGCTCTCCTCAGGTTTCATGCACATAAGAATCTCAACCATGTTTGTAGCAGCTTTATTTGTAATAGCCAGAAGCTGGAAACAACCCAGATGCCCCTCAACTGAAGAATGGATACAGAAATTGTGGTACATCTACACAATGGAATATTACTCAGCAATAAATAACAAGGAAATCATGAAATCTGCAGGTAAATGGTGGGAACTGAAAAGGATCATCCTGAGTGAGCTATCCCAGAAACAGAAAGACCCACACGGTATATACTCACTCATATAGACATATAATATAGGATAAACGTACTAAAATCTGTACACCTAAAGAAACTAATCAAGAGGGACAACTCTGGCTAAAATACTCAATTCCCATCCCGAAATGCAAAGAGGATGGACATCAGAAGAAGAAGAAAACAGGAAACAAGTTAGGAATCTGCCACAGAGGGCCTCTGAAAGGCTCTGCCCTGCAGACTATCAAAGCAAATCTGAGACTTATGGACTGTTGGGCAGAGTGCATGGAATCTTATGAAAGAAGTGGAAAATAGTAAGATCTGGAAAGGACACGAGCTCCATAAGGAGAGCAACAGAACCAAAAAATTTGAACACAGGGTTCTTTCCTCATACTCATATTCCAACCAAGTACCATGCATGGAGATAACCTAGAACCCCTGCACAGATGTAGCCCATGGCAGTTCAGTGTCCAAGTGGGTTCCATAGTAATGAGAACAGGGACTGTCTCTGACATGAACTGATTTGCCTCCTCTTTGATCCTCTCCCCCTGGGGGGGGAGGGGAGCAGCCTTACCAGGACACAGAGGAAGACAATGCAGCCACTTCTGATGAGATCTGATAGACTAGGATCAGAAGGAAGGAGAGGAAGACCTCCCCCTATCAGTGGACTTGGGGAGGGGCATGCATGGAGAAGGGGGAGGGAAGGTATGATTAGGAGGAGGGAGGAATTTATGAGGGGATACAAAGTGAATAAAGTGTAATTAATAAAAATTAAAATAAAAATTTAAAAAAATAATCACTCCAGGGGGTTGCTCTTAACTTTACACATCTGGGCCTTCAGAAATTCGGATTGTTTGAGTCTGGAATATGGCTTAGGAAATATATTTTTAAAAATCAGCTATGGAAATAAATAAAGAATAGCAAAATGAGAAAAAAATAGCACTAGTGATTTATTCAGAGCCTGCCCTAGAAAGGGAGTCAACCACCATTGTTTGCATTTGACAGAAACTCGAAGGAAGGTAAAGGAGAAAAATCTTTATGGTGAGAATCAGAAATAAGGACTTTGAATATGCTCTGCTAGGAGGCTACTGGAACTGGGAGCCAGAATGACTGACAAAAGCATCCTACGCTATTGGAGACGGCTGTATGCTTGGCTTCCTGCAGCTGGTTCACACTGGGAAGCAGGGACAAAAATTAACGTGATCGCCAGTTATGAACAGAGCTCTGGACATTTGTGGACCATTTCAGAGATGAGATTGTTTGGCTCCCTAGAATATTGGATTAGCTAATAGCCTAGTTCCCTCAACTGGTCGATTTAGGTAGTCGTTTGTCTGTCATACTACTGTTAATTACGAATCAGAGCTTTATTATTTTATGTACAAACAGACTATCATCTATTTACAATTCAATTAGTGTATGGTTGTGCTTATATGACAGTCTTTGAAATATGAGACCATGAAGATGGACAGCTTATTAGAACTGTTGTCAAGGGCTTGAGAATTGGGACAGAAAGAACGTTGCAAAGAATCATGTTGATGAATACAGAATTTCATATATTTTCCAAATTCATAGAACTATTTACAACAAGGGGAATTTTTGCTATTTGCAAATTTTTATAGCAACTCTGATAAAGAACCCACGATAGAATTCAGTTTGTGACATTAATATAGTTGTATTGTAGATGGATGAACCGAGCTCATTGGCATTAGTGGGGAAGAAAAGTTAATGTGTAACTTTAGGATGCTGTGACTCCACCAGATGATATGGGGCCAAAGAAACTTTGCTCCACACTTTAGTAAGTGTATCCTTCACTAGAATCAGGTTATTGCATTTGAAAGATCGTAGGTTTGAATAAATATGTCATAAACTGCAAGTAATAAAAAATAATATCCAGATCACTCGCTCTTATGTGCCAAAGGGGAAATTTGCCTAGTGGACACAAAAGGATATATCTAATAGGTGGGGGTGTGGCAGCTTGGCATATCTTTCCCTGGGAATAGCAAAGTAGTGGGAAGAAACTGGGAATGTCCACAAAACTAACCAATCAGAAGATTTAGGTCATAAACCTATGTGTATCAAGAGCCTGTCATAATCTACCATTGTGTATGCATGCACACTGAGCCCAGCAATAGACAGACCAGTAAAAGTGCCTGGTGATCAGTGTTCCAGAATCTGGTTGTTGTCGAAAGATGAGAAGGTTCATACCAGCGCCAGCTTGAGTTTTTTCTTTCCATAGTTTCCACAGAGATAAAATGAAGACAGCTGCATGGTAGGGTTATTTTCAGCCTGTCTTATTTTGGAAAGCTACCTCTCCTCTTCTTCCTCTTCAGCCCTGACTTAGGTTTGTGATGTAGAAGGTTCTTTGCTACCCTTCTCACATTTACCAGCAATCTAGACTCTGTGAGACACTGCAACCTTCACTGCAGTTCGATAGCCCTGTATTCTCTAAGACATAGTGTTGCCTTTAGTATAGAATCAATGAGTGTTTTTGCAATTCTAATTCATGACCGTTTTGCTGTAGAGAGCCTATGATTCACACAAAAACTCAACAGGAAGTCTTTACCTGTTTTGGTATGTGTGTAAATATGCAGTACGCACATGCAATATTGACTGTAAGTTGTGTGACCTCTACCACCTGTTGGTGGAAACCAGAGGTTGAGGTCAAGTGCTTTCCACTTCATTAACTTAGACAAGGTCCGACACTTGAACTCAGTGCTTATCGGTTGAATTTGTCTTGCTAGCCAGATTGCCTAGTGAACCCGCTGTCACTCACTGTCAGGCACTAAGATTATTGGTAATTGGTCGTGTACACTGGCTGTTTGTGTGGGTTCTGAGAACCCAACTTTGATTCTCATGCTTGTTAGGCAAACGCTTTATCCACCCCGCCATGTTCCCTGGCCCCATGTATAGCACTGTAAGGATCACTACCTTGAAGTCTGAAAATGCTCTTCCCAATACCTTGTGGAAAAATAACTTAGCTTCTTCAAGTCTCTATACTTAGCTTACAAATAATGGGGGTCATTCCCTGCTCACAGGTTAGAGAGATGGCTCAGTGAGTACATGTCCTTTACACATGCGCGTGAGGACATAATTTCAGTTCCCATAACTCATGTAAAAAGTTGAGTATGGTTGCATAACCCACAACCCGGATTTGGAGGGAGAAGAGAGGAGGATCGCTGGCGCTTGCTGCTCACTATCCTAACTCTAGTGAGAGACCTTGTCTCACTAGAATGAACCGTAGAAATGACAACATGGAACATCTAACATCCTCTTCTGTTCTCTGTGTTCACAAGAGCATATCCCCCAACCCCAAACACCATTTACATACACTCGAGAAGTAGTATTCACAATAGTCCCCTACTCAGTTTTACAAGATGGCGATGAGAATGAAATGAGATTGTCATGGCAATAATGCCTAATAATCTATTATATAAAAACTACACAAATAAAAATTGCTGTAAAAACTGTAACTATTAACAAGAAAATTCTTCATAAGATAGAAAATTATTTAAAAAAAGAACTCCTCATTAAAATGTTACTGTGCTCTTTACAAAGTGTGATACACTGTTCTACAGGCGTCAGTGGACGCTTCTGAGAAGACACTCGGGATATGCTTAGATGGACCATGCAGGGGAGTGAGTGTTCTCATTAGAAAATGACTATCAGGTCTCATCAGGGCTGCTGGATCCTCTTTCTCTGTGGCCTTGTAAGGCCACCTAGACAGGCAGGAGGTGATCAAAGAGTAGGAAACCAAGTTCAGTCCAGTGACTGCCCCTGCTTCTCTTACTAGGGAGTCCTACGTGGAGACTGAGCTGACCATGGGCTACATCTGAGCAGGGAGTCTAGGTTATCTCCATGCATGATCCTTGGTTGGTACATCAGTCTCTACAGGACCTTCTGAGGTGGATAGTTTGGCTCTATTAGTCTCTTTGTGCAGTTCCTGTCCCCTCTAGGTCTTTCTATCTCCCCATTCTTCCATAAGATTCCATGAACTCTGCCCAAAGGTCAGATATTAGGGAAGGAGGACCTCCCCTACCAGTGGACTAGGGGAGAGACATGGGGAGGAAGAAGGAGGGAAGGTGGAACCATGAGGAGATGAGGGAGGGGTCTACAGCTGAGATACAAAGTGAATAAATTGTAATAAATAATTATAATGATAATAAAGAGAAAATCTTCAAAAAGAAAGAAAATGACCATTCAGAACTATGCTTCACTGTAGGCCAGTGTGAGTGACCTAAAAGATAAAAAAAACTGCAAAAGTCACCTCAGGGAGTGACAGAGCATGTAAGTCAAACTTGCTATTCTTGCCTATTTTATGAGACCAGCCATGCTGTTTATGCCATGTTCTGAATATTCTATTTCTATTTAACTACATTCTGCAATTCAATCCCCCAGTGGCAGATGCTCCACACTTGGCAAACTCTGTGGGCAATTGAAGGATTTGTTTACCTTTGCTCTGAAGCTCTGTGTCACTTGTTCCTACATTTCTATACTGAGAACAGAAGGAGAATAAATACATAATAGAGAGAAGCAACAACCATTACCTCAAAAATGGGCTGGCTTGATTTGTGTTTTCCCTTTACTGCAATTAAATATTTTTGTAATAGTGAATGCCAAATAAGTGCAATGGTCCAGGAGAAAATAGAGAAAACAAACGCTAACAGCCACAATGTGGCAGTCCCAGTTGTATTTGGATGTAATCATTAACTTTGTTCCTCTTGAATTTACAGAGAAAATAGTGTTATTCTCTAACATTATTCAGAAACCTTGCAAATTAAGTTGCTGTCAAGAGAGTTCAGCTCAAGATATGCATTTGAAAAATGTGGGTAAGGAGTGGGAATTTAGAGTAGAATTGAGGCATTTCCTCTATTTTTCAAATTATATTCAGTTTCATTTTCTGAAGAAAATTGATGCTAATGTGGGACAGAAACCTTTCAGTCAATAATCTATGGCTTTATAAACACGTTGTTCCTTGGAGGCCATGATTTCAGCAATGTCATTTCTAATCCATGTAGGCCAGCTGACTTTTTGTATCAATTTTCAATTTCCCATCACAGCATAGCATTGTTTGGAGTGCTAAAACCTCCTCCTTCTTTCCATAACTATGATACCTTTTGATTTCTGCAAATTCAAATAAACCCACAAAGGGTCCCAGCTCAAACCCACCTATAATTTTCCTCCCAAAATAATACTACAAAAGACCAGCATGACTCTACACTGCATGAAATAGAAATTATTCTCTGCGCTGTTTTCACCTTTATTGATACAGAATATATGTTCATATTATATATATTTAACCGTTTCTTCAATTTCCTTTTATTGTTGTAAATATTGCTCTTTAAGAGACCAGGACACATTTTGTGTGTGGTATATGTGTATGTGCATGTGTGGGGGTGGGGGTGGGGGTGGTGTGTGTGTGTGGTGTGTGTGCCCTCAGAGGCCAGAAGCAAAGGTTGGATCCCTGGATCTCAACTAGGAGGTGATTGTGAGGCAACTGGGGTGACTACTAGGAACCAAATTAAGTAGCTCTGGAAGAGCTATGGATTCTCAATTCTAAGCCCTCTCTCTAGCCCCAAGAAAGAGCTTTTAAAATACCTGTTATTTTATCCATATGAATTCAAAATTTATTATATTGAAGAGTCTGGTTATACTTTGGGGGTCATTCATTTCACATTTCAATTTATCTGCCTGGTTTTGTCTTTTTAACAGAGGAGAATGAAGTCCTGAAGTCAATAGGACTTCAGGAAAAAAATTCATGCCCAGGACAAAGTAAATTTAAATGAGCTTTTGTTGTATAATTTTGACTGTTGGCTATAGCTTCTATGGTTTGTAAGTTATTTTATGTGTTTATAAGACACCTTTGACCAAAATTGGGCTTTGTAGCTATTCCCACTTTTCATAGGTAGAAACAAACAATTTGGGTTTGTAATTAAATTCTAAATTCACAGGAAAAGAATGAAAACTCAAGGAGTTTCCAGCAGACATGGTTGATAACACTGAAGCATTTTATAATTTGTTATGGTTTTAGTCATCTGTGTGCAAAATGGTTATTGAAGTAGTTTCAATATTTAAAAAATTATGTACTTCCTCATTTGCATAATAAAGTTCAGGCACCACTATAAAACACTATAAACGAATATCATATATTGTGTATTATTTATGTTATAATATAATATAATATATATATAATTATGCTAGTATTAATTCTACTCACGAGGAATTAAAATTTTGTTTTTAATACGACCTAACAGAAAATCCTATTGCTACAATAATTCCTTCACGGTATGTACAAAGGGTATGGTGTTTTAGAAGACTACAAAAACAATTGGAATATGTATGCTTCCATTTAGTTTGATAGTTGTTCTAATTTGTTTCTATTATTGTAAACAACAGTGTGAGCAAAAGTTCCTTGGGTTAGAAAGGTTTTATTAAAACTTACAGTTTGGACAAATTGTGGGCAATAGGATTTTGTCTGGGTTGGGATCCCAATCCCTTCATTTTTGCCTGTTTACAGGAGCGGATGGTTCAGATTCCATATCCCCCACTGCTAGAACTCTTATCTAGGGTCACCCTAATAGATTCCTGGGGATGTCCATTGTCGTGGGTTTCTAGATTGTCCCTGTCATACCCTGCCAATCAAATTGTCTCTCCAGTACTCTCTCCTTCCATCCTCCCCTGACTTTATCCCTTCTTTTCCCATCCCCATCCTCTCCTCCACCAGTTCCCTTCATCCATCCATCCCTGATGTGCAGTGGTAAAAGATGGAGCAGAATTGGAGGGAAGGGTCAACTAACAATTGGCACAGCTTGAGATCCATCCCATTAGGGGGAGCCCACCCCTGACACTATTAATGATACTCTGCTATATTTGCAGACAGGAGCCTTGCATAAATGTCATCAGAGAGGTTTCACCCAGCAACTGATGGAAAGTGATGCAGAGACTCACAGCCAAACATTGAAAGCAGCTGAGAGTAATCCTGTGGAAGAGTGGGAGGAAGGATTGAAGTGCCAGAGGGCTCAAGGACACCTCAAGAAAATTTACAAACCAACTAACCTGGGTCCACAGGGCTCAAAGAGACTGCCAACCACAGAGCATGCATGGGATGGACCTAGACCCTCTAACATATATAACAGTTGTGCAGCTGGGTCTTCCTGTGGGATACCTAAAGCAGGAGAAGGGGCTCTTTCTAACTCTGCTGCCTGCCTTTTTTACCCCTTTGCCCTGACTGGGCTGCCTTGTTTAGCCTCAATAGAAGAAGAGTAGCCTAGGTTTACTGCAATATGATATGCCAAGGTGGTGTCCATGGGAAGCCTCCCCTTTTCTGAGAAAAAGGGGGAAAAGGGCGGGTAGGGGCTTGGGGGGAGGAGACATGGAAGAGAGGTGGGAGAGGAAGCTGCTGAGATCAAGATGTAAAGTAAATAACTTAATAAATTTAAAAGAAAATCTGAAAAGTTGGAATCATCATGAAGGAAAGCCAGGACAAGAGCTCCCGACAGGAACCTGGAGACAGTAACTGAAGCAGAACCACAGGGGAGTGCTGCTTGCTAGTTTGCTTTCATGGCTAGCTGTTTGCTATTTTATACAATCACCTGCCCAAGGCTGCCAGTCCACATCAGTCTGAATCAAGGAAATGTTCCACAGACTTGCCCACAGGCCAGTTTGATATGATACATTCATCCACTGATGTTTTCTCTTCCCAGATGGTCCTGACTTGCCAAGATTATAAAAGACTAACTAAATGCTGGCTTATTATCTTTCTTGGGACTTAGTGAGGCATTTGCTCATATGATATAAAGTAATAGAGGAACTGTTTTTACATTGTTCATCTTAGCCAAAGAACATCTCTCAATACCTCCTTTTATAGCATTTTAACCCACATCTATCATGCCCTACAAACTGAAGAATGTTAAATATAGAAGAAAGCTATTATTCTCATCACAAACATAATCAGCATCATTCTCTTACAGGAACAATGCTTGTATCCCTGTTTTCTTCCTTCCATAAAGTACCATGCATGAAAGGAATGTAAAGTGAAGGGTTGAAATACCCGGAATGATTGAGTTGCTCTTGAAAGGTGATTTATTCCATTTACTTCTTCTAACACCTGACGAAACTAGGTACATTCTGATGGTCAACTGTTTCCAAACCCAATTTCCGTGGCTTGTCAACTGGATGCTTCACTCATGTGTTCAGGGAAGCAGAGCTCACTTCCTGAAGAAGGCAGGCTCTCGTGCCCTCACTCTTTCCATCTGTAAAAGGTTCTTGCTCTATTAGTCAAGAGGGGCTATGTTTGGCTGTGGTGATAAACTAACCAAAACTTCAGCTAAAGACATAAAGATTTTCATGTGTATGAATCCCAATGGAAATCAGTGATTTTTCCAGTGACACTTTTTTTGGACCAGTTGTGAATTTCTGAAGTAACCTTTGCCTATTGCAAAAGGAAATTTATTTGAGAAGGAATGAGAACTACATTCATCTGTGGGTAGGAGCGTAATTATTTAGAAATACAGTTAGAAATTCATTGGTTTAGGAAAATGGAAGTAGTAGGTTCTCCTCCAGGGTCCACTAGCTTATAGTAGATAATTGACTAGATTTACAGTAGTGGGCATGGATTCTTTCTTACTGAGTAGACCTTAAATCCAATTAGGCAGCTACTGTTCAGTTACAAGATAAAAGAACCACTATTGCACTATGTGATATGTGTTGCCAGGTCAGTCATTTTTGTGGTTCACAGGCTTTACAGCCAGCAAGAACTATTGACTGTTTTTCTCCCTTGACAACTTACATAGTACCTTGAGATGCTATGACAGCTGGTCCATAGTGAGGAGGCTTCTGGGACAGTTCAAGCTAAATTAGACTATCAAACAAAATCGCCAATGCCAGGCAAGAGAAACCTCCCTTTAAGTTGCTGGTCCAAGAAATTCCCCAAACAATGTAAGCTATTACCCTGGTTGCCTCACAGAAATTAAGATTTTATTGATAAAGATGCTATACACTTCAAAAACAGAAACTAGAGAAATTCAGGAATTTTTATGTTCTTCAGAAAGTGAAACTCAAGGCTCACTCACCAAAAGTCTCCATTTGAATTTAGGAATACATGCTAAATAATGTGTGTTATTATGCCTAGCTTTCTCTCTTTAACATGTACCTTTCTGGTGGACTTCAGTGAAACTTGAAGCGATATTCAGAAACTCCTGTTGCTGTAGCTTAATAGTATTAATGCTGTATTTAACATAACCGTGGCCCATTACCTCTCACACCTGCAATGAGCCAGGAATGCACTGTCTGCTTCACTGTGCTGACCTGGCTCAGCATCTCTATGGTGGTTGCTATACCAAAAGGACTCGTAATGTATAACTCCAATCTACTAGAATTCTAACTGCCTGAACTAAAATATTTTTAAACATTCAAAAACTACCCTTGCTGAACTGATCCCTATGTGGGTTAAGGTAGTTTTAGGGATACATAATAGCTATGATTCACAAGTCACTCAATTTTTCTGTATTCCAGTTGCCAGAAACATAAAATGTTTTTGTAATAAAAAAATATGATACTAGGAATTTCAGAATATATACACCAGCGTGTTTACATCAGGGTCTTAAAGTGAAGTTACCCTACATGCTAGAAGACACAACCACATGAGTGGACACAGTCTGCCTGCAATTACTAAACTGTTCTAGAAATCATTTTAATTAATTCATTATCTATATCACCTTATTGTTGCCTGTGTTAATGAAATACCTATAATATTTCTCTGAATAAAACTACCTGCTACCCGTTGTGGTGGATCAAAATTGTAATCCCAGCTCTCAGAATGCTAAAGCAGGATGACAGTATTGGCTACCTAGAGAGACTCTGAATAAAAATAAATAAATAAATAAATAAATGTTACCCATTTCTCAGTTTTATTTCCAATTGCATTAATTTTTTAAAACCAGCTTTTATTTTCATTGCCATTCCTTGTTTATTTATTTATTCATTTAAGCAGTAAATAGCAATTCAACGTCCTCTATATGCTGTGTCTTCACATGAATGCTTAGGGATCCCAAAAGTATCCATGTATCCTGCTTTCTGATATATCTTCACTTTCCAGTTGAGAAATCATTAGATTAATGAGAGATGGGCTGCGCTTCAATGATTCAGACTACAGAAAGAGGAGATGTTTCCTCCACCCTGGAAAGAGTAGTTGTTATCATGAATCTCCATTTATTTCAGCAAACCTTTCCGTACACACATAACGATTAATCCCCTCTATTTGCCATGTTTTATAGGTGATTCAGACTCAGCCTGGCCAATGTCTTTTTGAACATCATTTTACCTTAACAAATACTTTCCTCATTGTTTTGTTATCCACATGTTATGATGCTATAAATAAATGCCCAGAACTGTGTAATCAAGATCATCAACAAAACTGAGACCAAAACTAAAATGTTTTTCAAGTCACTCAGAATGATTGCAAAATTGACTAGGAATAATAATTAAGTGTTGGACTAAAGAATTCATTGATTCCCTAAAGATTCCCTGAAGAAAGGATCAGTGGAGGTACTAATTTTTAAAGATAGCTTGAAAGTGTGAGACATGAACTTGTCATGAGAACAAGATTAGATTAGGTGACAAATTAACACAGGTTTTTCTTAGGACCCTAAGGATCCCTTACTAGAGCAAAGGGTCTCTGTTGAAAAGGAAAGAAGATATAGGTAGGCAAAAAGATAGGCCAGAAAATGAAAGGAGATGCAAGATATTTGGGGAATTTTTAATCTGTGAAAAGCAACTTTTTTTGAGAATATTTAACATTTTCTTCACTGTGTTTTTAAGGTGCTCATTTTTCTTAGATTCATGGAAAAAAAATTAGTGTATTCTTCAAATGTCAGCTGTGATGCTTTTATCCTCAGGATACAACCACCAGTCTCGCCAGAGTGGATGAAGTATATCTTCCTCCCACAGTTCTTAAGCATAGAAAAGGGCATTTCGCCCACTAATCTAATAATTTCCAGTTTAGAACTGAAGACACACTAGAAAGAAAGAAAATGATTGATGGCTTAGGTGATTGGTTGGTTAGTTAGTTGGGTGATTATTTTGCTGGTTGGTTGGTTGGTTGGTTGCTTGCTTGCTTGCTTGCTTGCTTGAATGACTGGTTGGTTAATTGCTTGATTAGGTGATTGGTTGATTGCTTGATTGTGTGATTGGTTGGTTGGTTGCTTGGTTACAGAACCCTAGCATTCATCTGAATCCCCAGAATGAACACAGAGAAAACTTCACCCTTCACCGATGCTTGCTGCATAAGTAGATGAATGAATAAATAACTTAATTGGAAAAAGGTAAATAACAATGAAAATAAGTCTAAACTAAAAATACATATACAAAGAATGGGACTCCATCAGTCAAATTGCTTAGATCTAAAGTGTGATAGAAGTATGGTTTGAAAATATATAGCAACATTGCTATGTTACCTGCTGTTGCTGAATCATTGTGATCTGATAAGGGCGGCTTAATACTGTGATTTTTATTCACCTGAAAAAAATCAATAATATGAAGAATTACTTTAACTTAAATGGGTTTCATAACAGAGGCAAATATGATTTAGTTTGAAACAAAAATTATGAGACAAAAATTCCTCAGCATTTATTTTAATAAGGCTCATTTTCATATGGTAGCAGAAGGATTAGAAGATGATTGTTAAAGGGAATTATTCAAATGTTCCTCTTTTTTGGTAGGCAGAGTTTAGAAGAATAATTGGAGTTTAAAATGTAAAAGCCCACTGTCATTCAAATATATAAATAAGTATCATAGTGTTGTGAGACCATGGCATCCTAAATGCTTTTCTTTCATTCTCTTTGGATATTTTAGCATAAGTCATGAGAATACAGAGTTCTTAGGGGGAGAAAAGTAAGAATGACTTCTTATGGTCTAACTCCTATGTCCTCAAGCAATGAAAGATGTTGAAGGTGCCAGATAATTAAGATTCTTCACTGCACCAAATGAATTGGCCTAAATGGAATTTTGTCAACCATGCCTAGTGGGATCACTGTATCTCCCTTGCTGAGGAATGAGCCACTTATTAAGAACAGACTGAATGGAAATTCAAGTCAAATTAAACATTAATATTTATATTTCCTTTTAAATTTTCTGCATTCATAAAACCATCCATTTTTTGTGGGGAAAAGGGGTCATTTAATCGATTTTCACTATTTCTCAATGAATACCAACAGCTTCAGGCAAAATTCATTAAAGTAACATCTCTACCAGAGTGAAACACAAATCCAGTGAACGATTATATTCAACATTTGGAAATTCAGGCTTCAGGCTGATGGAAGTGATTCAAATAACTGCCTCATTAAATGTTGAGAGCAAAGCAGAGAGGATGTGTCACTCTAGATGAGCAACTCTTTCAACTGTTGTTCACACAGATTTTTAGTATTGAATGTAGATAGATAATCCAGGGCATAAACACCCATCATATTATGCAATTAGTGCTAGAAATACATAAGTGTATAAAAAACATGTACACTAAATTTTCTTGCAAATAAAGTCTCATTGGTAAAAACACAACTAATAAATGTCATATTTATGCTTAGTATCATTTTCAAATGTTGAGAAAATAGATGCTTATTTTTACTCTTCTATATCATAGAAGGGAAAGATTAATAATTTGTGTGTTTATTGAATTGGTGGAATTTATTCAATATAGCTTAAAATATATTATTTTAATTTATTCTGTTTTCAATATTTAACCAAATGTTCTCTGAAATTTTAGAACATCTTGGCAGTGTTAAAACCAGTTGATATAGGAAACCCAAAAGTATAAAGATTGGCTAGTTTCCTCTATTGAGAATTCTCTGTTTAGCTCTGTACTCCTTTTTTTAATTGGATTGCTTGATTTGTTGCTGTTTAACTTCTTGAGTTCTTTGTATATTCTGGATATTAGCCCACTGTCAGATATAGGGTTGGTGAAGATCCTTTCCCACTCTGTAGTCTGTCATTTTGTTCTGAAAACAGTGTCCTTTGCTTTACAGAAGCTTTTCAGTTTCATGGGGTCCAATTAATTAATTGTTGATCTTAGAGCCTGTGCTGTTGGTGTTCTGTTCGGGAATATTGAAAGGCAGAGAAACACTTAAATAAATGCTCAACATCCTTAGTCATCAGGGAAATGCAAATCAAAACGACCCTGAGATTTCACCTTATACCCATCAGAATGGCTAAGATCAAAAACTCAAGTGACAACACATGCTGGAAAAGATGTAGAGAAAGAGGATCCCTCTTCCATTGCTTGTGTGAATGTAAACTTGTACAACCACTTTGAAAATCATTCTGGTACTTTCTTAGACAATTAGGTATAGTGCTTCCTCAAGATCCAGCTATACCACTCCTAGGCATATATCCAAAAGATGCTCAAATATACAAGAACATTTGCTCAACTATGTTCATAGCAGCTTTATTCATAATAGCCAGAACCTGGAAACAACCCAGATGTCCTTCAACTGAGGAATGGATACAGAAATTGTGGTACATTTACACAATGGAATACTACTCAGCATCTAAAAACAAGAAAATCACGAAATTTGTAGGCAAATGTTGGGAACTAGAAAAGATCATCCTGAGTGAGGTATTCCAGAAGCAGAAAGACACACATGGTATATACTCACCTATAAGTGGATATTAAACATATACTATAGAATAAACATACTAAAATCTGCATACCTAAAGAAGATAAGGAGGACCCTGGATAAGACAATCAATTTTCACTCAGAAAGGCTAACTGGAAGGACACTGGAAAAGGGACAAAACAGGAAACAGGACAAGAGCCTACCACAGAGGTCCTTTGAAAGACTTTACCAAGCAAGGTATCAAAACAGATGTTGAGACTCACAGCCAAACTTTGGGCAGAGTGCAAGGAATCTTATGAAAGAAGGGGAGATAGAAAGACTTGGAGGGGACAGGAGCTCCACAGGAGAGCAACAGAACCAAAAAATCTGGGCAAAGGGGTCTTTTCAGAGACTGATACTCCAACCAAGAACCATGCATGGAGATAACCTAGAACTCCTCCACAAATGTAGGCCATGGCAGCTCAGTGTCCAAGTAGGTACCTAGTAAGGGGAACAGGGACTGTCTCTGACATGAACTCAGTGGCTGGTTCTTTGATCACCTCTCCCTGAGAGGGAAGCAACCTTTCCAGGTCACAGAGGAAGACAATGCAGCCAGTCCTGATGAGACCTGATGGGCTAGGGTCAGATGGATGAGGAAGAGGACCTCCCCTATCAGTGAACTGGTGGAGGGGCATGGGAGATGAGGAAGGGAGGGTGGTATTGGCAAGGGATGGGGGGGGCTATAGCTGAGATATAAAGGAAATAAACTGTTAATTTATAATAAATAAATAAAATTTTAAAAACAAGGAAAAAAATTGGCTAGTTTATGTAGAGTGAAAAAGCATATCTCAGTGACAAAGGTAGAGTATAGCTTAAGTCTTTTAGTTAAGTTTTCCAGTCAGTCAACAAAGGAAAATGGGGAAAAAAAAGAATGATTCCTTAATAAACTTAATGACTGCATAGTTTATCTAGCAGGTGTAGCAGATGAAAGGAATGTCAAGATAATTAAAATGTAGCCATGTAAAAAATAACACTCCACAAGGGGTCTTTCCTGAGACTGATACTCCAACCAAGTACCATGCATGGAGATAACCTAGGACCCCTGCACAGATGTAGCCCATGGCAGTACGGTGTCCAAGTGAGTTCCATAGTAATGGGAACAGGGACTGTCTCTGACATGAACTGATTGCCCTGCTCCCCCTGAGTGAGGAGCAGTCTTACCAGGCAACAGAAGATGACAATGCAGCCACTCCTGATGAGACCTAATAGACTAGGATCAGAAGGAAGGAAGAGAAGACCTCCCCTAACAGTGGACTTGGGGAGGAGCATGCATGCAGAAGAGGGAGGGAGGGATTGGTCCAAAATTTTAACTCAGTTGTTGATCCTTCTTTGTCAAACTATACATGGTTTTTACATTTCTCTCTCTCTCTCTCTCTTTCTGATAAACTAAGTTCAGTTAGCTATGTCTCAGCCTATATATCACACTGTATTGAAATTTTCTCCACAAAATATATTAGTTTGTTATTTTTTTAATTCAACCACAATCAAGTTTTTAAGACACCAGGAAAATAAAGCAAAATTTTATGGACTATAACCTGAATGCCATCTAACCCATTTCCTGGTAGATTATTTGTTCCCCTTTGATACCTCTCGAACCTCATCTCCACTGTCTGTATTTCTATTAACATTCTGATCTATTAAACTCTTAAAAACTTCTATTAAGCTCTACTTACAATAATCTATTATCCTTAACCAGCTGCAAACTCTTCCGCATCCTTCTTGCAAACTATGTCAAAAGACTTGTGAGCTACCTGAGCAGGCTTATCTCAGCAATAACTGCAGTTCCAGCACCTAATTTGTGTATTAGTTACTTTTCTGATACCTGTGATAAAATACCTGGAAGTAGCAATTTAAATGAGGAAGGGTTTGTTCTGGATAATATTTAGGAAAATACAGTCCTTTGTGTCAGAGAAGACAAGTTTGCACGGTAGTCAGAGCTTGCCTATATCTGGGCAGTCCAGAAAGCAGAAACAAGACAGAAAGTAGGGTTGGAGAATAAACCTCTTGTCCTCCAGCCACTCCCTTGTTCAAGTTAGACTTCATCTCCTTGAGGATACACAACCTCCTAAAATATCACTGCCAGCGGTACCAAGTGTATAAATTTACGAGCCTGTAGGAAATATTTCACATCAAAGATACATGTAAGATGATTCATCCTTGTGACTTTCACTTCTAATAACTCTTTCAGATTCAAATGACCATGTAAAGTAGAATAATGGAGAAACATGGAACAATTTGAGTGTAAATATCCTTTTGAACACTGAAATTTCCAATGCCCCTCATTCCGTCTACCAGACAAGATTTTTTTCTACCCTTCTTGCTCATGCCTTTTATCACAGGAAGTTTCTTACTCTCGATAGTATGCTGATTGTCCCTTAATGATCAATTTATTACCCAGTGTGACAGCATTGGCAAATTGTAGAACCTTTAAGTAGGGTGTAGTGGGAGGTAACTAGATAACTGACAAAATTTTTTCAGAAAAGATTACAGTTATATAAAGTAAAATCAGGCCAGAGGTTCTGCTCTTCATATATATTCTGTTCGTATTGCAATTATAGGATCACCCAGTAATGGGCTTTGAACACTACAAGTAAATGGTTTTTCATTCTGAAATACTCAATGTTTCAATTTTACTTTTAAAATTTTTTTGAAATTGCCATTATATGTATACATTTTGCATGGTATTGTGTTATATAAGGGTATTTTCATACGAATACATACTGCATGTTGATCATATTTTCATCTACATTCCAGTACTCATCCCTCTGCTGCTATATCCCCTCTCTCTTGCCCCTAGACAGATGTCCTTTTCCTTATACATTCATTATTTTAAACACACACACACACACATATAATCTAGGAACCACATATGAGAGGAAATTGATATCAACCTTTCTAAGACGGGCATAATGATTACCTACAGCTGCATCTATTTTCCTTAAAATGAGATAATCTGTTCTCCTTTATAGCTGGAAAAAATTCCATTGTGTATGTCATGTTTTATTTATCTGTTCATCTGTTCTGTTTGAGAGCACCTAGGTTGCTATCCTGAATAGTGCTGTAATAAACATTAATGTACAAGAATCTGTATAAAAAGTTGGTTTGGGAATCCTTTGGGTAATTATCCATGAATCCATGAGTGGCATATCACTAAATTAAATGGTGTTTTTATTTGTTTGTTTGTTTATTATTTCCCTTTGAGGAACCCTATTCAATTTCCATGCTGGCTGAACTAGTTTGCATTCCCATCAATAGTCCATAAGTGTTCCCACTTATCTACATTTTATCCAGTATTTGTCATTGATTTCTATAGTGATTGATATTCTGACTGGAATAAGATAGGATCTCAATTTAGTTTTAATTTATATTTCTCTCATGGCTAGTGAGACTGAATGTATGTATGTATCCATGTATGTATGTATGTATGTATAAATGTATGTGTGTAAGTATATATGTATGTATGTATGTATGCATATATGTGTAAGTACGTATGTATATGTGTGTATGTATATGTGTATACACATGTATATATTATATATGTGTGTACATATATGTACATATATGTGCATGTATATATGTGACTTTGCTTTTTCAACTTTTGATAACTGTCTATTTGTCAACCCATTTATTGACAGAGTTTTATTTCTTTTTTAAATTTTGCACATTTTAGATTTGGATTATTTGCCATATGTAAAGCTGTCAAAGATTTTCTCATTCTGTAGACTGCTTGATTAATGTTTTCTGTGATGTACAAAAGATTTTAAGTGAAGTTGTCAATTGTTGATGTTATTTCCAGAGGAAATGGAGTCTCTTTCAAAAAGTCCTTATTTGTGTGTATATCTTGAAATTTTTTTATTACTTTTTTCTTAAATATTATGGTGCCTTGGGTTTTACCCTGAGGTCTTTGTCTTATTTGGAGCTTTTGTTTCTTTGTTTGTTGTTTACAAAGTCAAAGAGAAAAATCTAGTTTAATTTGTGAACATGGATGTCCAATTATTGAAGACCATTTGGTGAAGTGGTTGTCTTTTCTTCAGTGAGTATTTTGGCATATTTCTAATATCCAATGTCATAGCTGCATGAGCTTATAACATGTCTGCATAGTCTATTCCACTTATATCTAGGGCTGTTTTGTGTCACTCTTAAGCTGACTTTGCTATTATGCCTCTAAAGTGTAAGTTGAAATCAGGTATGATGATACATCCAACATATTATTTTAGGTGTTTAAGATACCTTTAGTATCCAAGGTGTTTTGCACTTCCATACAAACTATCAATTTTTTTCTACGAAGAATATCATAGACTGTCTAACAAAAATTCCAGTACCAGGCATGAGAAACTTTTCAAATTAATGGTCCGGAGAATTCAAGCAACTTCAAAGATAATGTAGGCTATTTATTTCTGTGGCCCTTGGTTGTCTCCCAAAATTAGAAAGTATGACCCTCTTGCTGAAGACACTAAGCAGTTCTTTTTACCAAGACTTGGAACAATAAAGGTAGATCTGACTTGGAAGCCAGCTCTCGGAGGATTGGCTTTACACAGTACCAAATATGAGCAACAGCAAATGGACTCATCAAGTTGCATTTATGCATTAGTGTAAATGTGTGTATCGCATAATACACATACATAATATTTTTAAAGGCCATGAATTTGAGTAGTGGGAGGGCATGAAAGGAGGTAGAGGGGGTAAAGAAGAAGGGGAATTCTGTAAATTCTCTACACATACATGAAATGCTATAGGGATTTTGGTGTGGCATTGAATCTGCACATTGTCTTTGGTAATACAGTTATTTCATAATGTTGGTTTTTCCAATCCATTAAATTACAAGGTTTTCCTAGCTCCTGGTGTTTGGTTTCTTTCTTCAGTTTTCAAAGTTTGCATTGTAACAATCTTTTATATCATTCATTGAGGTTATTGAAAGGTACTTTTTTGAAACAATTATGAGCAAAACTATCTATGAGTTTGTGCTCAGCATGAATGTTATAGCTGTATGATGTCTAATAATTTTGTATGTTAGTATTGTTTCCTACTACTTTGATAAAAGTGATTGTCAGTTCCAACAGTTTTCTAGTAGAGTTTTATGATCTTTAATATAGAGAATCATATAATCTGTACACATATTTTGACCTCTTTTCTGATTTGAATCTCTTTCATTACATTCTCTAGTCTTATTGCTCTAGCTAAGAATCCAAACCATTTATGGAAAAAGAGTGGATAAAGTTAACACCTATGTCTTGTTTCTGACTTTAGGAAAATGCTTTGACTTTTATTCCGCTTACACAGCCTTTGTTATATTGAAAGCTATTCCTTTTATTCCTGGTCTTTCATGGTTTTTATTGTGGAAGGATGTTGGATTTTCTCAAAGCCTTTCTGCATCTATTGAGATAGTCATGTGATTTATGTTCTTAAGTCCAGTAGTGTGCTGTATTACATTCATGGACTCACATATAGTTGAAGCATATTTGAGTCTCTTGAGTAAAGCCAACTGAAATATAGTAGATGATTTTTCAAATCTTCTTGAATTACATTTGCAAATATTTTGCTGAGAGTTATTGCATCTATGTCCATCAAGAAAATTGGTCTATAGTTTCCTTTTTGTTGTTATATCTTTATTATGTTTTGTTTTTAGGGAAATAGTCACTTTATGAAAAGAGCTTTATAGCTATAGCTATAGCTTTATAGCATTTATTCTTTTTTCCATTTTATGGAATAGTTTGCAAAGCATTGGTATTAAATATTTAATGGTCAATACAATTCACCAGAAATCTATCTATACCTGAAATGGTTTTAGTTGGGATTTTTTTTCATTGCCTCTTATGTACTTGTTTAAATTGTTAATCTCATCTCAGCTTAATCATGGTAGGTCATTTGTAACTAAAATTCTTCCACAGTAGACTCTAAGTCTTTAAAGTAGTCTAATGATTTTCTGAATTTCATTGCTATCCGTTTTACTGTTTTCATTTAATCTCTAATTTGGATCTCTCATTGTTTTTCAGCTAGTTTGACTGTCTGACAATCTTATTAAATCTATAATGTTGCTTACTTCTGGTGTTTCTGTCTTACTTTATCTGGGATGACATCTCAACTAGGGAAAGAGAGTTACTGAGTTGATGCACTATAATGATGCTTTGTTTAACCTGTCACCTTACCTATAGACATATTTGCAGTTGGATTCTCACATATTCAGTGCCTGTATGTTTAGAACTTCAACATGCTCTTGATTGATTGTTCTTAATTAATGTCAAATAATCTTTTTGTCTCTTCTGACTCTCTTTAGTTTGAAGTCTACTTCATCATATAATAGAACAGCAACAACTCCTAATTTTCTACTTACTTTTGTTTAGAGAACCTTTTTCATCCTTTTCCCAAAGATACCGTTTTTGTTTTGTTTTGTTTTTGTTTTTGTTTTTTAATGGCGAGCTGGAGTACCTTCTTCCATCCTTTACCCTTGAGCTCGAAATACCATTTGTCATTTATGGGGAGCTGCATTTATTGGATGTAAGTAGAGAAATGCTGCTTTTTAACACGGTCTGCTAATCTTTGTCCTTTGATTGAGGAACTGACATCATTAATACTCAGGGCTATTATTAACAAATGCATTTTAATTCCTGTAAATTTTTTTGTTATTCCTCCATTTTGTAACTGTGATTTTAGAATGGCATATACTTTCCTTTTATGTCATGTATGTGTTTGTCTTTCTCAAGTCTGAAGCATTCTTTAAAGTATCTTCTGTAGAACTAGCTGAGTGGTTATGAATTCCTTTAGTTCACTGTTATTATGGCCATTTTTTTTTCTTTCTCTGGCAATCATGGCAGATTGCTTTGATGAGTACTGTAGGCTGTTGTTATCATTCAAGTATTAAAATCCATCATTATAAGAGCCCCAGGCTTGTGCAGTTTCTGTTAGGAAACATGTTGTTATTCTTTAAAAACTGCTTCTTAAAACATGTTGTTATTCTTTATGTGACTTGGTATATCTTTTCATATACTTTATTCCTTCTGTATGTATAGTGTTTTGAGCATAATGATATGGAAAGGCTCTTTTCTGTATGTTTGGTGTTCTAAATATCTCTTGCATCTCTCTTTAACCAGAGTTACTAGTTTTCTGCCACAATTTTGTTGAATATGTTTTCTATGTCTCTTGTTAAAATTCTTGTTTTCTGTCCATGCTTCATTCAATTTAGTCTTTCATAAAGTTTCCCATAGATCTCAAATGTTCTGTTCATAATGTCTTATTTATTTGTCTTCAGTCCTGATATGATATTGTCTCTCTCCTATCCTGTACTGGTGAGGCATTCCATTGAAGTTTGTTTGACTTAATTTCTCATTGCCAATGTTTCAATTTGTTTTTCTTCAGTGTTTCTCTAAGTAAATATTTGGTTATCCTGCATTAATTCCATTTTTATACAGGTGTTTGTGTTTACTTGGAATTCATTCAAAAGTTTCTGGGTTGTTTTTATTTCTTTGAACAAACTCATCTAAGTCACTCTTATTAAAAATGTTAAGTGGAATTGGTCATATAGATATGGCAATGTGTGTGTGTGTGTGTGTGTGTGTGTGTGTGTGTGTGTGTAGTGTTTGTGCTTGTGTGTGCTTTTTCTTATGGAATTTGTATATCTGGAGTAAGTCATTGATTGGATCTTTTAAACCATCCATACTCTTTCTTTTTTTAATTTTTTATTTAACTTTTATTAATTACACTTTATTCATTTTGTATCCCCCCATAAGCCCCTCCCACTTCCCCTCCCCACCCTCCCATCCTTTCTGCATGCATGCCCCTCCCCAAGTCCACTGATAGGGGAGGTTCTCCTCTTCTTTCTGATCTTAGTCTATCAGTTCTCATCAGAAGTGGCTGCATTGTCAGGGTTCTAGGTTATCTCCATGAATAGTCCTTGGTTGGAGTATGAGTCTCTGGGAAGTTCCCTGTGTTCAAATTTTCTTGTTCTGTTGCTCTCCTTATGGAGTTCCTGTCCTCTCCAGCTCTTACTATTTCCCACTTCTTACATAAAATTCCATTCACTCTGCCCAACAGTTGGCCATCAGGCTCAGCATCTGCTTTGACAGTCTGCATTTGACAGAGGCTTTCAGAGGCTCTCTGTGGCAGGTTCCGAGGTTGTTTCCTGTTTTCTTTTTCTTCTGATGCCCATCCTCTTTGCCTTTCAGGGCGGGGATTGAACATTTTAGTTAGGGTCCTCTCTTTTGCTTAGTTTGTTTAGATGTACAGATTTTAGTGGGTTTATCCTATGTTGTATGTTTATATGAGTGAGTATATACCGTGTGTGTCTTTTTGCTTCTGGGACAACTCACTCAGGATGATCCTTTCCAGGTCCCACCATTTACCTGCAAATTTCATGATTTCCTTATTTTTCATTGCTGAGTAATACTCCATTGTATGGATGTACCACAGTTTCTGCATCCATACTCTTTCAATTGAAGTATATTTAATATTCAAGAGAAGAAGGTATGATTGGAGTGTCATTTTTCTATGCAAGTCTGTTGTTTCGTGTACTTGTTTCAGTCCACAGATTTCCTCTTAGTGGCAAATACCTGCAAAATACTCGTTTACAAAGATAATCCCAGTAAGTTTCCAGTGGTGGTGGAAAGCCACCACTACACAAGGTGACCGTTCTGTGATGTAGCGGAGCACTAACAGTAGACCGTGTGCATGTGCACGCACACGTCCATGCAGACGTGCACACAGCTTAAAATAATCAAAGGCATCATCGCCGGAGTCTAGAGAACCAGCATTCATGTAAACCGGCAAGGGTAGTGGCACACATCCGCAATCCTGTACTGGAGAAGCAGAGAGAGCAGGATCCCTGGGGCTTGGTGGCAGACAGTCCAGTAGTTTATGTTCAGCAAGAAGCCTGTCTTAAAACGTAAGGCAAAAAAAAAAAAAAAGAATTAAGATGATAACCAGCATTGACTTCTTGCGCAAGCGTGTGCGCGCGCGTGCGCACACACACACACACACACACACACACACACACACACACACACACAC
>NW_026587216.1:45410961-45417570 GCF_907164565.1 Psammomys obesus | reverse complement strand
ACACACACACACACACACACACACACACACACACACACACACACACAGAATAGAGAAATAAAGAAGAAGAGAGAAAAGAAAGAGAAGCCAAGAGCAGAGCACAGCAGAGCTGGCCTGCTACACTGACAGCAGACATTAAAAGGAAGAAGAAGTGTGGAGAGAGAGCTGTGTAAACATATAGAGGCTGAACGCAGTCCTCTCTGAATGCAAGTTTCAGCCTCAGCTCTTTGGTCCCTTTCTTGGTTCCGTGACGTTTTACACACTGCTGGAAAGTCAGTTCTCGGATGCTGATCCCATTCGTGGGAGGCTCTCCGCAATCTTTCAGGATTTCAGCTCTGATTTGATGCTTGTCTCTGCAGCATCTTTCACAGATGCTGGTCTGGATGGCACTTCCGGAGTCAGTTCTCACCTCTGGCAGCCCTTTCAGGAGTTAGTTGAAAATTGATCCCTACGCAGTCCTTCAATATGGCAGGCTACAAATGTTGATCCTGGCTTTGGGCGGTCCCTCCCCAACTGTGTCCCCACTGCTTGGAGCCTGAGTCTGTGTCCACTGTAGGTTCTGGCTTGAACCAGTTTTCTACCACACGAAATACTAAAAGTATTCTTCTGGCAGGGTTCAAGAGTGCAGTCCCATGACATTTGCTCTTAGTTTCCCAAGAGTGTGCTTTCAGGGAGCCTGGGACTGCTGACTCATCAGGGACCTTTTAAAATAGCATTTCAGTGAGGATCTGGCTGAGCGTTGAAAGAAGAATATATTCCCCAGCGGCCCTCCTCCCTTTACAGCTGCCACAGGCAACTTTCTCCGTATTCTCTTTTGTTTATTTCCTGTAAAATGTCTCGGAGAGCACAGTACCACTTTTCCAAAGCTCTCTGCTCTAAACCTGGTTCAGGTCTTTCTCTCTGAGGAGGAGAAGACACTCTTAGCCCATGTCAATCCCTTTGCGACAGACTCGGGATTTTTCCTGTAATGCTTTTTAAAGCTTCCTGTTTTCTTTGTTGCTAGGATGAATATTTTTATAACTGTCACCTACATCATCTGACGGCTCTAATTCAGCTCTCCTGGAGAGTCTAGCGGCCCATGCCTGGATGCCATCCACCATCTTGGATTGCCAAAAATATTAACTATGTTATTAGAGCAACAACAATGCCATTCTTGAATGTAATAGACTGACTCACCAGATATCCTATTCCCTGGCTTCCGCTTTGTTCTGGGCTAACAAAAGTGGACAGTTGATAATCTGGAAGATAAAGGAATTAGTTGGGTACTTTGCCTATGCCTCAACATCTATTGACAGTCTGTTGTTTACAGTCAATGGCTATAGGCCTAATCAGAGCAGCCATGCGGCTCTGACCCCAAGCCTTCTCCTAGTTAAATACATTATTTTCTCTTGCTCCTGCACACTTCTCCTGTACCAGTCTAAACAATCTTTGATCTCTCATTTGACTCCTTCTGCAGATACAGTTATCTTCCTCACTTAAGTCCTACGAGTGTACCATGTCTTTGCTTTCAGGACACTCACTGGAGACAACTTCACACTGCACAGAACATAATCCTACCAACAGGAACTCAAGAAATGATCACTCTGTAATGGCACACATAGAAATGACCACTCTAGGGGACTAGAAAGTGGTTGAAAGTGCTTCTCGCTCTTCCAGAGGACCTGAGTTCAGTTCCCGGAACCCACCTCAGGTGTCATATAACCATTTATAAGTGCTGTACCAGGACATCTTATGCCCTCTTCTGGCTTCCATAGGTACACACACACACACACACACACACACACACACACACACACATCTTAAGTTCATACAAACAGACATACACAGAAATAAAAATAAAATTTAAATGAAATGACCATCTTATAAATAGCACTCCACTGTCTTTCATTAATCAGAATCCAACAACATAAGAAATGTCAAAAATGATTGAAAATAACCCAACATATATGATAGATGTCCTTATAAAAAAGTTACTTGTAAATATATAATAACAGTAAACATTTAAAGTAAACTAGCATAGGAATCACCCACAATTTCAAGCCTACCTCCACCACAAATATTAAGCAATGATTCATATATGCTCATTCTATAACAGCTTTTTGTTATTTCTTGTAACATTATATGCCATTAAATGTATAGCCTTTTTGTTTTTGTTTTTGGGTTATTAGTTATTTGTTTAAATCTATTTCTCATATTGGATGGAAGCCATATATCTGCCTTATAATTACAATATATCTCCAATATGTTATGCCTTGCAGAAAACAAATACTCAACAAATAATATGTGCAAAATAAATAATAAAATAAACTGTTTTAATTTATTATTCATAAAGCACCATAATAAAGGGTGTTTTATACACATGGCTGGGGTGGGATTAAAATAGCAAGCAACTCTTGCAAGGTTTGATAAATGTAGCATAGTTGGTAATAATACAGGACAATGTAGTATAGTTGGTAATAATACAGTCCTGTATTATTACCAACTATACTACATTTATCAATTATTATCCAATGAATAATTTGCTGTTATTACTATTTACAAGTGTGTGAATGTTTACATAAATTCACCTACTTTCAAACAGTACTTCTCCTAATTTCAAAAAGCTAGTAATCATAAATAATGTGTCTATTTTCTTATATTTCCCTGTCCTGTATTACAGAGGTCCTGATTTAATCATAGCTATATGTTTATACTATACTGATAACTTGGTAAATTGGTAAACAAAACGAAAAAGTCCCTTCCTTCATTGAGTAAGCATTTAAAGTTACAGAGATAAGCAGAAACAACTAAATATGATATATAATATGTAAGGCATCGTTATCAGGTTAAGTTAGAGAAAAGAGACATACATAAGGGACTGGCTGTATTTTACACTGGACAGAGGAGAGTACTCTCAGAGCAAGTGGCCATTTTTCTGCCCACTTGAAACCTTTGAGTATGTCAGAAAGAGAAATACTTTCCACGAGGCATACGTAGTCCTCCTTGGGAATCTCTCATACCTCTTGTGGCTCTTTGTTTCCATGACAACTTCGATCATCCAGGTTCTTGTTGTCTCACATTTTGTTAACTGCAATAATTTTCTGATTTATCTGTCTACCTTCAGTCATTTCCTCTCTTAAGCTCTCCTGTCTTCCACAGTGAGATTGATTTTAATTGTTCTTAATTATTTTATTCCGGCAAGGCAAACCAAGGTTGGATCTCAACATCCATTATAATCTCAGAGTTGCAGCTTTGTATGGATATTTGATTAGTGACATTTATGAAATGAAAAAATGTTCTAATAAAGCAATTTTAATCTCTAAACTAGAACAAGTTCAACATGATTTTGTTTTTGTTTTTGCTGTTGTTTTGTTTTCTTTGATAGTAACTGGGAATTGAGTGTAGGGCCTCACATGGGCAAGGCAAACCCTCTACCACTGAGCTATACTGCCAGCAAATATTCAGCACATTCATGCACACCAAAGAGACCATAGTGGTGCTATAAAAAGAAACTGGAAAGGGGGTTAAAAAAGTAGGCATCAGAAACCTTGTTAGGATTTCGTTTTGTATGCCAGGTGTAAGAAGACTATTAGAACATGAAATTCTCTGTTTTGTTTTTGTTTGTTTGTTTTGTTTGTTTTCAGAAACAAATACTTCCATAAGGAGGTCAGGCTTGATGAGAAGATATTTAAAAAATGTTGAAATGATCTTATGAGTGGAGATTCTGTATAGAAAGAATAATAAGTTGTCCAGTGTTGATGCAGTTCATAGAATGAGCTCACAAAGTTGTTAGAAACAAAAACAGTCCAGTCACAGTAGCTGCCCGTGCAGAACAGACAGCATCGGCGTTGTCAGAAGTGAAGGTAGTACCCTAAACCCACCATCTCTTCTCCAGATGTGCCATGTGCCATCCTAAGAAATTGACAAATAAAGGAGAAATGCCTCTTTCTTCACTGAACGAACAATCTGCGTGAGAAACTGGACTAGCAAGTCAGTTTCAAATATGATACGGCATGGTGGGTGGGAGGAAATAATGGGTGCCCCCATACTGCTGGGGCCCATGGATCCTGTGAGACTAGGTAGCGTGATTCAGATGAAGGAACACCCAGCGAAAGAAAGCATTCCCTATTTACCATGGCAGAATGGCAAATATCTACACACATGCCTGAGCACCTCCACATTAAAATTCAGTGCTAAAAGACAGCCAAATCAAATGAGGTAAAATGCTGAAAGAGGCAGGAGAGATGGATCAGTGATTAAGAGTTCATAGCACTCTTCTTGAGGAACTAAGTTTGGATCCCAGCACCCATATCAGGTGGCACATAAACACCTGTGACTTCAGGCACAGGATACTTGACCTCCTCGGACACATGCACTCATGTACACGTGTGGATGAGCAGACATACACATAATTTTATAGATTTTAATTAAGATATATTATAGCACTTTGCCACTCCCTTTCCTCTCTCTAGCCCCTCCCATGTCTACTCCCTGCCAGACCTTCCATATCCTCCCTCGCATTAATAGACCTTTTCTTTGATTACTAATGTATATATGTATATGTTTATATGCATAAATATGTAAATACAACCTACTGGATCTTTTTTTGGTTGTTTCTGTATATATAGTTTCAGGACTGGCCCCTTTGGACTAGATAAGCAACTAGGAGGTTTATCTCTGGGAGAGGATACCTTTACCTTTCTACATTCATTATTTGCCTGTGGTTCTTCGGGAGTGGAACCACGAGATTTCCTCCCCTTCCTCACTACCATGCCTATTGATATTGCTATTATTCAGGTTTCCATAGGCACCTATTTCTACAAGAGACTATTATGTAACAGACATTCTGGCTCTTGCAATCTGCTTGCCTCCTCTTCCGTGACGTTCCCTGAGCCAGAGATTCAGGGACTATGAAGTAACCAACTTCTCAAGGCTAGGACCTTAAAAAAGAATCTACTACCAATACTTTCCTGGTATTATATAATACTTTTATATTATATCAGTATAATTCTTAATTACATTCTAACTCTTATCCTTATACCCACAGAGAAATATAACCATGGTGACAATTACACCCCTTCATCAAAGAAGCTTCTTTTACAGCGAATGGAGACTATTGGCCAAAACTACAACTAGACAAAATGCAGAGATCAATGATCATGGGGAGCTCATCTGCAATGGATACATATAAAAACATTTTTAATACTTATAGAAACATGTTTTTAATATGCGGTCATATTATGGTATATTTAAATATTTTAAGGCTATTATCTGATTAGATAGAAATACATGTATTAAGGATGTTTTTATAAATGCCTGCAAAGTCCTAAAATATGCTAAGAAAATTACGTCCCAAATATCTCTTGTAGAAGTGCATAAGTGAGTTATTTATTCTTTTCACTTCTCATGTACTAGAGGCCAGGCTAAATTGCAAATGTGCTCTTTCTAGGAATGTAAATGTGATCAATTACAGGGCATCCTTCATCTTTGTTTTGGCAGAGACGTTATTCTAGCTTCCCCGACTTCTTATTGAAAGTAATAAATGAGGGTACTTACAATTCATCATAAGGAGAAGGGTGTAGAATAACAGAGAAATTGACAAATCCAAAAAAATGACTTGAATATCAATTCTTACTGGAACAATATTTCACAAGGTGACTTTATTTTCTTTTTCCCTTTAATCTTGTTCCTTTCCACGCTGTTATTTCGCCAGGCCAGGACCTTTTGAGAAGGAAGAAGACAGACAGATAGAGAGAGTAGGCATCAAGGAACTTTAAAAAGGTACAGAGTAGGACACTGAAATAAAGGGCAGCTTACGCAGCCAAACACACACACACACACACACACACACACACACACACACAGTGATAGTGGAAGTAGTCAGGGTTTCAGTGCAGAATGCAGCAGTGCTGTATGAAGTTCACTGCAGAGATGCCTGAGAATTAAAAACAGGGCTAGAGCAGGAAGAGCCTAAGAAACTGTGAGGAGAAATTATCCTTACCCATGGCCTTTGCGGGGCATTCCTGTCCGCACTTTTTCATGTTCTCTTCAGGTCATACAGTTTTCAACCATAATCTTTTCTATAACCAGAAGCTGTCTTTTGGATTAGTGACTGCACACTTGCATTTTTGCCTCACCTCAGTCCTTAACTCTGATCCATTGCCCACAGATAAAGCAGTCACACATCGCCCCTCCCGCTAAGAAACTTTCAGGGCTCCCAGTGCACTCCCAAGATCCCCACACTCCCTGCTGTCGTTGCCTGAAACACCTACGTGTTCTCGTGTTGCGGACTAGTCACTTCCCTCTTCCTTGTTCAGTCATCGGCTTTCCTTCCTCCAACATGTCAAGGTGGTTTCTTTCCATGTATAATTTTGTACATGTATGTAATAAAATGTGATTATCTCTGCCCAATTTGCATCCTCCAATTCTTCCCATATTCCTCTCAAACTGCCTCTCCTTCTTCCTTCATGTCTTTTTCTTTTTGTAACCCACTAAGTCCAGTCAGTGCTGTACATATGGGCATTGTGAGGAGAGACCCATTGCCACATAGGAACACTTGTGGCCACATCCTCAAAATAAATAGATAGATAGATAGATAGATAGATAGATAGATAGATAGATAGATAGATA
>NW_026587216.1:45393750-45410951 GCF_907164565.1 Psammomys obesus | reverse complement strand
ATAGATAGATAGATAGATAGATAGATAGATAGATAGATAGATAGATATAAAAAAGGTGATTCTTCCATTCCCAAAAACTCTTAACTGCAAGTAGCTCCTTATAAGGAGTGAGGCCTAGTGATGATCTACTCCGTCTGTGCTGGATTTTATGGGCTTTGCTCCTGGGCAAGAAAGTATTTCACAGCACTTTCCAGTTCTTTCATCCCCACCAACTGCATTCGGTTGTTTTTCTTTCCCCATGGAATCACCAGCATTTGCTGTCATTTGTGTTGCTGATGTGAGAAATAAACCACTACAGTGCATTTTCAGTGTGGGGAGCATCATCACACGTTTAAACAGAAGACACTAAGCCTGCCTCTCTCCTAGCTGGCGCTGGCTCCTGCTAGTCCTACAGTTTGGATGTCAGAAAGTTACAGGTAGTCTGCGAAGTAACTGAGCCCAGGATTAGGAAATGAAAGGGGAAGGGGATTTCTCAAGCCACCTCCACCCCCCCCACACACACACACAACTATCCATTAGATAAGGCTTTGTGTCCTAAGGCTTTGTGCCAGTAACAGGCAATCTGGGAAATGGTCAGGTCCTGATGTGTGGAGAAAACAGGAGTTTCCTTTCACGAGGAATTTTAAAACTACTGTCCTGTGCCCAGTCAACATATCAGCACTTTTGCCTTTTTGCCAAGCTGGTGTTTCTTTCTTCAGACTTTTATTTTAAAAACTGCTTCATTGTCACTGGTCTCTTTGAGATGTTAATATTTTATTTCTCACACTGATGATGATGGGATCAAATGGAATATCTAGGTAATTTTAATCTCCATTTCCTTAATGGCTAAGGATGTTGAACACATTTTTAACTATTTCCAAGCTTGTTGCATTTCTTCTTTTGACAGTTTTCTGTTAGGTTTCATGGTCTACTTTTAAATGGATTGTTCATTTCCTTAATGTTAGTTGTCATTGTGGTTGATTTTTTTTTTTTTTAGCTTTTTACACTTTTAGACACTAATCCTCTCTCAGATGATTAGCTATAAAAAATTCTTTCCCAATTTCATGGTTCTTTATTCATTCCAGTGTCAACTCAGAGCTCCTGCCTGGGTCTGAAGAGGTCCTGACAGATGTGGAGCTCTTTGGGTACCAGTGGTCCCTACCACAGTTCAGAGTTAGCCAGCAACCTGTGTCTCTGCTTTTCTCTGAGTCTCTGGCAGATGTGGAGATTCCCCACGTGCCAGCAGATCTTGCCTCAGAATGAGTCCCATCCTCACCCTGAGTCCAGAGCTTGCCCAGAAGCCCTCAAGGACTTTTCTTATCTTGGGGAATTTACATTAAATATTTTCTCTGCCTAACTAGCCATCTTTCTACTTCTTATTCTGCTTCACAGTTGCCAGCTTCCTTTCATTCTTTGAGTTTTAATAAACTTACCATTCTTGAGTCAGACCTTCTTTGATTGCTCCATCTAAAGGAGCGCTGTATCAACTACAATAATATTTCCCTATTTGATTTTATCATACATTGTAACACAATCCAAAACTACGTTTCTCTGCTTGCTTGCCTGTTTGCCATTAACTTAGCTTCTGCTCCTTGTATTACCATCTAAAATATTTAGTAATGTAAAACAGCTAACATTCATTATACTCCAGTGACTGTGAGTAAAAAGTTGCCTTAACTGTTTCTCCTGCAGGACTCTCAATAAACCGTCGTCCAGGATGGAGGTCACATATGGAGGCTTGGGTGGAAAAGCGTTCATTTCTAAGCTCATTCGAGTTGTTGGAAATTACCTAACCAGTACATTTGGAATAAGCAGACCTCCTTATGGTCCTCCCCTGTATCTTGCACAGTGAAATCTTTACTCTTTCTAAAATGTAAACCCCGTTATGTCTCAGAAGACCGCAAGAACAACAGGGTGTGCTGGTGCCGCAATAAAAGTCGGGGAGAGCCAATATGCGCCATGGGCAGTACGTCATATTAAACTTTCTAGCACGGCTTTGTTTTTAAGCAATGACGATTAACAACTGAACAAAATATAAATTATCACAATTAAAATACTGTTGCTACTTTTAAGAAGAAAACTATCCAGATTTTCTAATACCAATAAGGTTTGGGCAACATTTTGCAATTTGATAGTGATATAGTAAAAAAAAAAAAAAAAAATAAGGTGCAGAGATTGGGGTGAGCACCTGTCTATTCAGACTACCATCAACTCAACAAAATGCCCAGCAGAAGTTCACACACACACACACACACACACACCTTAATTGGACAATTTTCTGAATTGTTGCCTTCTGATGGAAGAATCTTCCAAAGAAGCAGCTTTGGAAAATCTTCAAGTCCAGTGCTGTTGACAGGGAAGCAGAGTCGCCCCTGATCCTGCTATTTCACATTCCTGCATCTCACCCCGGATGTCACAGTTCCTGTGAGAAACCAAAAGATTAAAAACTCAGTGGCTATTATTTTAAAGTTTAAAGCCTGAATGAAGGCTAGCCAGGTGGAGGCATGTCCAGTATGCCCTGCATTCTTTTCCTGCCCACTAGAGATAAAGTTGCTAGGAAACTAGTCACCCCCCCACCTAGGGAGGGACACCAGATCATTAATGGTTTGGGGACCTTCCTATAGCCAATCAATTCAAAATGCAACATCCCTTCTGCCTTTCGACCAATAGATGTTTGCCAGGCAGGAATCACCCCTGCTTGGGGCATGCTGGGAGGGACCAGAATCTTTAAATCACCCAACTAACCTGAGCCAGAGGCTCTCAGCTCTCACCACTGCAGGCGGTGTGTGTGTGGGGGGGGGGGGGTGAGCCCAAGCTGCAGCTTGTAACTTGTAATTAAAAAACCTCATGTATTTACAGCATGGTCTATTTATTCCTGGTCTTTTGGGGTTCACGAATTGGGCACAACTGCTGTGTTTACTTCTCTTGAAAGCTTCCTTGCAGGAACTAGAAACGGCTTACAGTTTTGCACTGTAATCCTCAAGCCCAGCACAGCCCTGTTTCCCAGAACTCCCTAACTACCTTAGAGGCTGTATTAAATGTCTCTTTCTGTTGCCATGAGATGCATGTACCACCTGGGTGTCCAGTGTCTTAAACCAATTCTTATACTCCTTTGGTTGGTGTTTGTTTGTTTGTTTGTTTGTTTGTTCCCGGAAGCAAATCAGCATCTCTAAACTTGTAAACCTCTCCCCGATATCACAAAATAAAGTTAGCTTTTGAAAATTTTACCCATGATTCTTGTGCCTTCCTGCTGTGCCTCACAGACTTGGGAGAGAAGCCTCAATTGTGACTGTGGAAAACTTCCCCTTATCCATGAATGAAATCTTATTTCCATTTTTACTCAAAACCATGTTTTCTTAGTACCCTAATGTTGTTTTTTCATTTTCCCTCTTAGTAGTTGTTCTTGTTGTTGTGCTGCTGCTGCTGCTGCTGCTGCTGCTGCTGCTATTGTTGTTGTTCCATTGATTGGCAATCCATTCAGCTTCTTCTTATTCTTGCCTATATTTCTGGAGTCATATGACCATGAAATACACACACACACACACACACACACACAACTGCTCACTCCCAGATGGCAGTCTTACTGTTGTCATGTAGAATGTCAGTTTACTAGCACATGAGAAACATAAGTCATGACTTAGGAATATTTATTATACTTTATACATGATCAAATTATTTTTAACATCTATGGTAAAAATTGGTATCTCGTTTCTGATATCTTTGCAATTCATTGTTTGCTTTTAAGTATAGCACTTCATTCTCCCTAATACTATGAATTCTAAAACTATTAGTGCTCTTTGGACCATCAGTTTAACAAGTGATTTACTAAAGAGGCAAGGAGTAAATGTGTGTGAAGTGTTAGTGCACCACTGGGAATTTTCTGATGCTGAATATTTATTAGCACATGTGCTCGGTTGAAGAATTACTAAGAACTCTGAGCTAATCTTAAGGCCTGTGTTCCTGCTGTATGTCTAGCATCATTCCTAGAATTTTTATAGATGAGAGAATTCAGAAAAAGTCACTAAATCTGGATGCACTAAGACTTGAGACAGGCCTATATGCTCCTTTGCATCTTGGTATCATTTTTCTGTTCTAGGAGCACTTTCACGTGATGTGACAGGATGTGAGTATTCCACCTTCTTAATTACAGAAACAGCTGTTGTGTCCATCTATCCTTCTCACATTAAATCAAACAGTTAGAACATACCAACCCCTCACTTCACCATATTCTTAGAGTGTTGGAAGTTTAAGCTTTTCTTCACTTCCGAGAAATGAGACTGGGTTTTGGTTGACTCTAATTCTAACACTGAGTTTCACAGACCAACAAAGACTTTAGTATAAGTAAATGGAAGCCTGGAGGTGGAGAGGTGAGAAGGATTCACATGGAAAACAGGGTGGCAATCGAGCCATACAGAGGAACAAGTTTCTTATCACCAGATAAAGGCCAAAGAGTATGCAGCTTTGGCACCAGGAAAAGCAAGTGTGGCTCTAACCACGGATCACATTAGTGGTATTCAGGCTTGGAAGGTGCCCGTCAAGTGGCTCTCTACTATGTCTAGTAGGATAGCTTCAAACCTAGTGGACCATAAGATCTAAGAGCTCAGGACATTTATAAGTATGGGAATGAGAAAACCTCTTACCAATACCTGTGTGCTAGCATAAATGTTCTCTATAGCTTAGAGGAAGACAAAATACTAAGCTTGGAATACCATATGTACCCTATTTTCCTCACTGAGCTTCCCAAGAACCGTGGTAGGTACAGTGTTCATACATTTCCTTCCTTATAGGTAAAATGAAGGCACAGGGCAATATTAGGTTAGAAGCACAGGCTCTGGACCCAGGAGGCATAGACTTAGATTCTGAGTCTTCTCTATCGAAGCTATATATTAATTAAAATTATATTTTACTTTTCTGAGTTTCTCTTTTCTGACCCACAAAAAAAAACAGACAAAATATAATTTTAACTACATTTTGAATTATTTTCTTATGTTTATGTAAGTGATTTCACATAAGAAAAGGGCATCTTGGAGGCTAGATCGTTATAAACACTGACTGGGAGCTACCATTATTGTCGGAATAAACAGAGAGCAAAGACTGGTACAAGGTAATGTGGCTGTATTAAGATAATCAGAACCTCTCCAATAGTCCATATGCCCCCTGAAACACAACAGGGCATACTTCAGGGGAACTTGGAGCCTTGGTGTAGGCCCTCACGGTCTCCCACCAACCTTAACTTTAGACCAGACTAGCAGTGGACACATAGTTTACTTTGGGCTTTTCCTCAACAAAGCCCACAGTCAAGCATCCAGTTTTCTCTGTTGGTTCTCCTTTCCTCAATCTCTCCTTAATTTCACAGAAAAAGAAATGTGTCTCCTGACAGTCAAAGGTCATTACTATCTGATCCTTCTTTTTCCTGTGTAAAGTCTGTGCATGTTCTTCTATGACCCGTACTGAGGAAAGTTCGAACTATAATAATATGGGATTGTGTCATTTGGGACCATCTCAGTTACAAGTGAAAGAAAAAAAAAAAACAGTAATATTTACTCATGGATGGGAAATATATATTGGCTCAGATAACTGAAATTCCTGTGGAGTATAATTTCTTTAGGCACAGCTTGACCAGGAGGACTCAATGACATCATGGTAACTTGATTGCTTTTCCCTTTATATGGCTCTGCTTGAACCTATGAGTTCATATTACAGCCAATCAATTCATATTTTCTCAAAAATAAAATTTGTCCTTTTAAAATAGTGATAGCAAATTATTATGCTCCATGGTCTCATGGTTTTCATTGAACCCATTGCTATTGGAATATGCAATTTTGTTTGGTTTGGTTTGGTTTCCATGCCTTGTGGTATTTACCCAGCTTTAGAACATAGAGATAGTTTCAACACCTTCAGAAGCAAATAGATACAGAGTAGAGACAAGTTTTCTCCTCTGGAATAAAGGAGACATTCATTAAAAGATAAAGCTAGTAGAGAACTCCTCAACTGCAGCTATGATTCTGGCCAGTAATTTTTAGATCTGTTAGGATTCCCAATAAATAAAATTAAGGATATGAGACTATAGTTACAAACTAGAACAGGTATGTTTGTCAAAGAACAAATGTGAGAATTTGTCAAAAGTTTTTAACTTTGGTCTCAGAGGAAGAAGCAGAAGGAATGAGAACATCCAGTGAATCTGAAAACAGAAAAACCCCAAAATAGACAATAGATCTGTGTAATAACAAGAGATAACTTGAAAACATTAACAAAACTGGAATAAGGCCATCCTCTCCAGTAGTCAATGGTGACTGAGCGCAAATAAAACCCAAGGAGCTAAAGAAGTCTAGCACATTGTACTGTCAAAATAGATTTTCTAGCACTTTCTCCCAGCAGAAGTCATTACACTGTAAAGAACCTGCTAAAATGAAATAAAAAAAAAAACTGGATACAGTAATTTCAATCTTCCATAAGATAATCTTTATAATGATTTCCCAACACTATTACTATATTCTGCCTGTTGAATACCAATCACTAGTTCAGTCTCAAAGGGAAGTAAGTTTTATACACTATTTGAATAACAGGAGGTAGGTACCACTAGGCACCATTTTGTCAGCTATCTATTGCAGTGATGATTATAAGATGTGAGAGAGAATAGTTTGATAATAGTTAATCCTATGGGCCTTTAGAAATAGGCAAGTTTTCATAGAGCAAATCAAAATTTAAAGGTTATTACAGACAGATACACAGTGTAAGTGCAAAAAAACACTATTAAATGCTCTTCTTACTATGTATAAAATCATGAGCATAAAATAAAGACCATGAGCACAGTGCTTCTGAAAGACAAGGGTGGAAATGTAAGGACAAATCCAATTATTTTTGGAAAAATCCATGTTACATACCTTAGTGGCCTAGGCTATCTTAACAATGTATCAGACACAAAAGAGCTTAAACAACAGAAATTTTGTTTCTCACTCTTCTGAAGCCTGAGAAATTAAAGACCAGGGAACCTTCAGTGTAGAGGAAAGTTTATTTCCTTGATTGGCATAAGTCTGTGCTAAAAGAATGAAGAATGGAATGAGGGAGGGAGGAGAAGAGGATGGAGCAGGAAGAACAAATGGAGGGAGGAATGTGTCTCCTTTCTCTGTAATAAAGACACTAATGTTTGGGGATTGTGGGGTTAATATATGAAAATGGGGGTTGTCTTAATTTTCTCTCTACTATTGTGGTAAAACACCATGGTCAAAAGCAACTTGAGGAGAAAAGGCTTGATGTCAACTACCTGCCTATAGTCTATCATGGAAAGAAATCAGAGGAACTCAAGCAGAGCAGGAACCTTGGAGGCAGGGACTGAAGCAGTAACCATGCGGGAGTGCTGTTTTGTTGCTTTCCTATTCATGGCTTGCTCAGTCTGCTTTCTAAAACCACTCAGGACTGCTTTTTCAGTGCAGCAATACCCACAATGGGATGGCCCTCTCTTATCAATTATCGATCAAAAAGATGCCCCACAGGTTTTCCTACAGGCCAGTCTGATGGAGAAATTTTCTCATTGATGTTTCTTCTTCTTAGATGACTCTAGCTGGGTCACACTGACAAAAGCAAGCAAACGAACAAACAAACCTAATCACCACTGGGTCTATATAGACAATCAGTATTTAGTAGCCTGAAAAACTATCGTCTCACACTTCTTTTTGGAGCTGACAGTAAATTGCCAACATTTTCCAGAAATTCATCATTATTGTTAAATATGTTCGGGATTACTAAAATCAGATTTTTTTCCAGATTTGTAGATTTCCCTGATTGCATATAACTCCAATAAATAAATAAATAAATAAATAAATAAATAAATAGATAAATAAATAAATAAATAGATAAATAGATAGAACTGTAGCTTTGGAATACCCACCCACTTTTCAATTTCAATATGTCCCATCTTAAGCCAGTATCTTATAAACAAAGATCAATACTGTTAATTATACTAGCACAGTCAAACAAGTCGATAATTAAACAATAAAAAAATTATTTCTCTCAGAATTAAACATTGCTTTCCTTTAAGATATGTTGATGGAAAAATGATGCTGATACTTAAAAAATACAATTTAGAATAAATATATACTCACCAGGGTTTTTTTTTAATAGCTAACAATAAATGGAGGATAAACGATTTCTAGGACCACAGACTACATGGGAACCACGGGCTAATAAACCATGGACTAGTGGATTGAGTGTACTACACTTGTAAAAGGAAGAAATCCCTAGGAGTGACTTCAGGAGTTTCATTTATATTTGCATTGTATCATGAATATAAGTTTATCTTAAGAGTTGAATGTCTTGTATTGTTTTCATCCCCTATCCTCTTGTGATATTTTGATTGTGACTATGGGAAAGCATTTATTAAGTCCATCTTCTGCATGATGTTCATTAGTATTCCCAGTAGATAATGAGCTCCAGAGTGAAGAGATCTTGTCTTATTTGACTTTATATCTCTGTCTAAGCATTATGCTTAGTGCAGAGAGTGCTTTCGGGCAAATGTTAAGTGCTTGAAGTGAATTTAAATAAAGACTTCTAACATATAGATTACAAGAAGACATTCCTGGAAGTATTGTTCTTGTTAACAGTATTGAATCACACAGTGGAAGAGCAGTTTTCAAACATAAGTCACTCAAATCATCAAAAAGTACAAATGTAAAAGTACTCAATAAGCATGCAGTTTAACTGTAAGGAAATTACTTTCACCAAATTTCTTAATTATTCATTGGCTTGTGTAAATTTATAAACTTAAATTATTCACATGTGACAGTATCTAGGCTTCCATTCCGATCACACTGATATTTCCTTAAAATTAAAATAGTCATTATATCCACACCTACTATTTACTGCATACTGTATATGTGATTTCAATGACTTCCAACCAAATTTGTTGAGCCAAATGTAACAGTTTGAATGGGATAGTATTATACAAAGGTCATTTCCATTTCAGATACAGTATAAGAACATAAGTCTCCAATTCATCCTAACTTACGACAGATATTTACTAATTTAGGGGTTCTTGATGCTTTCTAAGTTTCAATAATTTGCTAGAACAACTTAAGTTTAAATTAAATTTTAACATAAGAAAAGAATATACATATCAAAAAGATAAAAACACATTGCCCATATAATCCAGCTATACCAAGTCTTGTCATCCATTCAAAGGTCTCAATATTCTTCTCCACAGATTCTTCCTCAGCAGTGTTCATTGCTGCTTTATTCATAATAGCCAAGAAATAGAAATAACCATGAATGTCCTGATAAATGGGTAACATAGTACATGCATACTGCACAACACTGTTCATTTAGAAGATAACCAAAATCATGCAATTTTCTAGTTAATGGCTAGAACTATAAAATACTATACCAAATGCACTAACCCAGACCACATCTTCTCTCTCATTTGTGGTTCCTAGCTCAAAATCTTCACATGTAAGTACAGTTACAGAAACAAGAGAGTAAAAGGAACTATGGAGGTTAGAGGAGATGGTCTATAAAGGATAATCAGTGCTATGAAGGCAGAAAAGGGGAAAAATGAGGAACGGAGAGGAGGGCTTAACCTGGAATTTGGAAAGGAAGGAAATACAGAGGGAGATGGTAGGAGGAGAGATGAATAACACTAAGAATGTTTGAAAAAGTCATAAGTAGTCTTGCTATTTTGTGTTTGACCAAAATCACATTTTTTATATGTACAACATATAATTAAATATAATTGTACCACGAGGGTTTCCTAGTGAGAGCCATAGAATATCCAACAAAAACACCAATACCAGGCAAGTAAATCCTCCCTTTGCATTGTGGATCAGGGAAGTTCAGGGGATCTCCAAAACCATCTATTATCATATATATTGTCATATCATATATATCATATACATTGTCATTGCCTTTGTTTATTTTCCACAATTTAAAGATCTGTCCTGACTGCTGAAAACACCATACACTGCAGACACAGGACTAGGAGGAATCTGCATCTGACCCAGGTGTCTCCACCCTGAGAACTAGCTTTCACAGTACCAAAAGGTGCCTTGCAAGCTGCCAAGGAAGAAAGTAATAAACAGTCCTGCTCAACTGTGACACCTATGAACTACAACAACGATTAGAATAGCAGGATACCTCCAAATATAGACACGTTAATTTCAGGGTTAACCAACAACTGTTTAACTGAAATGAAGGCCCACTCAACAAGAAGAGAATTTATACTTAATACTGTAAAGCTAGCCAATGCCCATGGCTGATTAGGCCATGGTCCCCAGAAAAGAACAGCTGTTACCACTTTTCCAAACCTAAATAATTTCTAACTGCATTCTTAATATTTATCCTTATACTCATGAATAAACATAGCTCTCATGATTTTTTAAAAAAAAGCAGCCAGTCTTGATGAGACCTGATAGCCTAGGGTCAGATGGAAGGGGAGGCAGATCTCACCTATCAGTGGACTGAGGAAGGGGCATGGGAGAAGAGGGAGGGAGGACTCTTCTCCCATGGACGAGGAGGAGATGAGAGGGAGCTACAGCTGGGATGCAAAGTAAATAAATTGTAATAAGTAAAAGAAAAAAGATTAATTTTAGGCAGGGCCTGGTAGCCACATGCAGCACTCAGGAGACAGAGGCAGAGGTAGATGGATCTCTGTGAGTTCCAGGCCAGCCTGGTCTACAAAGAGAAAAACTCCTATAAAAAGAAATTTAATTTTGCACCAAGCACAGACCATTACAGAAAGCCACAAATAGGCTAAAAATCAGAGAACCACTGACTGATGTGTACCCAGCCTCAGATGACACAAGTACAACATGACTTCTACACATGTGGAAGGGAAAGGCAGATTCTAAAAGCCAAGAGGATCAGCACAGATGCTGCGTAATTATGCAATCTATATGTGATACGTGTATACTATACCCATAAACTCTCAAACATATGGGTGCCTAAACAAGATCTCAATAATGACACTACTTTACAAGTCAAGTTGAAGGTAAAGCTCTCATGGGTCCCAACCCCTAGATGAAGAGCTACAGGCAATTAACTAATGACCGCTGAGAGAGCGCCATCTCCAGAGAGGAAACCCATAGTTGGTTATCCAGTAGCAAGTGGTTCACGCTAAAAATATGAACATCTTAGCAACACTAAATGTACTCAGCCAGTTAGGTTTACATATTTAGTCTTTACTACAAAGGTGTTACTTTTGTGTTTTCTCTAACGTAATTTACCTTTTTATATATCCACCAATGAAGTAGATGGGCTTACTCTTGAGCTAAGCAAAACTGAAGAGTTGATACATTTTAATATTGATTTAGCTCTGTAGTAAAGACAGATTTGAAGTCATATCTTTCTCCCTTCATTTTTTTTCCCTATTTGGATGAATCATTCATCTTAATTTACATCAAGTTTACTACTCATTAATAAAGTCAATAGTGATTTTTCTTATCCTATGTTACAGTTAAGTGATCACAGTTTTATAAATAATTGGAGAATTTTACATGGAAGATGTTTACTAGCCACAAGATTATCTTCAATTCAGAGGAAGTAAAGAAATGTTAAAGATACAAATAGACATAAACTCCTAACTCCTGCCATTTCCTAATTATCTGTTAAATCTAGCTGTGGTTTAAACAAACAAACAAACAAACAAACAAAAAAACCTACAATTTTAAGCCCCTTTTCTGTGACTGCTTTGCCTTCTTTCTAAGACTGGTGGGAAATCAAATGGCAGCTGGCTGTGCATTCCCAGTTTCTTTGTTTCATTCTACTGTCCTACTGTTTATTACCATTTACACTTTGTGATGCTTCACATGATTAACACCATGTTTATAATATAATTACATCATATAGACAGTGTAAACTTCACAGTGACAAAGAATTGCACACCTAGTTCCTAGAGCAGAGTTTGATAATAGAAACTCATGGTTCTAGACTTAATAGCTGTACGGATAAGCCAAATACAAAAACAGAAATTTAACCATAAGTCAATTATACAACCAAGAAAAAGAGGACCCATTGGAGAACACTATTTATAATATGCATTGATATAGGGGATGATAAGACAATTATAAAACCTTCACAAAACAAGAAACATAGAAGAAAGCAAATGAACAGACAGATAACAATATTCTAGGTATTTCAGTTTTATGGACTCTATAGGCATCTTTTGATTGTAAACGGTACTGTTGAGTGGCTGGCAAGGATACAGTGCTCTTTACAGACATCCTATACTAACAGAGTAGGTATTGAACTCCAGTCTTCACTAGGGGATCAGGAAGACATGGTGGGTCTCCATAATTTAAATGAGATTCCCCAAGAGCATAACTTTTCAGCCACAGGAAATCTACAGCTCTTAATTATGCCAATTTGGACATTGTTTTAGTTAGCTCTGATTGCCAATGCCCCAAGGTGTTTGCTTGTTACAAACACAAATTATCTCTAAATAAATCATCAAAGCACTGGAGAGATGGCTCAACAGAGCACTGGCTGATCTTCCACGGGGCCCTGGGTTGATTCCCAGAACTCACATGGAAGCTCACAACCATCTGTAACTCCACCTCCAGGGCATCCAACATCCTCTTCAAGTATACACATGGTGCCTAGACATAAATGCAGGAAAAAATAGCCATACACAAAAAGTAATAAAATACATACAAGTAACATTATACAAACTGAGCAGATTATATTTAGGAGTATATATTATGACCATATATGTATATCTCTATATATACAAATAACAATTAATTTAAAAAGAGGTAATTAATTTAAAAAGAGCAAGAAGGGATGTATGGAAGGGCTGGAAAGGAGGGAAAAAAGAGAAATGGGAATATATTATAATCTAAAAAAATTTAAATCTAAAAATAACTTTGAAATATAATAGCTATATATAATTTAAAAATAACCAGGCCATTAGCAAATAATACTGTGTGATTGAAGACCAACTAAACAAGAGTTAAAATGGGTCAACAGGTACTATTGATGCTTGCATAATCAAGCATAGAGAGAAGGGCAAAAAAGATGAAAAACAGAAAGAGGCCATTTCAGCCTACAGAATGGGAAAAGATCTTCATCAAACTTACATGTGACACAGGGCTAATATCCAAAGTATATAAAGAACTCAAAAATTAAACACCAACAAAAACAAAACAAATACAAGAGGACATACACTTTTGCATGTTCTCTTTCATTGGAAATGCCAATGACAATAAAAATTTTTATTAATAAAAAAAGAAATAGGCCTTCTGAAGAAATGAGGTTAAATTGTGGACAACCTGTCTTGTCAATATAATGGACAATAAGCATTTTATTCTCTACACAATTCTATAGGTTTTAAATATTGGGAAATGAATCTTTCATTTGTAATTCCTGTAACTTGTAAACTAAAGGCTGTTTACATTTTAAATTGTTATTTATTTATTATTTATTATAATTTATGCACTTTGTATCCCGGTTATAGCCCCCTCTCTCATCTCCTTCTTGTCCCACCCACCCTTCCTCTTCCCTTCCTATGCCCCTTTCTTAGTCCACTGATAGGGGAGCTGCCCCTCCCCTTCTCTCTGACCTTAGCCTATCAGATCTCATCAGAACTAGTTGTATCCTCTTCCTCTGTGGCCTGGCATGGCTATACCCCTCCAAGGGGGAGGTGATCAAAGAGGTGGCCACTGAATTCATCTCAGAGACAACCCCTATTCCCCTTATTAGGGAACCCACTTGGAGACTGAGCTGCTCATTGGCTACATCTGAGCAGAGGGTCTAGGTCCTCTTCATGCATGGTCCTTGGTTGATTCATCAGTCTCTGAATGACCCTCTGGGCCCACATTTTTTGGTTCTGTTGCTCTCCTTGTGGAGCTTCTGTCCCCTCCAGGTCTTTCTATCTCCCTCTTCTTTCATAAGATTCCCTGCACTCTACCCAAAGTTTAGCTATGAGTCAGCATCTGCTTCAGTACCCTACTGGGTAGATACTTTCAGAGGCCCTCTGTGGTAGGCCCCTGTCCTGTTCGGGACAAGATGGCACATGCTTATAATCCCAGCATTCTGGGAAGCTGAGGCAGGTAGATCTCTGAATTTGAGGCCAGCCTGGGCTACAGAGTGATTTCAGAACATCCAAGGCTACACAGAGAAACCCTGTCTCAAATAAATGGCACCCCTTCAAAAACTTTTTTTTTCAAAGTGAATAGTTTTTTAAAAAATAAAATTTAAAAAAAGCTGTTTATAAACTTCAAATTTTGCCAAAAGACATGATCAATGAAAAGAGAGTTTAACATAAATAATAGTTCATTATTTGACTAACTGATTTTTGGTTTATTTTGACTGCCTTTTACTTGCGAGGCAAAGCACTCCAATTCTCTTGTCTTCCCAACACAAACTGTCCTTGTTCTGTGAATAGGCCACACACAAACTGTGGCCTCTATTCTAGTTGCTCTTCCTAGACTTTGCCCCTGGCTGGTTGCTTATCATATGTCTCACCTTAGCTGGACGGAGAGAGATTCTATAATTGTGGAATCCACTGTTCTCCACAAAATAGCCAAGTTCTTTCACTTACTTCAACAGTCACTATATAAATTGAATTTCCATTTTCTTCACCTGTAAACATGCTTGGCAACAGGAGATGTTTAAGTAATAACAATTTGTTTGGATAAATGGCTCAGCTGAGTCATAATTTTACTATGCACTTATTTTATTGATATCACATATGCACAATTAAGGAACAGAAGATGAACTTGGGAAACATGCCAGGGTTAATGGAACTCAGTAATACAATAAAGATGGCAAGCTACCAAGTGTTTCCATAAGCTAAAATAATTATGACCCAGATTTCTGAAATTTTAAAAGAAACTTTTAAAATTTCATTTTAGACCTAGAAGGGAAAGCGTTTAAAAACAAAGCCATTTGGCACCTACCTGATGCTTTCTTTGTAACCACTAAGGTAAGGCCATCGCTTTTTTTCAGTACAACATAAAACAGAAATTTAAATAGTCAGACAAAAAACATGCATTCTGCTTAAATATGGAATTCACAAGATTATAAAAATATTTTGGATTATTAGCATTGATGGGAATGTTGAAAGAAAATTATCTTTTAAAAAACCTTAGGTATTTATTATGTAAAATTTGCTTTAATATGTTGTAAGTTCGCATGCTGGAATTGTACTGCCTAGAATAATGAAGCGAACCTGCTTCACCTTCTTACAAGATTCTAAGATGTTAACTCAGTAATAATAATAATAATAATAAAAACATTTGCAAAAAGAAAAAAATGTCATTTTACATTTGGCAAATTATATTTCATTGTATTTCATTCCTAAGACAACATGGAAATGTTTGTTTTAAATAAAGAACATACTTTGCCTATTACAGCTCTGTGACAAAAATAGAATTAATTTCATGTTAATGACTAAGCTAAAATCGAAATAGCTACCAGCAGCTGCCCAAAGGAAAATTTATCTTACTTAAATAATATAATAAACACGAACAATCACAAAATTACAAAATTACCATCAAATAATAAGTGTTTGTAATCTTTTAGAATGTTGGCTAAAACTCCAAAAATAAAATGGTTAAAGAGAGAGAAAAACATTATCAGGAAATCAAATATGTGATAGCAAGTAATAAGGATAACTTGAATGAAATAGACACTATTTTATAAAGGAATTTTATCCAAAAACATGGCTGCTGTAGCAAAGGATCACATCAAAAGTTCTAGGTCTTTGGGATGTGGCTGGAATGCAGACACACCTTTAGTACACACCTTTAATTCCAAACAATGAAAGTAAACTTGGTAGAAGAAGATATCCATGTTTGAAATTGACATCTAAATTGAGAGGCAGAGAAAGATTTGGCAGAATGAGTCAGAATAGGAGATGCCCACCTCTCATAAGAACAGCAGGGGAAAGAGAAGAAGCTTAAGGAAGAGCAGTGCAGAGAGAGAGGGGGCAAACTGTTTTACTGGGACAGTTGTACAGAAACAGGTTGCAGAGAGAGAGAACAAGCTAGACACAGGTAAAGACAGAAGGAGGCAGAGAAAGAGAAGGAGCCGAAAGGTTAGAACATACTGCCAAAATAAATATGAGACCAAGCAGAGCAATTCAATCAGAAGCACAGAGAAACCAGGTTGAATCAGTGAGCTTGGAGAGGAGTTTGAGCCAGAACAGTTGAATTGAACCACCCAGCCAGAGCTCAGAAAGTGCAAGAAAGAGTGATGTTACTCAGCAGTAAGTCTTAGAGGCTGAAAATGTTCTAGGCCTAGATTAGATTATGGAGGCTAGAAGTTTCCAGGACTAGGCCTAGGTTAGCTGACAGAGGCAGTAAGCCTCCAAGACAACAATTACATCAGGGAAATAAAAGTTACTTTTACATATAGCATCCAACATAGGTGGAAGGATAACCCAACATGACTGGAGAAGAAAAAAGCCCACAAGTATAAGCAGAGGACATCTGAGAGAAATGTTACAGAGGACCAGAGACATATGACAGAAAGCAGAAAAGGAGAAGTTTCCATGAGATCATCTTCCAGTTCAGTTGGATGCCCAGAGAGACGTGGGAGATTTTGGAGCCATAAGAGCCTCTAGCCCAGAGCAATGAACCAGGCAGGACCCTCTGAGACACAAAGGCATCATCAAATCACAGTAAGCGACCTCAAAAGACAATTTTAGGAATATAGAATGACATTTCCTGCCTTAAAAAGATGGGAAACTACATTTCAGATCTCTTGAGACCAACAGTAGGGGTTGAAGAAATAGAAATGTTACTGGAAAAAGCAATGGCAGTACCAACAGCACAGGCTCTAAGATCCACAGTCAATAAATGGGACGGACCTCATGAACCATAAAAGCTTCTGTAAAGCAAAGGACACTGGCCTCAGAATCAAATGACCGAGAAAGGATCTTCACCAACCCTACATCTAACAGAGAGCTAAATATGCAAAATATACAAAGAACTCAAAAAATGAATTACCGTGCTCGCTTTGGCAGCACATATACTAAAATTGGAACTATACAGAGAAGATTAGCATGGCCCCTGCGCAAGGATGACACGCAAATTCGTGAAGCGTTACATATTTTTTTAGGAACCTGCCACAGAGGGCCTCTGAAAGGCTCTGCCCTGCAGACTATCAAAGCAGATGCTGAGACTTATGGCCAACTGTTGGGCAGACTGCATGGAACCTTATGAAAGAAGTGGGAAATAGTAAGATCTGGAGAGGACAGGAACTCCACAAGGAGAGCAACAGAACAAGAAAAT
>NW_026587216.1:45387242-45390750 GCF_907164565.1 Psammomys obesus | reverse complement strand
GAAGTTGAGGAGGACCTCCCCTATCAGTGGACTTGGGGAGGGGCATGTGTGAAGAAGGGGGAGGGATGAGGAGGGGGGAAGGGAGGGGTTTATGGGGGGATACAAAGTGAATAAAGTGTAATTAATAAAAAAAGAAATATTTAAAGAAGAAAAAAATGAATCACCAACAAACCAAATAATCCAATTAAAAAATGGAGTACAGAGCTAAACAAAGAATTCTCAATAGAGGAATATCAAATGGCAGAGAAACACTTAAAGAAATGTTTAATGTCCTTAGTCATCAGGGAGATGCAAATCAAAACAACCCTGAGATTTCACCTTACACCCATCAGAAGAGTTAAAATAAAAAACTCAAGTGACAACACATGCTGGGGAGGATGTGGAGAAAGAGGAACTCTACTCTGTTGCTGGTGGGAATGTAAACTTTTACGACCTGGTGCTTTCTCAGAAAATTAGAAAAAGGGCTACCTCAAGATCCAGCTTTACCATTCCTAGGCATATATCCAAAATATGTTCAACCATACAGGGACATTTGCTAAATCATGTTCATAGCAGCTCTATTTACAATAGTTAGAATCTGGAAACAACCTAGATGTCCCTCAACAGAGGAATGAATACAAAAATTGTGGGACATTTATACAATGGTATCCTAGTCAGCAATTAAAAACAAAGAAATCATGAAATTTGAAGGCAAATGGTGGGAACTAGAAAAGCTCATCTTGAGTGAAGTAACCCAGAAGCAGAAAGACACACACTGTATATACTTACTCATAAGTGGTTATTAGACATACAATATAGGATAAACATACTAAAATCAACACTCCTAAGGAAGCTAAATAACAAGGAAGACCATAGGGAAGATGATCAATCCTCATTCAGAAGGAAAAATGTGATAGACAACATTGGAAGCAGGAGAAAACAGAACAGACAGCCTCTGAAAGACTCTATTGTAAAAGGTATCTGTGCAGAGGCATAGTCAAACTTTGAGGAGAATGCATGGAATCTCATGAAAGAAGGGGGACATAGAAAGATCTGAAGGGGACAGGAGTTCCAAAAGGAGACCAACAGAGCTAAAAAACTGAGCCCTGGGGGCTCTAGAGAGAATGATACACCAACCAAGGGCCATGAATGGAGAAGACCTAAAACCCCTGCACAGTTATACCCCATAGACTCAGTCTCCAAGTGGGTTCCCTAGTAAGGGGAGCAGGGGCTGTCTCTGGCATGAACTCAGTGGTAGGCTTTCTGGTCACCTCCCTCTGGGGGGTGGGGGGTGCAGCCTTATCATTGCACAGAGGAAGACAATGCAGCCAGTCCTGATGAGACCTGATAGGCTAGGCTCAATAGAAGGGGAGGAGGACCTCCCCTATCAGTGGACTGGGGTGAGGAGAACATAGTGGGGGAAGATAGAGAGCAGGTGGTATTGAGAGTGGTTGAAGGAGGGGGCCACAACCTAGATACAAATTGAATAAATTGTAATAAATGATGATGCTAAAAAGAAGAAAACGAAGATGTAATAGCTTGAACTTCACGTAGAGAAACTGATGAAGCAAAATCTGGAGAACATATGGACTGAGTTACAGATGCAGTTCCAACACCAAGTGCTGGTGCTGCATGCACTGCTTATTGATAAATACCTGTCGAGTAAACAGTCAACGCAAGTGACATAAAAAGAAAAAGCCATGGCACTACTGATTGTAATTGTGACCACCGGAATAAACCCTTCCCTGCTTTCAGCTGTAATCTTTAATTTTTTTCTCTCAAAAGAGGTTGAAAAAGAGCTATACAAACAACAATAACAAAATAGCTATGATAGAAAGGCTTGATAGACAAGAGACAGAGGAAGTAAGAGAACAGGAAATACTTAATTGTGAACTTCTGGAACCTAATGAAATCAAGGACCAATTTCATATTCTTTAGTTCCTATTGTAAACGCTCACTCTGAAATGAAAGCTGGCCTAGAAATCACTATGTGATCTAGACTGCCCTGGAACTCACGGGATCCTCTTGTTTCAGCCTCTTTGGTGATAGAGCTACAAGCAAGAGGCACCATGTCCAGCCTTAGATTTATTTGTTAGTGCCAGACATGTAATAGGGTCCTCCCAAGTTGTTAGTCAGCTGTTGTATTTGGCATTTAAGATTAGTTGAGTGCCATTTGTTGGATTATAATATTAATATTTACTGTTTTATATCTTTTAGTAGTGCTGTGGTTAATCCTAAACAGCTGTATAACCAAATCACCACACAGAGACTAGGATTTATTTAGTTAACCTAGGACACAATATTGGACAATAGTAACTCCATCCTAAACTGCCAAGCCTGCATAGTTTACTACCATTTAGATTTCCTACATTATACTTGCTTTTAGTTATATCTTCAGTCCGGTTCATTTCTCCACATCATTCCAAGACCTCTCCTCCAGCGTCGCTCCCAGCTTCTCTCCTGCTGCTTCTCCTTCTCCTCTGCCTCTCACTCCTTCCTCTCCTCTGGCTCCTCCCCTCTCCCTTGCTCAACATTGTGACTGGTTGTTTTATTTTGCCATGGTTACACAAAGTCGAGACAGGTGATGCTTAGAGTAAGTATCACAATGCAATGTCCAGATTGAAACCAGAGAGTGGGGGGAGAAAAATCAGCATTTAAATGAACAAGGGTAAGGTGTATACATTCCAAAAGAACATTATACAAACAGTCAGCAGTATCCTAGAGACCCCAAAAACAATACTGGTTATTGCTATTTCTCTTGGTTGCCACCAGAACTTGATAGTAATACTCTGTAGCTGAAGATAACACACACATTGGTCATAGGACATAAAGAAATTAAATTATTACTGACCAGGAACCTTCCTTCCTGTTAGCTAGCTTTTCTAGTTCAAGGAAGAGCTATGGAGGCTTCTGGGGGGCGACAGTCATCAACAGTTTTACCGAGCTGTGGATGTTGTTTCAATTGCAAGAGTGACGAGAATGACAGGATCTGTCCAAGGAGACAACAGCAGCAAAGAGAGAGAAGAAAAAAAGAAAAGAGGAAAAAAAACATGAAAACAAAAACAAACCATAAATAAACAAATAGACAGATAAATAAATAGCTTTCTAGTTGAATTTTAGATCTACTCCATGAGAGTAAATGCAGGGCTGATACTGTACATCTTGCCAAGAACCCAAAGCGTTTAGTTTACAAGCCAAAGAGAAGAGCCTACTACTTTATTCTGTGAAATTAATATAGCATCAAACTTCCCTCTAAATTTGTGTCTCACCATAAGTAGATTGGTGTAGCCCTCAGACCATATCAGAGAAGCTTCTTTGTGCAGCACATAACAATCAGCACAGAAACCCACAATTAGACAAGATACAGAAAGTGTTTCATGTCAGTTATCCTCTGAGCTATACAGCCAAGCCATAGCAAGAGCAGATCCACACACAAATAAAGAATGATAGATGATTGATATATAGAGGATAGGTAGATAGATAGATAGATAGATAGATAGATAGATAGATAGATAGATAGATAGATAGA
>NW_026587216.1:45382378-45387232 GCF_907164565.1 Psammomys obesus | reverse complement strand
AGATAGATAGATAGATAGATAGATAGATAGATAGATAGATAGATAGACAGATAAATAGATGAATAGATTAAAAAAAAGCATTTAAAAAGAGAGAAAGGAGAAAGGAGAAAAAAGATCTGGCCTTTGACATGAAGAACGGGGTCTCTCAAAGCATTCTAAAACACACAGACAGCTCCCATGTGCTTAGAAATTGGAAGTTCAAATATTTCTGGCTTAAGACAGATTTGTGGCTCAGGAACAAACAGGATATTTTTTTTTATTATCTCCCCCTGCCCATCGCTCAGAGACCATCATGGAAAAGGGGGTAAAACACTGTAAGAGCAACAGTTTTGGAAGGACAAGAGGGAAGGGTGTCTTCTGGACATGACAGGACTGCTGCACTCATGACCTCACAGTACCTTAGCTGTCTGTGAAAGGCCTGTATAAGATGGAGAAGTCAGCATTCCAGTTTGGGGAGAGAAGGAGCTCATGAGTCCTCCACTCTAACTGAGGAGTCATGGAGAGTTGGTGTCTTCTGGGAGAGAGACAGTCACTCTTCTTTAAGGCTATGCCCTCTGGTAGTTTTGGTGGATGGCTTCCCACCTAGGGGAGCATATATTGGAGTTGAAGGGTTCGTTTTTATTATTCTTAAAGACAACTTGAAATTGGAGAGCTGATACTGAGCCTGGGATGGACCTGGAAGGAATTAAGAATATATCCAACCAAAGGCAGAGAAAACTAACAGCTTTAAATGTGTTCTTCTTAAAACGGGCAACCATGATAATACTAAGTGGAATGAGACTTTTTCTTCCACTCTCAGCATTACTTAATCAGTTACAGTTCTTTATTTTCTGACAAGAACTGACAGTTCATTATTTCTGATTTTTCTCATTGGCCAGAAGTTACGTGATCAGAGCTAAGTTAAAGACACTGATGAAATTCAACCCTTTTACAACTGGAAAAAAAGATGAGATGTTGTAAACAATGTTAGTATCTATGATTGGTACTTAGTTTTCGGAGGGTGGCAACTTAAGTAGAATATAGTGTCAAATGAAAATCTGTGGAAAATAGTATGAAAACTATTTTCTTTTTATAATAATAATAATTATTATTATTATTATTATTATTATTATTTATTACAATTTATTCACTTTGTATCCCAGCTGTGGCTCCTCCCTTGTTTCCTCCCAGTCCTACCCTTCCTCCCTCTTCTCCTCCCATGCCCCTCCCCTAGATCACTGATAGAGGAGATCCTCCTCCCCTACTATCTGACCCTCGCCTATCAGGTCTTCTCCTGGGTCCTAGTCCTAGTTCTCTGTGTCATAGTAAGGCCATCTCACCAGGGGGAGGTGATCAAAGAGCAGGCAACCTACTTCAAACCAGAGACTGCCCCTGCTCCCCTTATGAAGGAACCCACTTGGAGACTAAGTTGCCCATGGAGATTAGGCCCTCTCCATGCATGGTCCTTGGTTGATTCATCAGTCTCTGCATCCTCCCTTCCACACTGGGGCCCAGATATTATGGCTCTGTTGGTCTTCTTATGGGACTTCAGTTCCCTCCAGGTCTTTCTATCTCCCCCTTCTTCCATAAGATTCCCTGCACTCTGCCCAAAATCAAAAGTCCTGCTGTATTCAAGACAAACAGGATGAGAAAGAAATTTGGGAAACAACACCCTTCATAATAGCCACAAATGACATAAAGTACTTTCATGTGACCCTAACCAAGCAAGTAAAAGACCTGTCTGAAAAAACTTCCAGTCTCTGAAGAAAGAAATTGAAGAAGAAATCAGAAGATGAAAAGATTTCCCATGCTCATGGATCGGTAGGATTAACATAGTGAAAATGGCCATCCTGCCAAAAGCAATCTACAGATTCAATGCAATTCCCATCAAAATACCAACACAATTCTTTACAAACCTTGAAAGGACAATTCTCAATTTCATATGGAAAAACAAACAAACAAAAAACCCAAAATAGCTAAAACAACCCTGTACAATAAAAGATCTTCTGGAAGTATCTCCATCCCTGATCTCAAGCTGTACTATAGAGCAACAGCAATAAAAAAAAAAAAAAAATGGCATGGAACTGGCATAGAAACAGACTGGTGTATCAAAGGAATCGAATCAAAGACCCAGAAATAAACCCAAACATCTATGGATACTTGATTTTTGACAGAAGCCAAACCCATACAGTGGAAAAAAAATAGCACCTTCAACAAATGGTGCTGGTCTAACAGGATGTCTACATGTAGAAAAATACAAATAGATCCATATTTATCACCCTACACAAAACTAAAGTCCAAGTGGATCAAAGACCTCAACATAAAACCAGACACACTAAATCTTTTAGAAGAAAAAGTGGGGAAGAGCCTTGACCTTATTGTCACAGGAGACAACTGAACAGAACACCAACAGCACAGGCTCTAAGACGAACAATTAATATATGCAACCTTATGAAACTAACAATTATTTTAATTACTCAGGAATTCTCAAGTTATAAAGAACATCTTTCTAGTTTTATCATTTTGTGTCAATATATACTATTATAAATGCATTTAAAGTTTTATTTTATTTTCAATGATGTGTATACAGGAAGGGTATTGCTCATTAGTGTAGGTACTCATGGAAGCCATGTGAGACCTTAGCGCTGGAATTACAAGTGGCTGTGAACTACCTGACACGGGTACTTAAAAAAAAAAAAAGAAGTTTTAATCTGTAATCTATTCTACCTATAAATTTTTAAATAGTATGCCTTACCGTACATCTTCAAAGCAAAACTAAATGAAACAGACAACCTCTATGGTTTCCACATAAACTTTTATATACCCTCATATATCTTTCCAGTTTTCTTTATCCACAAATCCCTGAATGCTGTCTAGACTTCTTTCTCAATTTCCTGCCAACCCACTTAGTCTTAAATTCAAATTTTATTCATTCAACTGACCTCAAGTCATAAATCCAGTGGTTCCAATACTCACCCTCCTCTCTTCCATAGTATTTGAGATTTCTGAATGCTTGAATCACTATTGTGTACTGCTTCATTCTGTAGAGAACTCCTTGTGATTTTTGTGTTTTCTCACTTGTACTGTCTGTACATGCCTTATTCCTCAGGACTCTAACCTAAACTTATTCCCTCCTGGATTATATCATCCCTTCCTCAACAATATTTATTACATCCATATTCTAATCAACTTCAAATTTATATTATTATTATTTTAAATTTATTTATTATAATTTATTTACTTTGTATCCCCGCTATAGCTTCCTCCTTCATCTCCTCCCAGTCCCACCCATCTTTCCTCTTCTCCCCCTATGCCCTTTCCCTAGTCTTCCTGATAGGGGAGAACTCCCCTGCCTTCTATCTGACCCTAGCTTATCAGGTCTCACCTAGGCTGGCTGCATCATCTTCTGCTATGACCTGGTAAGGCTCACCTCCCAGGGGAAGGTGATCAAAGAGGTGGCCACTGAGTTCATGTCAGAGGCAGCCCCTCTACTAGAGAACCCACTTGGAGACTGAGCTGCCATAGGCTACTTGGTGCATGGGATCTAGGTTATCTCCATGCAAGGTCCTTGGTTGGAGTACCAGTCTCTGCAGGCCTCCCTATTAGACCACAGCTCAATTCTGAGAATTGGGTCCATTTATATATCTAATTTGCATAACTTAATCTCTCCTTATGCAAAAATTCCTTCGGTATTACATAACTATAGCCAGAATCACACTCTTTCCCCAAGGCAATCACATCCTTCACAGCTCCTCCACCACTTACAACCGCTTTTCAAATCCTTTGCCAACTTCTAGCTGTCCAAATTGCCTGTGAAATTAATATGCCTTTCCCCACGTTTCTACTTCACTACCTTAGCTCAGACATCCATAATCTTGTTTCTGGAATTCATCAGTAACTCTCAGCTAGTCTCCACACTACAAACTTTTCAATGAATTCCTCTTACTGAAAACATAATTATAATTTTTGTGTTGAAGCTCTTCAGTAATTTTCTTGCTACAGAGCTATGAAGATATTTAGAAGTACTTCTGAAATACAATGAACACAATTTGACATATAAAGTAGAGCAGAAAGAAGAATCTAAGATGCTTTAAAAATGAATTTTAAATACGGTGAAAATTTTTAAAGATCAAGTTTGTAAAGGCAGTACGGGAAGATAGGTTCAACAGAAGGCCTGCTGGGTTTAGAGGATGAGAAATACCAGAAGAGATGAGAAGAAGGTGAAAGCAGGAGACAGATTCATATGTTGAAGGCATGGAAATGAATCAAATTCTACTCTATCAATATCTACTCAACAAGAGGTGAGAAATGATGGAAACTGAAAGAGTAACAACATGTGAAAGGACAAGAGACAATATATAAGTAACAGCGACTGTGATCAAGATGGAAAAGAGAAAACCAGATAAGTTAGTTGAATGTGAAATAGGCTTACAGGGTACTGTTTATTATTGAACAGAAAACACAGTTTGACATGATGCTTTGAAAAACTGGATGAATGAGAAAAATAGCAGCTAGTAGTTTATGAATTTTTTATTTTAATTTCGTTTTTTATGTATTAAACTATTAAGTTTGGTAAATCCCACTTCTTTTTTATTCTGCATTATTATTGATCTAAATGTGAGCTTCCCTAATTTTAATGTATTAATTTCCTTTGTTGCTCCTAAACACCATTCTAATAGATATTAGATATTAATGTGTGTGTGTGTGAGTGTGTGAGTGTATCATGTCTGTGTGTGTATGTCTGTGTGTTTTTTAACGGTTTCTTGTACAATGTACACAGATTGCTGAATAGATATATTTTGTGATTGGTTTTTTTGTTTGCCTTTTGCCTTCTTTATATTCTTCCTAGAAAATTAAAAATACAACATGGAAATT
>NW_026587216.1:45311313-45379378 GCF_907164565.1 Psammomys obesus | reverse complement strand
GAAGTTGAGGAGGACCTCCCCTATCAGTGGACTTGGGGAGGGGCATGCATGCAGAAAGGGGAGGGAGGGTGGGATTGTGAGGGGAGGAGGGAGGGGCTTATGGGAGGATACAAAATGAATAAAGTGTAACTAATAAAAGTTAAATAAAAAAAGAAAAAAAAAGACAATGATAAAGCTCTCCCAGTCTCTTATGAAGTCACTAGTCCCATGCATGGAGGTTCCACACTTGTGGCCTACTTACTTTCTAATGTAACCTCATCACATTATGGGTTATGATTTCAGCATATGAGTCTGGGAGAGATGAAGGTACATGTTTATTCTCTCCATAATAGGTACCTATGTCATTTCCAACTCCCCAAAGCAGCATCAATTGCAGTGACATTTATATCTACCTTAGAGGCATATATAATCACTTCCTCCTGGCAAGACTGCCTTGCCTGGCCACAGGGGAAAGGAAACACTCAGTTCTGATGCAACTTAATAAGCTGGGGTGAATGGGAAAGAGAGCTCCCCTCTTCTGAGTAACAGGGTAGGGAAGGAGGGAAGGACTGGTAGAGGAGGAGGGATGGTGCTACAACCAGGATGTACAGTGAATAAAAATAAATACAGTATTTTAACAAAGAACGCTCCTGTCGGAGACGGTCCCTGTCCCCATTGCTATGGAACCCACTTGGAGACTGAACTGCTATAGACTGCCTTTGTGCAGGGGTTCCAGGCCATCTCCATGAGTTGTCTTTGCCTGGAGCATCAGTCTCAGAAAAGACTCCTGTGTCCAGACTTTTTGGATCTGTGCTCTCCTTGTGGCTCTCCTGTCCTCTCCAGGTCTTACTATCTTCCACTTCTTTCATAAGATTCCCTGCACTCTGCCCAAAGTTTGGCTATGAGTCTCAGCATCTGCCTTAATACCTTTTAGGGTAGAGCCTTTCAGAGGCCTTCTGTGGTAGGCTTCTGTCCTGTTCCCTGTTTTCTCCCTCCTCTGATGACCATCCTCTTTGCCTTTCTGAATGGGGATTGAGCATCTTAGCCAGAGTCCTCCTTCCTGATTTGCTTCCTTAGGTGTACAGACTTTAGTATGTTTATCCTGTATTATATGTCTAATATCCATTTATGAGTGAGTGAGTGTGTACCCTAAGTGTCTTTCTGATTCTGGGATAACTCAGCTCTTTGATCACCTCCCCCTGAGGGGGGAGCAGCCTTACCAAGCCACAGAGGAAGACAATGCAGCCACTCCTGATGAGACCTGATAGATTAGGATCAGAAGGAAGGGGAGGAGGACCTTCCTTATCAATGGACTGGGAGAGAGACATGGGTAGGTAAAAGGGAGGGTGGAATTGGGAGGGGAGGAAGGAGGGAGGTACAGGGGGGATACAAAGTGAAAAAACTATAAATAATAAAAATAAAAGAAAAATTAATTAAAAAAAAGAAAAAAGAACATTCTGGGCACTACACCTACTTTGTGTGACTATGGCCACATTGTTCCCTGAATGTGGTCACCCTGTCAAACAAGAGAATATTCTTTTATCTTTACTTATTGAGAAGACATATGCAAATCGTTTTTTTTCAAGTTATTTCCAAGCTAAGCATATAAAAACAGTATAACATTTTAATTGTGACTCTGATTATAAGTTATTTTAGCATTAGTTTGTATGCTATGTTTGGATGTATATTTACAAGGTTCCCATATCTTTTTTTTAACTTTTTTATTTTTTATAAATTACACTTTATTCATTTTGTATCGCCCCCATAAACTCTTCTCTCCTCCCCTCCCTATCTCACCCTCTCTCTCCTTTCTGTATGCATGCCCCTCCCCAAGTCCACTGATAGGGGAGGTTCTCCTCTCCTTTCTGATCTCAGTCTATCAGTTCTCTTCAAAAGTGGCTGCACTGTCCTCTTCTGTGGCCTGGTAGGGCTGCTCCTCCCTCAGGAGGAAGTGATCAACCAGCAGGCCAATCAGATTATATCAGAGGCAGTCCCTCTTCCCATTACTATGTAACCCACTTGGACACTGAACTGCCATGGGCTACATCTGTGCAGGGGTTCTAGGTTATCTCCATGAATAGTCCTTGGTTGGAGTATGAGTCTTTGGGAAGTTCCCTGTGTTCAAATTTTCTTCTTCTGTTGCTCTCCTTATGAAGTTCCAGTCCTTTCCAGCTCTTGCTATTTCCCACTTCTTACATAAAATTCCATTCACTCTGCCCGACAGTTGGCCATCAGGCTCAGCATCTGCTTTGATAGTCTGCAGGGCAGAGGCTTTCAGAGGCCCTCTGTGGTAGGTTCCTAGTTTGTTTCCTGTTTTCTTCTTCTGGCTTTCAGAGGCCCTCTGTAGCAGGTTTGTAGGTTGTTTCCTGATTTCTTCCTCTTCTTCTGATGTCCATCCACTTTGCCTTTCAGGTGGGGATTGAGCATTTTAGTTAGGGTCCTCTCTCTTGCTTGGTTTCTTTAGATGCATAGATTTTAGTGGGTTTGTCCTACGTTGTATGTCTATATGAGTGAGTATATACTGTGTGTGTCTTTTTGCTTCTGGGATAACTCACTCAGGATGATCCTTTCCAGGTCCCACCATTTACCTGCAAATTGCATGATTTCCTTATTTCTCATTGCTGAGTAATATTCCATTGTATACATGTACCACAATTTCTACATCCATTCTTCAGTTGAGGGGCATCTGGGCTGTTTCCAGCTTCTGGCTATTACAAATAAAGCTGCTACAAACATGGTTGAGCAAATGTCTTTTTTGTGTACTTGAGCCTCTTTTGGATATATGCCTAGGAGTGGTATGGCTGGATCTTGAGGAAGTGCTATTCCTAGTTGTTTGAGAAAGCGCCAGATTGCTTTCCAGAGTGGTTGTACAAATTTACATTCCTACCAGCAGTGGAGAAAGGTTCTCCTTTCTCCACAACCTCTCCAGCATGTGTTGTCACTTGAGTTTTTGATCTTGGCCATTCTCATGGGTGTAAGGTGAAATCTCAGGGTTGTTTTGATTTGCATTTCCCTAATGGCTAATGAGGTTGAGCATTTCTTTAAGTGCTTCTTTGCCATTCGATATTGCTCTATTGAGAATTCTCTTTTTAGCAAGATCTCCATGCTCATGGCTTAGCAGGATTAACATAGTAAAAATGGCCATTTTACCAAAAGCAATCTACAGATTCAATGCAATTCCCATCAAATTGCCAGCACAATTCTTTACAGACCTGGAAAGAAAAATTCTCAACTTCATACGGAATAACAAGAAACCGAGAATTGCTAAAACAATCCTCTACAATAAAAGATCTTTTGGAGGTATCTCCATCCCTGATCTTAAGTTGTACTATAGAGCAACAGTTTTAAAAACTGCATGGTACTGGCATAGAAACAGAATGGTGGATCAATGGAACCGAAAAGAGGAGCCAGAAATAAACCCACACACTTATGGACACCTGATCTGATGGATTTGACAAAGATGCCAAAACCATACAATGGAAAAAAGATAGCATCTTCAACAAATGGTGCTGGTCCAACTGGATGCCTACATGTAGAAAATTGAAAATACATTCATACTTATCACCCTGCACAAAACTGAAGTCCAAGTGGATCAAAGACCTCAACATAAAACCAGACACATTAAATCTTCTAGAAAAAAAAGTGGGAAATACCCTAGAACTCATTGGTACAGGAGAAAACTTCCTGAACAGAACACCAACAGCACAGGCTCTAAGAGCAACAATCAATAAATGGGACCTCATGAAACTGAAAAGCTTCTGTAAAGCAAAGGACACCGTCATCAAAACAAAACGACTGCCTACAGATTGGGAAAGAATCTTCACCAACCCTTTATCTGACAGAGGACTCATATCCAGTATATATAAAGAACTAAACAAACTGAAAAGCAGCAAACCAGGTTCCCATATCTTTTTCCTATTTCCTATTACATAGGATTGCTTCCTTACTGATTTGTTGGAAAGCCTTGGGCATTCTGTATTAGTGCTTTGTTGTTTTTTAGCTTCAGATATGTTCTCTCCCTGTTATCTGACTCATGTTTGTCTGCAGTGTCTCTGTTATTATTCTTTTTTTTAACATTTTTTAAATTAAATTTTATATTAATTATAGTTTATTCATTTTGTATCCCAGATGTAGTCCCCTCCTTCTCTCACAGCTTCCCAGTCCCACTCTCCTTCCCTCATCTCTGCCCATGCCCCTCTCCAAATCTACTGATAGGGGAGGTCCTCCTCCCTTTCCATCTGATCCTAGCTTATCAGGTCTTATCAGGACTGGCTGCATTGTCCTACTCTGTGGCCTGGTATCATTGCACTACCCCAGGAGAAGGTGATCAAAGAGCCAGCCACTGAGTTCATGTTGAAGACAGTCCCTGATTCCCTTATTAGAGAACCCTCTTGGATGCTGAGCCACCATGGGCTACATTTGTGCAGAGATTCTAGGAGAGGACAGGCGCTCCACAAAGAGAGCAACAGAACCAAAAAAATCTGGGCACAGGGGTCTTTTCTGAGACTGATACTTTAACCATTCTGTTATTATTTTAAACACTTCATAATATGCCACAAACTGCATAGCCTAAAACAAAAATTTATTCTTCAGAGTTACTGAAGACTAAATGCACAAAGGCAGAATATTTGTAAGGCCAGGTCCCCTCCAAAGTGTCTGGGAAGAATGAGTCCTCTTTCGGATGCTCATAGTTTCTGATATTTCTTGTCTTGTTGCAGCGTAACTGCAGTCAGCGCCCCCATCTTCATCAGCTCATCTTTCCTCTTCATTACTATCTGTGTGTCACAAGTACCTCTTACAAGAGCCCAGTACAATGCAGTATCACTTTGTCCTAACTAATTATATTTTCCAAGATCTTTTTTCTAAATAGCATCCTATTCTGAGGTTCTGGGTGGACTAAATACTGTCTCCACCAAGATTCCTGCTGTTGTACTCTGTAGGAGACGATGCTCTCATTGTAGTGTATGTTTGTATGCTATACGTTATAGGACAACAGGAGTTATTCTTGTAACTGTTCTCTTTTTTGCATGCTCATCTTAATAACGCTTTCTGGACATGTTCTAGTTTTATGAAGCACTATAATTAAAGATTATTCTTTTGTGCAGATATTATTATTATTTTCTATATGACTGTAAATTAAATTTAATCTGTGATTTTAGGGGGTTTTCTATCATATCTTACATGCTATAAGTAAGCTTTTAGAGTCAGTAACTTCGATTTAGATCATGGTTCAGATGCAAAATGCTTGTCTTAAAATAATCATATTAGGAGGTAAAACCTTTGGGAGTTGAGACCTAATGGAAAGTAACAGCATCATCACTATCTTTGGGAAGGGACCTAACCACTGTCTGTTCCTCATTTTCTCTCTTTCCATGTTGTCTCATCCACACATTTATCAACACTCATACACACACTCTTGCCATGTGATGTTATCTGCTACAGTGTAAAGAGTCAGAAGTCCTTCATCAGAAACTAAACAGATGGAGTCAACCAACCTTAGACTTCTGAACTAAAGCTGTGAGATAAATAAGCCTCTTCCTTTAAATTATGTGGCCTGGGGGACTTTGTTATAGCAACGCAAAACAGACAGAAGCAGTTTTCATCAGCTTTGGACATCCTGAAGGAGACACTAGCTCTTAAAATTGTGTGTATTGAGCACACACACACACACACACACACACACACACACACACACGTTATTGACTATACAGAAGTCATCATGCCATGGCGGTAGCCAACTCAGTGACAAATATTACTCCAAGATGATATTTTTTTAATGAAATTGCAAGTTACATTTCTTTAAGAGTCTTGTTTTTCACAGCCTCCATCAAAGTTTACCCATCTGCATAACGATAGTAGTCTTATGATAAAACAGCCTAAGAAAAATGTTTCATTTGTTATGTTGGAGCATGTGCCATCAAGTTTTCTGTTAAAAGCACCGATGAATTAAGCAGAGACCTAAGAATATTGATCCCAAATTGCTCAAGTTCTACATGCCAGTGAGAAAAAGTAAGAAAATGAAGCTAGATGTAAAGCATTGATGTTCAAGTTTCCAAGTGACCACGTTAAAGTTTCTAGCACAGTTGTTAACATCACTGCTATTCATTCAAAACTCGGACCTGTTTGTTTTCCACAATGAACCAGGCCGGTCACTACGAGCACAGCTGTGATGGTGGGAGATTTGGGGGTGGCAATGGTCTAAGGCAACACCCACTACTAACAAGTTAGCTCCCCATAATCTAAACATTTTTAGTCTAAGATGAAATAACTTGGATATGCTAAATTTGGAAACCATTGTTATAAAGCAATTAGTTTGGAGGCATAAGAATAAAAGAAACAAGAAAAGAATAATTACAGAAATTCTAACCACTGAAAGCAACTGTGCTTTGAGGAGATAATGAAAGATGCCTAGAAGAAAAGGGGGTCATCGAGCAGGTAAAAAACAGTCTTTTCCAGCAGAATTCACTGCCCTTTTATTTCAATAATAGTTCTCTTTATGATTATGATTCTCCTGTTGCATGAGGTCTCTGTAACCTTGACTTATTAATATTCCTCTAACATAAAGACAGTATACTTAAAATGGAACTATTAAAATAAGCCACATTTGTTCCTTACCGACTTTAGCAAATGAGGTAAATGCCAGTAGAATTTTAAAGATTTTTATATGCTTGAAAAATATAATTATTTTCATGTCTAAAAATCCCCCTATAGCCAATATAAGTATTTTATCACAAAGAATAAATATGTGAGCTAAAATGTTGAACAAAATGATGTTCAAAAAGTGTTTACAGAAAATGGGAGGAAACAATAAGAAGAAAGTGAGAAAAAATCTTCATGAAAGAAGTGTCCAAAATAGAACAGGGTGGAGCCAACAAAGGAGGAAAGTAATCTATAACCATACACCCTGGATAGCAAGAGATAAATTATCTATGTAACCAGTAAATAACTGTGTTGTTAGAGAATCTTCACCTGTCTCCAGAGGCTGATTGGGCAAGTGGCAGCAAAGAAGGAAAAGGATCAGTCATACTGAAAGCTCAAAAGGAAAACACAAAAGACAGAAAACACGTACTCGATGCTTCTGTGAAAATATTTACAGTTTGAATCTACATGTTTGCATACTTCCAACAGGTTCTGATTTGAAGGCCTTGAGATAACGTGAAAGAAGAAAGGCTTTTTTTCTCTTCTTGCTAGAGAAATAATCCTCTTCAGAGTGACTAGGAGATACCACTTTATGTTAATTTGATTATTATCAAATGAAGGCAATTGTCATGAAGAAATGACATTCCTTGACATTGTGGAAAATCTCACACTCAATGGGAAGACAAAGGAATAAGGAAAGAAAAACCATTTCTTCCAATGTATCTATCTATTCAGTACTTCAGAGTCTATGATATGAACCTACTATGTACCTACTATATCAACAAGCGCTTTTTGAAACTATACTGTGTTATATCAAAATCCTATATGGAACTAAATATGTGTCAACTGGGACGCATGCTCTGGAAATCTATACTAAAATAGATAATAACACATACCATGAAAAAAAAATGAATCAGGTCATACCATACACAGAGATAGCATAAAGAAATAAAATTGGAATAGGTTACTTTGTGCAAGTTACAAAACATAGATATGTTTTCCCAAATGAAATAAAATGGTATGCTGGGTTGGTTAATTAGAATTTGCCCTAAAGAAGAAGATATTGAGCGGTATTTCTCATGTTAGGTCATTGTACAAATGTTAGATGTATGTGGGGTCTACTAAAATGACCTTGGCATGTAGCTACAGCCCAGCAATAGCTCATCTACAACCAATCTATCTAGCTTAATGGTGATAAAATAAAATGCATTCTGCAAGTAACGGCATATTTAAATTTTCAGCCAAAAGTTTAATCATTTGAAATAGCTTATTGAGACAAGCAACACTAGAATTGGTGTGGACACTTCTTAGGCTAAAAAGACCTTGCTAAATTAATACATGGGGGAATTCAGATGTATTACAACAATCATAAGCTGTCCTACAGTTGGTAGAATAATGATTATAGTTACTGCCGTCATATCAGTTATTCAATAACTCAGCCCACTTTAGCCATTAGCAATAAACTAATTGGAAGCAAGTTGTAAAGAATTAAAATATTGAAAGTTCCCTAAGGATAAAATTGGTAGGCTATAAGTGAAGAATTTTTAAGATGCTAGCCCAAAGCCTAATGTCCAAAATTAAACCCCAATGAGAAAACACATGAGAAGCATACTTTTGAATCTAGCTTTTAGAAAAAAGGTTAAGGAAAACTGAAGATGTTATTAATTACCCCAATTTAGGGATACTGTAGAGGCCCAATGCACAGTTACTAAAATATTCAGAAACACTCGCCAAAACAAAATGTATAATTGTAAAAGGAACTTTTATTCACCTGGTTCAGTTGTTGTCTGGGAGACTTACTGCCTCTGTCTACTAACCTAGGTCTAGCCCTGGAAGCTTCTAGCCTCCCTACAATACAACCTAGACCTAGAATGTTTTCAGCCTTTGAGAATTACTGCTTAATAAACTCACGCTTTCTTGTTCTTACCTACCTCTGGGCTGGCTGGTTCAACTCAGCTGTTCTGGCTCAAAGTCCTCTCCCAGCTGACTTTTCAATCTTACTTTTTCTCTTGGCCTCTGAATTGATCTGCTTGGCCTCAAACTAACTCCATCAACCTGTTCTAATCTCCTAGCTCCTTCTCATTCTTTTGCTCATTTGGTCTTCACCTGAGTCTAGCTGTTCTCTCTTCAGTAAAACTTTCCCTGTAAAACTGCCTCCTTTCTTCCTCTCTCTGTGCCTTCAACTGCCTCTGTTGAATCTGCACTGAAATTATGAATGAACTCCAACCTGGCTGCTCCCTTCTACCAACTGTTCTTTGCTGTCATTCTTTAAGAATAAAGGCATCAGTCTCAGGAAAGACCCATATGCTCAGATTTTTTTGTTCTGTTGCTCTCCTTGTGAAGTTCCTGTCCTCTCCAGATCTTACTGTTTCCTACTTCTTTCATAAGATTCCCTGCACTCTGCGCAAAGGTTGCCCTTAAGTCTCAGCATCTGCATTGACAGTCTGCAGGGCAGAGCCTTTCAGAGGTCCTCTGTGGCAGGCTCCTGACTTGTTCCCTCTTTTCTCCTTCTTCTGATGTCCATCCTCTCTGCCTTTCTGGATAGGGATTGAGCATTTTAGCAAGAGTCCTCCCTCTTGATTAGTTTCTTTAGGTATACAGAATTTAGTAGGTTTATCCTATATTATATGTCTATATGAGTGAGTATATACCATGTGCATCTTTCTGCTTCTGGGAAGCTCACTCAGGATGATCTTTTCCAGATCCCACCATTTACTTGCAAATTTCATGATTTCCTTGTTATTTATTGCTGAGTAATATTCCATTGTGTAGATGTACCACAATTTCTGTATCCATTCCTCCACTGATGGGCATTTGAGCTGTTTCCAGGGTCTTTCCTGAGACTGATACTCCAACCAAGAACCATGCATGGAGATAACATAAGACCCCTGCACAGATGTAACCCATGGCAGTTCAGTATCCAAGTGGGTTTCATTGTAATAGGAACAGGGACTGTCTCTGACATGAATTGATTGGCCTACTCTTTAATTACCTCCCCCTGAGGGGGAAGCAGCATTACCAGGCTACAGAAGAAAACAATGCAGCCACCCTTGATGAGACCTAATTGACTGGGATCAAAAGGAAGGAAAAGAAGACCTCCCCTATCAGTGGACTTGGGGAGGGGTATGCATGCAGAGGGTGGAGGAAGGGAGGGATTGGGACTGGAGGAGGGAGGGAACCACAGGGGGGATACAAAGTGAATAAAGTATAATTAATAAAAAAATTTTTAAAAAAAGAAGAAAGGCATGTACTGCCACATCTGGTACTAAGCTTTTATTTACCTGAAACTTTCTCTATACCAGGGTGGCCTTAATCTCAGATCTGCTTGCCTCTGTCTCCTGGATTAAAGGTGTGTTTGTATTCCAGCCTGATCACACAAACCAAGAAGGTCTTTGGATATGATCTCTTGCCAGAACAGCCATGTTCTGAATTAAAATTCTTCTACATATAAAAACGTGGACAATTCTATAAAATACAATATCTAATTGATATGTTTATTATATAGATAATCCTCTTAATTTTAAAACTGAAAAACTTTTAGGATTAGTAACCACAAAACAATAGGTATTGGTTTATCCCAACTTAAGCAATTCAATAACTAAAAATTAGACTGTCCTGTTATATTTTAAATGTGAAATAGCCGCACAGGTTCATATGTTGAAGGCCAGATCCTAATCTGGTGAGACTGGTTCCAAAAGGTCTTCAACTGGTGGGCAGTAAATCTCTAGAGACACTTCCTCCAGGGTAGTTTAACTCTGGTTAAATTCGAATTCTCCCTCTCTCACTCTCTCTCTCTCTCACTCTCTCTTTCGCTTTCTCTCTCTCTGTCTCTCTCTCTCTCATGACTTATTTTCAAATTGTGAGGTTGCATTGCTGGGAAACTGTATGCTATATTGTGTTAAGGAGTGTTTGACTTTGTGTATCTAGTTAATTTAGAAACACATGAATTTTCTTTGGTTGAGCCTTGAGGTTGGGTACATGTACAGTAATCATGGTTCTAGAATCTCAACTGAATGTTTGTGGGGTTCAAGGGAGAGCTCACCAGGGAAAATTGGAATCCTGTGCATCTCCACAGTGTATGATCTTTGGGCTCTCACTGAACTACAGCACCTACTTACTTTTGTCCATCATGTTGCATGAAATCTTGTCCTGTAGCTATGCAAGTTACAATTGAGCTCGATACAAAGAAATATCTGTGCAGATGTTTGAGAGCCTTGTATGCACATCTGTCTCTTTTTCATTATTCTAATCCCATTTTTTAAGCCATCGCAGCAGCCCTGAACCTCTGATATTTTTCTTCATCTGTGCAGAAAGGCCATTACCTTCTTTTTTGCAGGCCCCTTCTTTACCTCAGTCCATAGAGCTTATTTTATATTTGTCTCATCTATGAAAAGAGCCAGAGCTAGGATATGTTATTGTGCTAGTCAGCTTACAACTGCTTGTCCATGTCCAAATACTTGATAAAGATATGTCAAAGCCAAAATATTTTGGCTTTCGCTTTAATAGATATAAGTTCATAAACATTGGTTCTGCTGATCTGGACTTATGTGAGGCTGAAAATGATGGAAGAAGATCTGCTCATCTCATGGCACCTCAGGGGCACATGTGAGAATCTGGAAGACATGGGGGAGAAGGGAAGACTGAAAACCAGAAACAGATACCCAATGGCATCTAAGAAAATGACAAGAGACCTAGAATGCATTTCCTGTGGACTGAGACTTCAGACATGTGCGACTGCACACACACATGCCCTGCAATGACATGAAGGAGCTGAGCCGTAGACTCTTTATCAGAGTTTCCAGATAAAGACTCCATCAAGGAGGCATTTGAGTTCAGTATGTGATAACCTAGACCCACTCAACTTCTTAGACTTCTGACCTCAGAACTGTAAGCTAATTGTGAGTTAACAAGCAGGTATTGTTTCAAAACAATACATCTACGGAAATGTGTGAGATAGAAACAGAAACCTAATAAAGAAATATAACTTATAAGTGTCTTTTATTAGATGTGAAATAACACTATTTAAACACACTGTGTATGTATCTATCATTTATAATAGATACATGCCTAGGAGTTCCTACAGCAATATTACACAGAGGGAGAAAGAGAGACAGAGAGATAGAGAGACAGAGAGATGCACACTCACATGCATACACATGAATTATACAGCTTATAACTCAACATAATAAATCTATGAATACTCCTTAACTCATCTCAGAAGGGAGCCAAGGCTTTTACACTATATGAGTTATTTAAGACAAAAATAGTAGCTGACATAAGAGTGGGAACTCACTACATGTTTAGGAAATGAATAAATCTACAAACAAGCAGTCAAGTACATGAGTTAAGCCATACCTTTATGGTCTTAAAATCAAGAACTATAAACAAGATAATCAAAAAGGAACCATGACTTAAAGGAAAAAAAAAAAAAACAAACAAAAAACAAGCAAAATTTTGGTGTTTTGTTATTGATGCACAACCTGTCTTTCAGATGAATAACAGAAAGTCAGCCTTAATAATCCACATGTATAATAACTCAAAATGAAGATGGAAATCAAGTGTATTATATATAATGTAAGAATGGCTATTATAAGTAAAAATAATAACAAGGTGATAATCTTGTGTTTTGTGAGTGAAAAGAAAATTCTGTCCCTGCCCTGTTTGAACTGGGTTTTTCCCCTCATGTTCTACACAGCAGGAAGAATGTGCGTGTCTGCACAAGCTGCAGATCTAATTATAATATGAAGGTCAAGTAGCGGCACAGAAATAGAAGCTGAGATTTGAAGACAGTGCTTATATTTTCAACCATTGCACAGACCACGGGATGACGCAGCCGATTTAGCAAAATCAGCGGGAGTTTTATAAACCCCACATTGTTCATATTTGACCACATGGAAGACAAGCTTTCAGTACATCACAATTTCTACTAAAAAGTATGCTGAGAGAAAGAGCAAAGGAAAACTGTATAGCAAATGCTTGTTTGGGATAAAAGTATCTCTAGAGACTGAAATGGAGGCGATATACTTGTTACCTTTAGGATGCTGCTCATTTAATGTAGACGAATGCTGGCACTGATTTATTCCAGATGGTACTGCCTGAAACATTTTAATTATTTATGCTATTACCCAAAGCTCTAACATGAACTACAGGTCCGTATTTCAGATAAGTCACATCTCCGTATTTCAGATAAGACTGCTACAGAGAAACTCTTCATCCATGTTTACTGCCACTCCATTCACAATAGCTAGGAAATAAAAACAGCCAAAATGCCCTTCAGCTGAAGAGTTGATAATGAAAATGTGATTCATATGCACAGTGGACTACTATTCAACTGCAAAGTAAAATTATAAAATTTAAAGGTAAATGAATGAAGCTGGAAATAATCATGCTGAGTAAGGAAACCCAGGCTTAGAATGACAAATGTGTCATGTGCTCTTTTAAATGTAGATGCCAGATTTAAACTTTCAGTTACGTATATTTTAGTTGGAATACCCATAGATGACATGAAATGAATAAGGGGCCTTGGGAGTGGAGATTTCAAAGGAAGGAGAAATAGCATATAAGTGTTACGAAGGGTGGAAGGTGAATGATGAATGGGAGTGGATGGGAGTACAGGAGAGAATACAGGGAAGGACAACTGACCCAAAACACCTTTGAAAATGCCCTATGAAATCTAGTATAGTAGACATTTCCATATCTATATGGAGTTTAAATCGTTACCCTATATTGGAGGACAAGGACCCTTTTCCTCAAGGCCCAGGAACCATTATAAAAGTGGGGGCGAAAAGACAGTAAGATCCAGAGGTAGTGAATGTCTGCAGTGAACAGCATTTATCAAACATGAAAGCACCCTTGTACTCATAAATTTACAGCACCTATGACAGCTTGCACAAAACCTGTGTGATGATCAAGTCAGCCAAACTCCTAGCAGGAGTAGAGAGCAAGCTTAGCAAAAAAATTATTGGTAAATTAAGGCTGCTGCTGCTGGGGGAGGGTCTGTTTGCTGCAGGGATATGGTCTCTCTATGGCTATACATGGTCTACTAAATGGCCCTGTACTCAGGCACATACAAGCAGCATTAAGTGACTCATCAGATTAAAACAAAAACAAAATGAGCATATGGAGTTTGGAGGGGAAAATGGTAGGAGGTTGAGGAAGATTTGGAGGGAAGAGAAATGGGGTGGGTTTGCCAAAAAGTATTATATGCATGTATGAAATTCTCCACCAGTGAAAATAAGAATCTTAAATGTGTCAAGTTAACATCATTTTCATATGTGCATATGCATGTGCATTCATAAATGTGCATAAATGTATGTACATATATGTATGGCTTTCAGGGCTTATGCAAACTTGGGGTCACTATGACTAAATAAAACTGAACCTCTAGTTAACAACTAGGTTCCAGGAAGAAAGAAGGAGGAGGAGGAGAAGAAGCAGAGAAATTAGTAGTAGTAGTCAAAGAAGAAGACGGAGAAGAAGAAGAAGAAGAAGAAGAAGAAGAAGAAGAAGAAGAAGAAGACGACGAAGAAGAAGAAGAGGAGGAGGAGGAATTGATTACTTGTGAACTTCAAACCGGATATAATAAAGGCACATTCCTTTTTAAATTAGTCATTCTAAAGCATCCTATTCTCCCTGTTTGGGAAATGAACACAGTCCATAACCACTCTGTACATAATTCATGCTAATTATCCATACAACTTATGGATTTGAACTCATGACATCAAATCATAAACGATCAAGTTTTAAAATTATATTAATTTTTTCTAGTAACTGAAAATGAAAGGACAGCTCCTTGGCATTTACTTAACACATCAAACAACAAACTAAACTCTGTGGTCACTTTAAGTATTTAGCTAATAGCTTGGCTTTTAACGAGGCTATTTACTTGACATACAAAAGAGACATCCCCAAGCTTTATTTGGTTTGAAACACTAATACACATTATAGTACAATGTATATGCCAACTATTTACCACCAGAAGTTGTGTGAAGTACTATGGGTATAAAGATGAATAAATAAATAATGAATGAGTCTCTTTGTTACTTATAGTACAAAGAAAGAGAAACAGCCTGTGGCAGAAAGTTCAGGAATTTTGCCAGCTGCCCCAATTAGAGAACAGCTTAATAATGTGGAGCGGAGGCCTGGATTATATGTATACCTTTGCAAACAAAGGATTTCTATGGTAAAGGCAAGATAACATGAAAGAGAGAAGCCATCATGGAGAAGCATACGCTTGCATAGGAGAGTGGAGGAATAAGGGAGAAAGTATTTTGATGATCTCAGTCAGTAAGTAGATGATATGAGAACACAGACAGCTGCTTAAAGGACTTGGGACTTTTCTTACAGGCAAATTAGAAAGTACTGAAGAGTTTTTAACGTAGTTGACACTGTATTATAGAATATCCTCACAGCAGAATGGAGGAGTGACTGTGAATGAGAGTGTAGGACAGAGGTTTAATTAGAGAGAGAACAGTTGCGTACTGTAATCATCCAGGTAAGAACTGATGTGAGTGGATCTGCAATTATAATAAAAGAGAAGGAAGAATTGTTCTGTGAATAGTATTTCTGGGAGTTTTCATTAATTATATTTCCTATGAGTTCCTAAAGGTGTAATTAAAATATTATTTAAAAAGGGAGCTGGAGAGATGGCTAAGTGATTAAGAGCACTGACTGCTCTTCCAAAGAACTCAGGGTCAGTTCCCAGCACACACATGGCAGCTCAAAATTGTTTGTGGCTGCAGTTCCAGGGTAGCTGAAACCCTCACATAGACAAACTTTCCAGCAAAATGCCAGTGTACATAAAATAAAAATAAATTTACCAAAAAATATTAAATAGCAGCAAGAGAAAAGGGCCAAGTAACACATAAAGGTTGACCTTTCAGAATCACACCAGAATTCTCAATAGAAACTAAGAAAGCCAGAAGGGCATGGGCAGGTGTCATGCAGTCTCTAAGGAACCACAGATGCCAAACCAGACTACTCTATCCAGCAAAGCTTTCAATTAACATGGATGGAGAAAACAAACATTCCATGACCAAACTAAACTTAAACAATATCTACACAATAATCCAGCCCTACAGAAGATAATAGAATGAAAACTCCAATCCAATGAAAACAACCACACTCAAGAAAACACAGGATATAGATAATGTCACAACAAAAAAAATTAAAAGAAAAGAAGCATTGAAACACAGTAACACCACCAAGTCCACAATAAAAGGAACTAACATTCGTTGGTCACTATTATCTATCAACATAAATGGACTCAACTCTCCAATAGAAAGACACAGACTAACAGGATGGTTGCAGAAACAGGACCCAACAATCTGCTATACAAGAAACACACCTCTGTAACAAAGATAAACATAGATCCCAACACCTTAGTAGTGGGAGACTTCAAAACTCAACTCTCACCAAGAAACAGATCATCTAGACAGAAGCTAAATAGGGAAATAATGGTACTTACAGAGGTCTTAAATCAAATGGACCTAATAGATGTCTACAGAACCTTTCACCCAAACTCAAAAAAGTATGCCTTCCTTTCAACACCTCATGGAATCTTCTCAAAAATTGATCATATAGTCAGGCACAAAGCAAGTCTTAACAGATACATATTTCCTCTGAAGATATATCTAATAGACACAGATGGAATATAATACACAAGACATATAGTAAGTTATAGAGAGAAAGCAGAAGAGGAAAGAAATTAATTATTGTTCTGTTATGGTCTAGATAACAAGGAGGTAGGATTTTGGACACCCAATTCTGAGTAAAAATACTGGTCAGAAACTAATGCTTTTTACACTTAAATCCTAAAAGATTGTTGTAAGCTAAAGAAACAATAGAAGAACACACTGAAATAAAGAACATTTCAAAGTTTTATTGTTATAAAAACAGTAAAATCCCAAAGTGTTCAATTTTTACCAATGAAGACTCAGGAGCCAGATGCTGGGGTGAACACCTGCTAGCTCAGAGAGGTAGAGAAAGCACCCAGCTGACTTTACTTCTCAGCTCATATCCCAGAGGAAAATGCCAAAACCAAACAAACAAACAAGATTAAACCCAAAACCTCAAAGCGAAAAGCTTAAAAGGCCAAAAGCCCAGGAAAAAATCTTGCTAGGTCAGCTGACGACCCTGAAGGGAAAAGCAGAAAGTTCTATCTTCTCCACAATGTCTTAACCTTTCAACTCAAAGTCCCTCCTTCCTGTCTACTCCCTGTCAACTGGTTACTTGCTCTGCCTTTTGACCTAGGGTTAACTTTATTAAATCCTGGGTACAGAAAGATTTTGGATTAAATGTGTATGCTAAGGCTGAGCCAAACTATAATCACCTGTTTACAATAAATAGGCAGTTCTTGGATTAAAGGTGTGTGTTAGGGCTGAACCACACCAAACAAGAAACAGGTTTTTACAGTTCACAATCTCTAGGTTCACAATGGGATCAATTATCCCGCAACAAAGTTTAGTAATTTGTATATTTTTGTATTTTTTCTGTAATAATAAAGGTCAAACTCAAGGTTATAAGCATGCTCTCAACTACATTTTCCACATTGGAAAATTTAAGTTAAAATAATAAGGTTTTAATATTAATTATCTAATTAAAAAGAATAATCAAAGAGACTATGAAGTTGGGTAGGTACAGAGGTAGGGGTAGATCTGGGAAGAGTTGAAGAAAGGAAGTATGAGAAAAACACATTGTATAAAATTCTCAGAGTATTAATAAAAACATAATTTTCAAAAAGATCAAAGAATTTTAAAACTTAAGTACAATTAATAAAACCAGACTTGTACAAGTTTACATTCCAACCAGCAGTAGAGAAGGGTTCCCCTTTCTCCACAACCTCTCCAGCATGTGTTGTCACTTGAGTTTTTGATCTTGGCCATTATGATGGGTGTAAGGTGAAATCTCAGGGTTGTTTTGATTTGCATTTCCCTGATGGCTAATGAGGTTGAGCATTTCTTTAAGTGCTTCTCTGCCATTCGATATTGCTCTATTGAGAATTCTCTGTTTAGCTCTGTTCCCCATTTTTTAAGTGGATTACTTGGTTTGCTGCTTTTCAGCTTGTTTAGTTTTTAAATATATTGGATATGAGTCCTCTGTCAGATAAAAGGTTGGTGAAGATTCTTTCCCAATCTGTAGGCAGTCGCTTTGTTTTGATGATGGTGTCCTTTGCTTTACAGAAGCTTTTCAGTTTCATGAGGTCCCATTTATTGATTGTTGCTCTTCTGGAAATCAATGTGGCGCTTTCTCAGACAACTAGGAATAGCGCTTCCTCAAGATCCAGCCATACCACTCCTAGGCATATATCCAAAAGAGGCTCAAGTACACAAAAAGGACATTTGCTCAACCATGTTTGTAGCAGCTTTATTTGTAATAGCCAGAAGCTGGAAACAACCCAGATGACCCTCAACTGAAGAATGGATGCAGAAATTGTGGTACATCTATACAATGGAATATTACTCACCAATGAAAAATAAGGAAATCATGCAATTTGCAGGTAAATGGTGGGACCTGGAAAGGATCATCCTGAGTGAGTTGTCCCAGAAGCAAAAAGACACACACAGTATATACTCACTCATATAGACATACAACATAGGACAAACCCACTAAAATCTATGCATCTAAAGAAACCAAGCAAGAGAGAGGACTCTAACTAAAATGTTCAATCCCCATCCTGAAAGGCAAAGAGGATGGACATCAGAAGAAGAAGAAAACAGGAAGCAAACTAGAAACCTGCTACAGAGGGCCTCTGAAAGCCAGAAGAAGAAAACAGGAAACAAACTAGGAACCTACCACAGAGGGCCTCTGAAAGCCTCTGCCCTGCAGACTATCAAAGCAGACACTGAGCCTGATGGCCAACTGATGGGCAGAGTGAATGGAATTTTATGTAAGAAGTGGGAAATAGTAAGAGCTGGAGAAGACAGGAACTCCACAAGGAGAGCAACAGAAGAAGAAAATTTGAACACAGGGAACTTCCCAAAGACTCATACTCCAACCAAGGACTATTCATGGAGATAACGTAGAACCCCTGCACAGATGTAGCCCATGGCAGTTCAGTGTCCAAGTGGGTTACATAGTAATGGGAAGAGGGACTGCCTCTGACATAATCTGATTGGCCTGCTCTTTGATCACCTCCCCCTGAGGGGGGAGCAGCCCTACCAGACCACAGTAGAGGACAATGCAGCCACTTTTGAGGAGAACTGAGAGACTAAAATCAGAAAGGAGAGGAGAACCTCCCCTATCAGTGGACTTGGGGAGGGGCATGCATGCAGAAAGGGGAGGGAGGGTGGGGTCGGGAGGGGAGGAGGGAGGGGCTTATGGGGGAATACAAAATGAATAATAAAGTGTAATTAATAAAAAGTAAAATAAAATAAGTAAAAAAAAAAAAAGACAACCAGACTTTTAAAAGAAGCAAAAATTTAAGTCTGAATAGTGAAAGGACAAAAAGAAGACACACAAAAATTACAATTTATCAGTTAGAACAAGAGAAAGAAGCTCAAAAGTGCTGTAGAAAATTTGTTTGATATATGGAAGCAGATATTCTGAAAGAAGAAAGCAGGCATGTTTTGTTGGTTTAGTGAAATGTCCTTGAAATTCAAGGTTACAGGAATGTAAGTAAACAAATCAAGGAGGGTTATTCTGAAAAAACAATAGCAAGTGTGTTAAATTATGAGTTTTCAGAAGATGCTTCCTCCTGGAAACATTTCCCCGTCAAGTTCCATCCTGACTCACTGACTGCACTTTTTAACACAGTCTGAGAAGGGTAAATGAGTCATGCTGTGACTCAGCAGTTATTAATGGGTACTTTAAAGAAAGGTGATATTAAATTTTTAAAATCTTGATGACCTTTAACATTTTATAATGCCTGCTCCTCCAAATTATTCTCAAAAAGTTACCAAAACTTACACAAAAGTTGGCTGCTTCATACCCAGTATGCACTGTTAGAAACTAAAAATTGGCAAAAGCTTTAGCTATCTTAGTTTCAAAGAATTAAAAAGTCTAAGGCTGAATAGATTTTATTTTTGTAAGTCTGGGTCATAAATTAAATTTCTCCAGAAAAGAAGTTGCTTCTTAAAACTGCCACAAACAAACCACAGGCTTCCTCTAAGAACTGGCACGGAGGCTTTCCTTTACACAAATTCAAATTTTTACCTCATAAGACTTGACAATTGTACCGAATGCATGCAGTCGAGTGGCACTAATTTAACCTGACAGCCGGTCTCTTTTCCGCTAATAGCAAGTACTGCTTGTGGAAGGGTTTCTAATCTCTAAGCTTTCACTAACTAAGGACCATGGAATTCAGTGAATTTCTGAAACTTGCAATCACTGCCCAGTCCAATGCACTATATTCAGAAATATGCAATGTTGATGGCAATGGTTGTCACAGATAGGATGTTGCTGCCTTATGGGGCAGCTTGGTCAACAAAAGCCCATTTACCCAGTGTTAAATTATATAGCTAATATCGGTCATCAAGAAATTTGAACTCCTTTCCAATGTTCATCTCTTGCTTTATAACTCCTAGAAGAACAGAGGTTTACAAGCAGGAGCACAATTTACATTTATCTCTATCTTCTTGCAGACCACATATTTCTGCCTATAACACATTCTTGCTTATTTACTTGAGCAAGAAACTCATTAGGAAGCTGATCAAGATCAGAAAAACTGTCAGTGTTTGGCATCTTAGGTGTTTTTCTATTGCTGGGATAAAAATAACCATAACCGAGGCAACTTTTAAAAATGTTATTTTGACTTAAAGTTCCAGAGAGTGGTAGTCCACATTACCGGGGACAGCATTGCCTCAGGCTTGGAGGGTGGTAAGGAACTGAGAGCGCATATCTTGACCCTCAGGCGTGAAGGAGAGAGGGCCAAAGAGCAAACTAAGGATAAGGCTTTACTTTCAAAGCCGGCCGCCAGTGGCATGCTGACTCCAGGAAACAACACCCCTGGCCGTTCCCAGGCAGTGCCACCGACTGGGAACCTCGCGTTCAGATGCCTGAGACTAGAGGGAGCATTTCTCATGCAAACCGCTACAGGTGTACATCAAGCCAGATCTTCAGTAGGATCTCAGTTCCAACGTAAAATTTATTAAAGTGCAAAGAAAAAGTAATAAGAATTCCACCATATTTTTAATGTCACAAAGGCTCGAAGATATATTCACATCTGCAAACTCAATAGAAGTATGTGGAATTTTAATTGCTTAATATTCATTATATTTGAAACAAAGAATAATTGATTTTATTACTTTTTCTATCATGATGTTTTTCTTATGTTCCCATGTAATTTCTTTTATTTATTTTTTTTATTTTTAGGTAGTGTCTTATTATATAGTGCTGGCCATCCTCAAACCTATACAGACCAGACTGAAATCAAACTCAGAGAGATCTACATGTCTCTCCCACCTTAGTACTAAGATTAAAAATATAACGCCATGCCAGGCCCTATGCAAATCTCAACTAATGTTTTATACACACGCACATGACAGATGGATAAACTGATTCTTTTCATATGAGCTCTTTCATATGTGTAGGTTCCTACATGGGTTGTGGCTTTTATTTTATTAATGTCCATATACAATGTAAGCATGTATTTTATGCTTATATAACATTGCAAGACGTACAAATGTTTTCTTTTTTCCAGAGTAGAGGCCACTTGCACTGTTGTCCAAGACTGTAAACTGAGGGGGAAAATGCTATCGGAATGGCTTGGAAATGGTGTCCAGGTTGGCACTTAGCAGACTCAGAAAAGGCAGTGACTGTAACACATGTAGAGGGCACACAGGCTTCAAAACACAGGGAACCTGGTGTCCAACACGCGTTCACTTTAATGTAATTTTCTGAGATCAAGAAGGCACTCGAGGCTTTTAAGGGAATCCATTAATATTTAAAAACATTTGAAAGGAAAAGCACTGATAGTCACCAGTAGCTTATTATCAGCATCACAACATGTTCTTTCCCCAAGTTAAAGCAGTTGCCATACATTTAAACCTTCACCTTTAACACCATTAAACTTAAGCATAAGGCTTACCAGAAAACCCCCTGATGATCTGTTACCTAGAGGATGTTGACAATTGGGGGATGGAGGATGGGATGGGGGGATAAGAAGAATAAAGGCATTCCTAAACTTCAACAGTCAGAATAACAATGTGGATGTTTTGCATTCTCACCATAGATAGAAGAATGGCAGCTTATTTGTGGTGAGTATTACTCCTTTATCATTATGACAAGATACCCTGCCTTTTGATGTTAAGGACACACGGGTATATAACAATCCAGTCGGGGTAGAATATGACAGAACAAACTTGAAAAGTACAAAATAGTCTGATGCCTCCCTATAAGCAATAAACTTACACTTGGTGAGATTGCTTGTGGGAGGGACAGTGTACAAATATTACCAGACAAAATCCAAGCACGGAATGGAGGGATCCAGGAAGCCCTACTGAGGAGCTATTGGCACCTGGAGTCACCTGGAAAAGGGACTGCCCACACTCCAGCAGACAGACCTACATGCAGGCCCATAGTAACAGCACCACGTGGACTCTGCGCAGGGGGGGAGGAAAAGATGTGAAATTGGGAGGGAATAGTGGGGGTAGAGATAAGTAAGACTTGGAAGGGCAGAAATGGAAAGTGGACTTGATCAAAATACATACATGCATAAAAAGCCTAATTAGTAAAAAAAAAAAAAATTTAGATAACAAAGTGTATTTCATACAGTATCTTTAGCTTAAACATATCCTAGTAAATGTTATCTTTCACTGAGTTTTTTTATATTTCTTTTAAGTTTTTATGTATTTACCCTGAAGGTCTTTTGTGCATAATATTATGGCTTCCAGTTTTGTGTTTCTATGAGATTCTTGAATGTACAAAGGAGTCAGTCTTGGGCTCTTTTCCTCCTGTTTGTTTGTTTTGTCCTATTTCTAAAGTGTTTGTTATTGTGTTACTTTATTGCATTTTATATATTATTAGTATTCTTTAGATTACTCTTTGTTTTCTAATAAGAGACAAAATGGGGTGGCTACAGATGGAAGGGGAGGTGGAGTTTTTGGTAAACCAAGAACAACCCACATTCTAAAACAAGGTGGTCCCTCAGCCTACCTACAGCGTCAACAGCCATGTGCAACACATTTTCTCTGTTGCCGCAAGTTGCACACCTTTATAAAGCCCACTCCATCACGTGTCTGTCTCTGTCTCTATTCTTCTGTCTCTCTCCCTCTCTCCCTCTGTCTTCCTATCTCTCTTCCATAGCCTTTTGTCTCCCCCTCAAATATATATCTAGCGTTATATCTTTGTAGGGTATGATTTCTGCAGCATTCTTTTAACTCTGTCTGTCACAAAGCCCTAACAGAAAGTTAAGTGGAAAAGTGGAGAGAGAGCAAAAACTGAAATCAAGTATATTACATGAGAAAAAATATTTTCCCCAGAAGATGAGGAATCTTTACTCACTGCTGGCAAGATTGAAAACTCATGTAACCATTGTAAAAATCAATGTGGATGTTTCTCAGAAAATTAAAAATATAACAAGTGTGTATGATTCTTGAAAGTGTATCCAGAGGAAATCTAGGTTATTATACCAAAGAGATATTTGCCATCCACTTTTTTGCCGTACCATCCAAAACAGTCAAAAACAAACAAGCCTATATACCCATCAACAAGTGAGCATGTATTTTTAAATGAGCTATAGATACACAACTGACTTTTATTTAGCTAGAAAGAAAAATATAATAACTAAATATATAGAAAGTATACAACTGGACAGCATTGTGTAAGAAGTGCTCCAGTTTCATTCTATTGCTGTAATCAAACCATGATGGAGAACAACTTGGGGAGAAGAGCTATTTCATAATTCAGTTTATAGTCTACGAAGAAGGTAATTCAGGGCACAAACTCAAGGCCATGGTCCAGAGACAAAATCTGAAGTAGAGGCTGTGTAAGAATGTTCCTTATTGGCTTGCTCATCATGGCTTGTCCAGCTTGCTTCAGATGTGACCCAGGACAGGCTGCCCAATAGTGAGGACATCCACAGTGGGCTCCCAAATTGATCATTAATTGAGAGGCTTCCCTACAGACCAATCTGACAGAGACATTTTTCAGTTGAGGAGCTCCCTCTTCGAAGATTGTTCTAAACTGTGTCAAAAGGACAAGAAAGCTATCAGCACATTTAACCCCTTACTAGCATGACATACGAAGACATGTGTGTCATGATAACTAACTACCTTTCCTTTCTTATTCATCCCCAAGATCTTCTTTTAGTATCAGAATGTAAACAATAATATAACCTTTCTGCTTTTAGCTGTTGTTTTATCTTTTTATTGAAAGCAGATTTTTTTTCATACAGTAATCTGACTATGGTTTCCCTCCTTCTACTTCTCACCACCTCCCTTCCCATCCATATCTGACTTTCTGGCTCTCATTACAAACCAAACAGGATTCTTTTATTTTTTTCCCCCTGGATTTGCTCAAATATGAATTTTATTTTTATTTTTTTACCTATTATAATTTTTATTTTTTAATATTAATCACAGGTTATTTACTTTGAATACCAGCTGCAGCCCCCTCCCTTATTCCCTCTTAATCCCACCCTCCCTCCCTCATCTCCTCCCTGCCCCTTTCCAAGTCCACTGCTAGGAGAGGTCCTCCTCCCCTTCCATCTGACCCTAGCTTATCAGGTATCTTCAGGACTGGTTGCAATATCCTCCTCTGTGGCCTAGCAAGGCTGTTCCTCCCTCGGGGGGGGGGGGGTGTCAAAGAGCCAGCCATTGAGTTCATGTCAGAAATAGTCCCTGTTCCCCTTACTAGGGTACCCACTTGGATACTGAGCTGCCATCCGAGCAGGGGTTCTAGGTTATACCCAGACATAATCCTTGGTTGGAGAAACAATCTCATAAAAGACCCCTGTGCCCAGATATATTTGGTCCTTGTGGAGCTCCTGTCCTCTCCAGGTCATACTAACTCCCCTTCTTTCATATGATTCCCTGTACTCTGCCGAAGGTTTGGTTATGAGACTCAGCATCTGTTTTGATACAATGGTAGGTAGAGTCTTTTAGAGGCCCTCTGTGATAGGCTCCTGTCCTGCTACTTATTTTCTCCTACTTCCAATGTCCATCCCAATTTGCCTTTTGAGTGAGGATTGATCATCTTATCCTGGGCCTCTTTCTTGTTTATCTTCTTTAGGTGTACAGATTTTAGTATGTTTATCCTGTCTAATAGGTCTAGTACCCACTTATAAGTGAATATATACATGTGTGTCTTTTTGTTTTTAGAATACCTCATGCAGGATGGTCTTTTCTATATCCAACCATTTGCCTGCAAAATTCATGATTTCCTGTTTTTAATTGCTGAGTAGTATTCCATTGTGTAAAAGTACCACAATTTTTGTATCCATTCCTCAACTGAGGGACATCTGGGTTGTTTCCAGGTTCTGGCTATTATCAATAAAGCTGCTACAAACATGGTTGAGCAAATGTCCTTGTTGTGTACTTGAGCATCTTTTGGATATATGCCTAAGAGTGGTATAGCTGAATCTTGAGGTAGCACAATTCCTAATTTTCTGAGAAAGCACCAGATTGATTTCCAAAGTGGTTGTATAAGTTTACATTCCCACCAGCAATAGAGGATGGTTCCCCTTTGTCCACAACCTCTCCAGCATGTGTTGTCACTTGAGTTTTTTATATTAGCCATTCTGGTGTGTATCAGGTGAAATCTCAGGGTCGTTTTGATTTCATCTCTCTGATGGCTAAGGATGTTGAGCATCTCTTTAAGTGTTTCTCTGCCATTAGATATTCTTCTACAGAGAATTCTCTTTAGCTCCACACCCCATTTTTTAATTGGACTGCTTGATTTGTTGCTTTTTAACTTCTTTAGTTCTTTGTAGATTCTGGATATCAGCCCCCTGTCAGAAAGAGGGTTGGTGAAGATCCTTTCCCAATCTGTAGGCTGTCATTTTGTTCTGATGACAGTGTCCTTTGCTTTACAGAAGCTTTTCAGTTTCATGAGGTCCCATTTATTGATTGTTGCTCTTAGAGCCTGTGCTGTTGGTGTTATGTTCAGGAAGTTATCTCCTGTGCCAATGAGTTCTAGGCTCTTCCCCACTTGTTTTTCTAACTGATTTAGTGTATCTGGTTTTATGTTGAGGTCTTTGATCCACTTAGACTTTAGTTTTGTACAGAGTGATAAATATGGATCTATTTTCATTTTTCTGCATGTAGACATCCATCTGGACCTGAGCACCATTTGTTGAAGATGCTGTCTTTTTTCCATTGAATAGTTTTGGCTTTTTTCTCAAAAATCGAGTATTCATAGGTGTGTGGGTTTATTTCTGGGTCTTCTGTTTGGTTCCATTGATCAACCTTTCTGCTTCTATGCCAATACCATGAAGTTTTTATTACTATTGCTCTGTAATAGAACTTGAGATCGGGAATGGAGATACCGTCAGATGATATGTTGTTGTACAGAAACTTTTTGAAAATTCTGGGGTTTTTGTTTCTCCATATGAAGCAGAGAATCTTTCTTTCAAGGTCTGTAAAGAATTGTGTTGGTATTTTGATGGGAATTGCATTGAATCTATATATTGCTTTTGGCAGAATGGCCATTTTCACTATGTTAATCCTACTGATCCATGAACTTGGGAGATCTTTCCATCTTCTGATATCTTCTTCAATTTCTTTCTTCAGAGACTTGAATTTTTTTCAAACAGGTCTTTCACCTGCTTGGTTTGAGTCACCCCAAGGTACTTTATGTTATTAGTGGCTATTGTGAAGGGTGTTGTTTCTCTGATTTCTTTCTTAGTCCTTTTGTCTTGGGTATACAAGAGGGCTTCTGATTTTTTTTTTTTTTGAGCAAATTTTGTATCCAGCCACTTTGCTAAAGGTGTTTATCAGCTGAAGGAGTTCTCTGGTTGAATTTTTGAGGTCACTCATGTACACTATCTTATCACCTGCGAATAGTGAATCTTTGACCTCTTCCTTTCTGATTTGTATCCCCTTGATCTCCATTAGTTGTCCTATTGCTCTAGCTAGAGCTTCCGGCACTATGTTGAAGAGATATGGAGAGAGTGGGCAGCCTTGCCTTGTCCCTGATTTCAGTGGGACTGATTTAAGTTACAAACAGGATTCTAAGGGACAACATAAAACAAAATGATATAAATAAAACAAGTAAATAATTTTAATTGTTTAATTTAAAATAAATTTAATCAAAAGTGAGAGTTTTTGGCAAAAGCTGTAAAAACATTAATGAATAAATTGAAGATGACACAAAAAATAAAAATTCCATGATCACAGACTAGAAAACTGATAACACTAAGATAATGACAATATCTAAATCAAACTATAGTATCAATATTATCTCTAACAAGAGCAATACGTTAATCACAGAATTAGGAAAAAATGCACTAAAATTCTTATAGAACCACAAATGACTTACAGTAGCCAAGTCAAGCCTAACCAGAAGAACAAAACTAAAAATATCACACACACACACACACACACACACACACACACACTAATGGCAAATATGCTCAGAACTACACTGCTTACAACAGCATATAGCATGGTACAAAATAGTCAGACAGAAAATTATAGGATAGTTAAGTGACACCTATTTCATTTCACATAAGAAAATCAACACACACACAAATTTAAAAAAATAAATAAAACTTAAGACTTTGAAGTAAATGTAGCCAATATATTTTATGACTTTGATATAAGCAGGGATTTTTTAAAATAAGAATTCAAAGGCCCAGACAAAAAAAAAGGAAAGATAAAGAAATATATTGAAACGAAGATGTGTTAGGCAGAAACACAGTAAAGAAGCAACATACAGAATGGAGAAAATACTAGGGAAGTAGATATTCAATAAGTGATAGAGTTAAGAGTATAAAGATCTTGGGCCTGGAGAGATGGCTCAGTGGTTAAGAGCACTGTAATTCTCTCCCAAAGGAGCCAGGTTCAATTCCCAGCGCCCACATGGCTGCTCACAACTGTCTGTAATGTGGATTCCAAGGAATGTAACACCTTCACACTAATGCACATAAAAAATTTAAAAGAGTATAATGATCTCAAATAGCAAGAATAAAAACAAAAATGCAAATACACAATTTTTATAAGAAAACATGCAAATGGTCAATACGTTTATGAAAAATGTTAACTATACCTATGCATTAGGAAACTGTTAATCAAAACCATAATGAGAATTTAATTACCCCAATTAGCATGCCTACTCTGAGAAAGGCATATATATTAAATGTTGTCATGGAGATGGGAAGATGAATGACATGGATAATCGGTAGATAAATAAGTTGGTAGATAAATAAGAACTTAAGGTGATGAATATGTTAAGCCCTGATATGATCAATGCATATAGTATGTATATGTATGTGTGTATTAATGTGTGTGTGTATCAAAGCATCATGTTGTGTCACATAAATATACATAGGAACATTATACATAGATTAAAAACAAAACCTTGGGGTTAGGGAGTTCACTTCCCAGCCATTTCATACCCACATCAGGTGACTTAAAACTACCTATAACTATAGGGTTAGAAAATCTGACACCCCCATCTGGCCTCCACAGACACTTGTACACACACACACACACACACACACACACACACACACACACATTTTTTTATGATGCTTTTGGAAAAAATGCTCACATGAACTTGATCTCATCCAGCAAAATTACAAGGCCTCTGACTGCAAACAAATCACTACACTAAATGACATGCTGGTCCGGCAATCAGGTTTCATTCCACTTGTCATATAATTTCATTCAACATTTAGAAGATATTGTCCATTAAATAATTCATGTCCTGAACACAAAGCCCTGCTTAAGGGATTTATTTCAGAATTTTAAATTATAGAAAATATCCCCTAATGAACTGAACACTCCTTCTAGTTCAATAATGAGGCTCATTTCTCTTTTTGTTCTGGTTGCCAATAATCTGAGAGCTTAACCTGAAGTACAACCCCAAAAATTATTATGCTAACCTTGTGAATACAATAGTTGTGGCTTCCATTGTTCATAGGTTTGATGTTCTCTATCAAGCTTAATCTTAATTGATGGAGAGAGAATTACATATAAAGTTATTTGGTAAATTAACATACAAAGAATAAGATACCATACATGCTCTACATGTATGGTATATTTTGAAATACATTATTAATATATAAGATTACTTGTAAAGCCATGCACAGTGGGCATAAATATCTCATGTCATTTCTATGACTGTTTAAGTAGAATATGAGGATTTTTTTAAAGGTCTTATTTGGTTTTAATTTGAATGTTAATGCTTTTTAAAATATTCTAGATCTTAGAAAGTATTCAGTCTGCTACTCTAAAATATTTGAATTTGGTATCACCATTCTAAATCACTAGTACAGCTAATTATCAATAGAACATAAAGTTTATATAGAATAAAGAATAATTTCTTATAAGAAACAAAAACAATTGAATTATTTATATCAAAGTGAGACTACCTACAAATGATTGTTTCTAAAGTAATTAATTAGAAGAATTGGTCAGTAACAGTTAATAAAAAAAAGTGGTTATGCATTTGAAAAAGGTCAACAAGGAGAAAATATGGCAAAGCTTGAAGGGATGAAGGGAAGGAGTAAGTGATGTAATTATATTACAATCTCAAAAATGAAAAAAGATAATTTTAAATATAAAAAGTAAAATAAAATAAAAGTCCTATTGATTATGTTTATGCAGGGCTTTCTGGTTTTTTGTTTTGTTTTGTTTTGTTACTTTTAGTAATAGAGGCTTTTTTATTAAAAAGACAATGCTCGCCAGGACCAAACGAGAGAGCTCTTTTATGTAGGGCTTTCCTAAAGAAGAAATAATAAGCTTGAACGTAAAGAGAAGAGTACATTCTTAATTGTCAGCTCTCTTGAATAATACTATATAGTGATATTATAAGTAATGAATTCAAACAATGTGAGTCAGCTGTTCAACACTGTATGCGCCTATTAAAGAAAATATTAAGGTTTGCAGTTTTTGCTGCTAAAATGTGAAACAGATAGCTAAAAACTAAACAAATAAGCACGTGTGCTTCTGAAAAAGAAAAAAGAAGAAATAAACAAAGGAACAAAGAAAGAAATACCAGAAACAATGAGAATGTAAGCTGAAACAATGCAGTTGGAGGCAGCTGTTTTCACGAGACCACAAAGCAGATGCTAGATAGGACTGTCGACTGAAGCAACATTTTGTAGGACATGCTAAGATATAAGGATTTCAGCGTTTATTCTCATAGCAGTTAAAGGCATTAGAGTTTGTTTGTTTGAAGAAATAATTGCTTTAGAACTCTAAATGGTAATCTTCCTTTGGTTAGTGTTACAAGGGTGGGAGTGGGCAGATCAAAATGCAGAAAAAAACAGAAAGAAGACGACAATAGTGCAGAAAAGATGTGTTTCTTGATCCAACTCAAGGGAATTCATGTGCCTAACATATCTTACATAGCCTTACGCCAACAAGATGTGTTAGTGATTGCAGTATCTTAAAAGACATGGAAAGCATGTGTGGTGTTACTTGAATGTTTTTCCAGGACTGACCATTTACTTTTAAATAACTAATTAATGTGGTTTGCTCTGAGTAAAACTATTTCTTCCACTGTCACCATTGCAATTCTTTTTGTAGGATTGCCTGCAGATCTTGGTTTAGGAGTAAGACCTCCTAAACTTTCTTCAGTCTACATTAGAAATTTTTACACAATGGAATACTACTCAACAATCAAAAAGGAGGAAATCATGAAATTTGCAGGCAAGTGGTGGGATCTAGAAAAGATCATTCTGAGTGAAGTATCCCAGAAGAAGAAAGACAAACTTGGTATATACTCGCTTATATAGACCTACAAGACATGATAAACATAATGAAATCTACACACCTAAAGAAGATAATCAAGAAAGTGGACACAGGCGAAGGTGATTAATCCTCATTTAGAAAGACAAATGGGATGTGCCTTGAACTTATGACAGGAGTCTACCACAAAAGGCATCTGAAAGACTCTACCTAGCAGTGTTTCAAAGCAGACACTAAGACTCATAACCAAACCCTCGGCAGAGTGCAGGGAATCATATGAAAGAAGGGAAGTTAGTATGATATGGAAAGGATAGGAGCTCTACAAGGACCAAATATATCTGGGCACAGGGTCTTTTCTGAGACTGACACTCAACCAAGGACCATCTATGGATATAACCTAGAACTTCTGCTCGGATGTGGCCTGTGGTAGCTCAGTAACCAAGTAGTTTTCCAAAGTAAGGGGAACACGGACTATTTCTAACAGGATCTCAAGGGCAGGCTGTTTGACCCCCCCCCCCCCGGAGAGGAGCAGTCTGTTAGGCCACAGAGGAGGACTTTGCAGCCAGCCCTGAAGATACCTGATAAAACAGGGTCAGATGAAAGGGGAGGAGGTCCTCCCCTATCAGGGGACTTGGAAAGGGGCAGGGAGGAGACCAGGGAGGGAGTGTGGGGTTGGGGAGGGAATGAGGGAGCAGGATACAGCTGGGACACAGAGTTAACAAAATGTAACTAAAAAGAAAAATAATAAAAAAAAAAAAGAATATCAGTTAGGCAGTTAAGTTGATGAGACACCTACATATCTGGTATACATCTATGTCCCAAACACAAGGTCACCCAATTTTGTAAAAGAAACACTACTACAACTTTAATCATATATTGACTCCCACACACTGATAGTGGGAGACTTCAACACCCCACTATCACCAACAGAAAAATCATCAAGACAAAAAACAACTTTTATAAGCCGAATGGACCTAACAGTTATTTAGAGACCATTTCACTCAAATACAAAAATATATCACATCTCATGCAATTTTCTCCAAAACTGACCACATACATAAACACAAAGCAAATCTCAACTGATACAAGGAAACTGAAATAACTCCCTGCATCCTATCAGGTCACCAAGAATATCATTAACAGTATATCATCAACAGAAACAGAAAGCCTAAGCAGTCGTTGAAACTGCACAACTCTCTACTGAGTGAAAAGTAAGTCAAGACAGAGATGAAGAACAAAATTAAAGAATTCATAGAATTCAATGAAAATGAATATACATACCCAAACTTATTGGACAAAATGAAAGCTATGTTAAGAGGAAAGTTCATACTACCAAGTGCCTACATTAAAAAAAAAAAAACTAACAACTTAAAACTCAGAGCTGAAATCAATAAAATAGAAACAAAGAGCAGTAAGATGAAACAAAGAGTTGGTTCTTTGAGAAAATCAACAGATAGACAAACTCTTGTCTAAAATAACTAAAAAGCACTGAGAGAATAGTCAAATTAACAAATGAAATGAAAAGGGAGACATAATGACAGATACCAAGGAAATTTAAAAAATCATAAGGTCATACTTTACAACCTTACACTTTGACAAAGAAATGAATAATTTCTCATAGTTACCACTTACCAAAGTTAAATCAAAAGTAGATAAACAATTTAAATAGACCTATAACCCCAAGTAAAATAGAAGCAATCATTAAAAGTCTCCCAACCAGAAAGGAGCCCAGAGACAGATGAGTTTAGCACATAATTCTACCAGACTTTCAAAGAAGAGTTAAGAAGTCTGGTGTGATTCTGATAGGTCTACCTTTATATGTTACTTGACCTTTTTCCCTTGATGTGTTTAATTTTTTTTCTTTGTTCTGTAGATTTAGTGATTTGGCTGTTATATGATGTGAGGAGTTTCTTTTCTGATCTAGTCTACTTGGTGTTCTGTAGGCCTTTGTATATTAATGGACATCTCTTTCTTTATGTTGGGAAAATTTTCTTCTATGATTTTCTGGAAAATATTTTCTGGACCTTGGAGCCTGGAATCTTCTTTTTCATCTATTCCCATTATTCTTAGATTTTGTCTTTTTATGGCACCCTTGATTTCTTGGATGTTTTATGTTTGGAACTTTTGTGATTTTATTTTTTCTTGAGAAATGTATCAATTTCTACAGTTGTATCTTCAGTGCCTGAGATTCTCTTTCATCTCTTGTATTCTGTTGGTGATGCTTACCTTTGTGGTTCCTGATCTCTTCTCCAACTTCAGGGTTTTCTATATTTGTGTTTTCTTTGTTGATTCTAGTTTTCATATCTTGCACCATTTCCTTCATCTGTTTGAATGTGGATTCCTGTCTTTCCATGATGGGCTCTATTTTTTTATATGTTTCTTTTCTATATGCTACTACTTGTGCTTTTACTTGTACCTCTACCTCTGCCTCTATTTATTTGGCTGTATTTCTTTCAGAGCTTGGTTTGTTTTCTCTTTATGTGCCTCTAATAACTGGATAAACATGGCTTTAAAATCATTTTCCTGTGTTTCTGATGAATTAAAATATTCATTGATATTGGGTGTTGCTGGTGAAAACATGATGTCCTAATTTTTGTTGGATGTGTTCTTATGCCATCCTCTAGCCATTCACTTTTCCATAACTTTAGTTGTTTGTTCTTGGAGTCTGGACTTCAGATACAGCTATAGCACTCCTAGACATATATCAAAATATGCTCAAGCATACAAGGACATTTGCTCAACCATGCTCATAGAAGCTTTATTTGTAATAGTCAGAACCTGGAAACAACCCAGATGTCTCTCAACTGAGGAATGGATACAGAAATTGTGGTACATTTACACAGTGGAATACTACTTAGCAATTAAAAACAATGAAATCATGAAATTTGCAGGCAAATGGTGGGAACTAGAGAAGATCATCGTGAGTGAGGTATCCCAGCAGTAGAAAAACACACATGATATATATTCACTTATAAGTAGATATTAGACATATAATATAGAATAAACATACTATAATCTATATACCTAAAAAAGCTAAGCAAGAAGGAGGACACTGGATAAAATGATCAATTCTCACTCAGAAAGGCAAACGAGTTGGACATTAGAAGAGGGAGAAAACAGGCAACAGAACAAAAGTCTACCACAGAGGGCTGTTGAAAGACTCTACCCAGCAAGGTATAAAAGCAGATGTTGGGACTCACAGTCAAACTTTGGGCAGAGTGCAGGGAATCTTATGAAAGAAGGGGGAGATACAAAGACCTGGAGGGGACTGGAGCTCCACAAGGAGAGCATCAGAAGCAAAAAATCTGGGAAAAAAAGGGTCTTTTCTGACACTGATACTCCAACCAAGGACCACGCATGGAGATAACCTAGAACACCTGCACAGATGTAGCCCATTATACCTCATTGTCCAAGTGTGTACCCTAGTAAGGGGAACAGGGGCTGTCTCTGACATGAACTCAGTGGCTGCCTCTTTGATAACCTCCTTCTAATGGGGGAGCAGCCTTACCAGACCACAGAGGAAGACAATGCAACCAGTCCTGATGAGATCTGACAGGTTAGGATCAGAGGGAAGGGAAGGAGGCCCTCCCCTATCAGTGGACTTGGGGAGGGTCATGGAAGGAGATAAGGAAAGAAGGCTGAAATTGGGAGGGGATGAGGGAGGGGCCTACAGTGGGGATACAAAGTGAATAAAGTGTAATTTACAAAAAATTAATTAATTAAAAATGTAAAAAAACAAAAAAGAGTTAACAATAATATTGTACAAATTACTCTACAAAATAAAAACAGAAAGAATATTGCCAAATTTATTGTATGAGGCCATAGTTACTCTGATAGCCAAACTACATAAAGACTCAACAAAGTGTATTACAGTCTAATTTCTTTTATGAACACAAATGCAAAAAGACTCAATAAAATGCTAGCAAACCAAATCCAAGAACACATTAAAAAGATCATACAGTGTAATCAAGTAGGCTTCATCCCAGAGATGCAGGCATAGTTCAATTTATAAAAATCTAAGAAATGTAATCCATCATATAAACAAGCTGAAAGAAGAAAATAAAGCACATGATCATCTCATTAGATGCAGAAAGGCCTTTGACAAAATCCATACCCACTTCATAATGAAAGTCCTGGAGATATTATGGATACAAGGCACATTCCTGAACATAATAAATGCTATTTACAGCAAGCCCATAGCCAACATCAAAGTAATGAAGAGGAACTTAAAGGACCTCCACTAAAATCAGGAGCAAGACAAAGATGTCCACTGTCTCCATACCTATTCAATATAGTACTTGACATCTTAGCTGGAGCAATGAGATAGCTCCAGATAGCAAGCAAATACTAGAAAGGAAGAAGTCAAAGTATCTTAATTTGCATATGATATAATACTATACATAAATTTCATCAGGGAATTTCTACAGATGATAAATACTTTCAATGAAGTAGCTGAATACAAGACTAACTCAAAAAAATCAGTAGCCTTCCAATATTCAAGTGACAAATGGGCTGACGAAGCAATCAGGGAAATAACACCTTTCACAATAGCCTCAAATAATATGAAATAACTCTAACCAAGAAAATGAAAGATTTCTATGATTATAAACTTGAAATCTTTGAAGAAAGAGATTGAAGATATTAGAAGATATAAAGATTGCCCATAATCTTGGATAGGTAAGATTAACATAACCAAAATAGACATTCTACTAAAAACAATATACACATTCAATGCAATCCCCATATAAATTCCAACATAATTCTTTACAGGCTATGAAAAGAGAATTTTCAGCTTTATGTGGAAAAACAAAACATTCAGGATAGCTAAAAAAATTCCTGAACAAAATAAAAATTTTGAACAATAAAAGAACTACTACATGTCCCACCGTTCCTGATTTCAGGTTTCACTACAGAAATATAGTCATCAAAACAACATGATATTGGCATAAGAAGAAGTACCTTGATCAATAGAATCATATTGAAAACTTAGACACAAATTCACACAAATATAGACTTTTTATAAAGAAGTCAGAAAAACACACTAAAAAAACTACTGCATTTTCAACAAATATTGCTGTTATTTATACTTCCTTCCTTTCCTTATCTATTATCTTCCCGTCTTTCTCTCCCATTAAGCACCCTTTCTGGTTATCTCCTTCATATCACCAGTGTACTACTAATTCTCTAGCTAGAGCTCCTCTTCTCCAACCCCAGACCAGCAGAATAATATTTTAACAAAGGAACTTAGTAGCAGCTCCAGTGAACTAGAAATGGAGCCTATCACTGACTCCTTGCCCTTCTTCATGTCACTGAACCCAGAAACAAAGACTTTAATAAAGTGATTACTGTATTTTGATCTTGATTCTCAAAGGAAAGTGGGTGATATTTCTTAACAAACATAGAAGAATATATTGTGAATCTGAAAGTATTTCTTGGAGTCTCATAATTATTTGTACAACCTATAATAAAAGTTAGTTGAAGGCTAACTACAGCAGCCCCAAGAGGTAGGAGCACATATAGCTTAGGCCCTGTAAGAATAAAAGCCAGTTCACTCAGTGAAGAGTTATTAGAAGCAGACAGTTTGTTGCAAGCCCACTTTTGTCAGCCACTATGAATGATGAAAAGAGACATGACACTCATTCAGGCTAAAAGGACTTTTATTACATACTACGGCAATAACAAACAGGATGTTAGTGTTTCTATTGGTTCTCAAGCAGCAATCTCAACATAGTGATGAAAATGGCCAGGTGACTTGTGCACACACAGCAAGTTGGAGTTACAGGAGAGGGCAGTTCAACTTAGGAAACAATAATGCTTGATAACAGGATGCAAGGCTGCCTGACCTTTGACCTTTGTTCCACTGGTGGATGCTGTCTTTATTATACCAGGAAGTAAATAAACACACCATTTTCATTGATGGTACACAGTATCTCTCTCTTTAATAATATCCACAATGGAGGTTGTATTGAAACCTGAACAAATACCATCAGCATTTATTTAAAAGATTTATGTAAATGTGAGAATTCCACAGACAGCAAAGTTCTAACAATGACCTACTTATATATTGGGTTGAGACAAAAGAAAAATAGAAGAAAATTTATTTTTCACAGTTATTACTTTGTGGTAAAATTCAGAATCAAGGAATATAGTGACCACCTTTTTTCTGCTGAAGATGCAATGTACTTCAGACACAGGACCCCAAAGCCCCAGAGTTGGAACTAAGAGTAGTTCATCCTCCCGAAGGAATAGATTTGATGGAATCAGAAGGAACCATGCAAGGTTCCAAAGGAGTGAAACAACGAACCAGTTATGATGCCTATGAATCACAACAACAGCTAGTGTGGCATGACAACTCTAGGAGCTCAATAGTGGCATGTGCAACTTGGCAGTAACCAACAGCTCTCTGATTGAACTTAATACTCAGGCAACAAGAGGGAAATCGTGCCTGGTACTGAAATCCTAACCAAATACCTAGGGATAGTGAAGCCATGGATCTTGGAAGAGAATGTACAACTGCCACTTTATTAAACCCACACATTCTTTGAACTATGTTCTAAATACTTGTCTCTGTATCAACAGGTATGTACAGTCCTTGCCTTTCATGAAAGAACCTTCTCTCTCTCTCTCTCTCTCTCTCTCTCTCTCTCTCTCTTTGCACTAGACAGGGAACAATGACAGAAAACCACAACTGATCAAAATGTATAAAACAAGACATCATGTGTTGCCCAGACCCAACTGATATATCTATATAACACAACTCGTGCACAGAGACTCAGGGATAATTTTGGATAAGGGGATGACAGATTTAAAGAGCCAGACGAACAGGAAGTGTGCTTTGAGATTGTGTCTCCTAGAAATGTCAGAAGCTACACTCATAAAGCCTTGACAACATTACTGCTTAAATATGAGCTGAACAAAGATAGCACCAATAGACATTCTAGTACCACAGGGTAAAGCTCATGAGGCATCAGCCCTTTACAAACGACTATATGCAACTAAGGAATGCTGAGAGCTGAAGAAATCATCTCCCCCACAGTGAGCACACCAGTGGTTATCTAATACCTAATGGTCAGCTCTGCAAAAGTGTACATACAAGACTGCTTTTGCATTTTTTCTTTCATTGAATATAGATTCTTTTCCCATACTACATATCCCTTTTATACTTTTACCTGATCATCAATCCTCTGTTTATCTAAATCCTTGATAATTTAGCTAAAACTTCCACCACTGGCAGTGACAGAGGATACAGAGACAGACTTGAGCTTTGGCTTCCTAAAAGGCATTTTCTTTATACTTTATCCTTCAGTGCCATCTCTGTGTAGGTTAGAATGGTATACTATATTTGATGTGCTCTCTCCTCCTTGTGATTTCATAGGCTTGAAGGAAAGGTTACAATGATGAAAAAAAAATAAAAGGTTTTATCTTAGGTTAGAAGTACAAGCATAATTATACTATAAACTATGAAGCCTCAGTTTGTATTTGAAGAGTATATACTTGCACTTCCTCCAAAACCATGTTTGTATTCACTTTAATTTTTCTAAAGTCCCCAGATATCCCGATATCCATTCCTTTCTGTTGTAGCTCTCTCATGTAGTCTATTAGATTTTCTGAGCCACAAGGCAAAATGGTAAACTATCCAAAAGCCTACTTCAATTCTGAGTTCCAGTCAAAACCTAAACCATACTGGTTTCCTTGGGAAAAATGTAAGACCAATGCATTCCAATATTCCCCAAAACAGTGCCTACTGACCAGAGGCTCTGTACTTCTAAACGTTTAGTTTTGATACCTCTAGTATACCAGCAATACCATATGCTCTCTCCACTACAAACCCAAAGAATCTCTGGCTTCACTTGGTGTTTCCTCTCCTGCTACAATACTAAGAGCTTGAAATGCCACAGTTTCATTATTTTAAAAAATGACAGAACTCTGCTAAAGTTTCAAGCAGACACATAGAATTAATTAATATAGTTCATTTACTTTCTTGTTACCCTTAGGCCTTGTAATGTAAAGTCAGGTTCTATCTCTTTTCAGCTAGAACCTCTGCTTCCTTACCTGAAATTAGAAATAACAATAATAGAAACCTTAACACAAATCTATGTTGAGATAATCATGTCTTGATTATAAGTATTGCAATTTTCATATGCATTCAAGTTTCACTGGATTTTAGTAAACACTTCAATGCCTCAAATTGATTATGTTGGATCTAAGATGATTCTAAAATAACTGACTTACGATAGCAGAACTAATGGTCCAATTAAATTATATAGTGGATCCATATTTTTCTTCCATTGTGCAGATTCATTGGAATTTTCCAAAGTGATATGCTTAGCTTAGAAACTGGTAGCAAATGACTTTCCTGGGGTAAACTGGAAACTTTCAATACTCCATAGGCTAGGGTGCTCAAATAAATCACTAGACCTATTCCTTAGTACTTGCTTTTGATGTACAGCAGAGACTGGGTCATCTTAATTTATCACAAGGCAAAATCTCCCAAAGCCACTCATCTGGTAATTGCATCAACCAGGTAGCACAAGGCATTGGTGATGTTAAAGTGCATTTGATAAAATGTCACTAACAGAAGCTTTCGGAGAGGTGACAGTGAAATATGATCATTTCCTTTCAACATTGCAGACATGAAGTCTTTACTTCTACGATACCTGCTGGCACAGGTCATCTTCATCAACAACCAATTACCTTTGTGATTGTGTAGTAAAAAATACTAATGATTCTAGTAAGCAGATAAGGAATTTTCTAAATTAAATCACTCTGGCTGACTAAATCAAATTTTGGATGGGACATAAATCCCATTTTGTCCTTCTCTAACTATATTGTTTCCAGACTAGCTCCATTTTCAAAAAACATAAAAGTAACTCATCCTTTTTTATACAGGTAAGTGTGTTTATACAAACAGGGTAACGTTTTAGAGAATTCATGATGAATTCTTGAGTTATATATCGTTGCAAAAGAGAGACATATCTGATGAATGGCTTACCCAGGAAGATAAACACTGTTATAGTTCATTTCACATAGATTATTAAACCTACCTGATTTTTAAAAATTCATTTCCAATGAAAACGTTTCCATTTAGGCATGAAAACTTTAAAAGAAACAACTGCTATACATAGTGGTGCTAATGAAATAAATCTAAAATAGAGGGGGAAAAAAGCACCCCAAAATACTTTCAATGCTTCGCTTTCCTGTGCATGAAACTGAGCTGAATTAACTTAATAGTAAAAGGAATCAGTCATTTGGGGATAATGTGTATGCCCTTGAAAAGTTTAAGACAACAAAATTAGATGCTTTAAATTATACTTTGCTTATAGATTTCCAAGGTTGATTTGAAACAGATTGTGCACAGAAGCCTCATGTGCCCCTCTCTTGGCTGTCAGTCTACAGTCACCAACACCACGGCAAAAGTAGCTTCCTTGCCCTTTACAGTAGCAGGAGCGCAGGTCATGGACTTAAAGAATGGGAAGTTTTCTTCTGATGAAGAAGCCAAACAAATCAAGACAAAACCTACTTCTGTATGGAATGTAGAAAATGGGAAACTTTTCAGAAGACAGACAGTGAGGACAGCCAAACTCCTGGAGTTTGTGATTCCTGGGTAGTCGTGGAGAAGAACCAGGTTCTCTTCATGTGTAACAAACTCCAGTGCAGTTAGCCCGGGGCCTCATTCTGCAGAGGTCAAATGGTGCTCTTTCCCATGTTCCATGTATATATAATAATCTTCTAAATACTTTAAAAAGGCCCAGGCCCTGGACTCCATTTTATTCAGTGAGCATAACTGTGCCTAGTTTAGGTCAGCTGACACATGAAATAGAGACAGGGTTTTTTTTAATTTTTAAATTTTAATTATTATTATTTATTACAATTTACTCACTTTGTATCCCAGCTGTAGTCCGCTCCCTCATCTCCTCCCAATCCCATCCACCCTCTTTCTTCTCCTCCTATGTCCCTCCCCCAGTCCACTGATAGGGGAGGTCCTCCTCCCCTTCTCTCTGACCCTAGCCTATCAGGTCTCATCAGGGCTGGCTGCATTGTCCTCCCCTGTGGCCTGATAAGGCTGCTCCCCCTAGGGCGCGGTGATCAAAGAGCCAGCCACGGAGTTCATGTCAGAGACAGCACCTGTTCCCCTTACTAGAAATCCCACTTTGAGACTGAGTCTATAGGCTACATCTGAGGAGGGGTTTTAGGTCTTCTCTGGGGTTAGGGATATGGGAAAAGTTCTTGATGTGCAAGTTAATTTTCATTTTTATTTACTTACATATGCCATCATTTATTTTGTCAGTTTTAAAATTTTTATTTGTTGCTATTTCTTGTGTGTGTGTGTGTGTGTGTGTGTGTGTGTGTACGGTGGGCACACATCAGATGAGAACTTTTAGGAGTCAGCACTCTGTTTCCAGCATGGGTTCTGTGGCTTAAACTCAGTTCTTCAGGCTTGAGGGGTGGCTAAACACAGTGAAAAGAATGCCCCATGGTGAACAATGCCTGGAGAACGTGAGAGAAGCTCTGGGGAAAAAAAGGCCCAGTGCCTTTTTACCTCGGGTACATTTTGTTATTATTTTTGTTTTTATTTTCATGAACTTATTCATTTAATCACTATACAGCCAGATCCCAGCCCCTTTCTTCCTCTCTTCCCAGTCTCACCCTCACACCGTCCCAGCTCCACTCTTTTCCTCAGAAAAGAGGCGCTCCCCCACCATGGGTACCAACCTACCCTAGTACATCGAGTTGCCTCAGGACTAAGCACATCCTCTCTGAGACCAGACAAGGCAGCCAGTGAGAAGAAAAAGCATCCAAGGCAGGCAACATAGTCAGAGACAGCTCTGCTTCAATTGTTAAGGGACCCACATGAAGAAAAAGCTGCACATCTGCTATATATGTGTAAGGAGTCTAGGTCCAGGACATGCATGCTCTTTGGTTGATGGTTCACTCTCTGTGAGCCTCCATGGTCCCAGGTTACTTTACTCCGTAAGTTTTCTTGTGGTGTCCTTGACCCACACAGCTCCCTCAGCCCTTCCTCCCACTCTTCCACAAAACTCTCCCAGCTTGGCCTATTGTTTGGCTATGGGTCTCTGCATCTGTTTTGATCAGCTGCTGGATAAAGCCTCCCAGAACAGTTATTCTAGGCTCTTTTCTACAAACATAACACAGTATCATTGATAGTGTCAGAGGTTGACTCCCATGGGGTGGGTCTCAAGTTAAGCCAGTCATTGGTTCGCCCTTTCTTCAATCTCTGCTCTATCTTTATCTCTACATTTCTTGTAGGCAGGACAAATTTTGGGTTGAAGGTTTTATGGTTGTTTGGTGACCCTTCCCTCCAACAGAAGTTTCATCTGACTATAAAAGATGGCAACTTGACTTCAGTCTCCATTTCCCCCCTGCTGCTAGGTGTCTCCGCTAGGATCACCACATGGACTGTCAGAAGCATTTTCCTACCCCAGAGAGGCCTCTCCCACCAATTTTTGTTCTCTCTCCCAGTCCTCCGCTCCCCATTTTCCTCATACCTGATTCCCCACACACACACATCCTTCTCCATCCCTCTCCCATCTAGACCCCATCCTCCAATCTACTTCAGATGTCTATTTTATTTTCCCTCTGAGTGAGATTCAAGCATCCCGCCTTGAGCCTTCCTTGTTACTGAGCTTCTTTGGGTCTGCCAATTGTAGCACGGTTATCCTGTACTTTACGACTAATATCCACTTAGAAGTCAGTACATACCATGTGTCTTTCTGGGTCTGGGCTACCTCATTCGGGATGATACTTTCTAGTTCCATCCATTTGCCTGTAAATTGCATGTCTTTGATTGTTCTTGGATGTGATTTTGTGCCTTCTGTTACAAACATTTATATTCAATTTGTAAGACATGTTTATTCTTCTTGGATGTCAGAACACAGTTATAGAACCAAATCTGGTCAGTGTACCCTGAGTACGGATATTGCCTTCTGCCTTGCTTCTATGCTTTCCTATATATAATCTAAAATACATGCCAGGCAATTGTGCTGAAATTGGTTTGTTTTTATAAAGTTCTGAAAAAGGGCCACTCTGTTAATATATAGTATGGGCTGACTATTGTTTATTTACATGCTTTTCTGACCATGGTTTACTGAACTGAAACAACCTTCCTTGGACCATTGCTTTCTTTGGTGTATAAAAGTACACTAAAACTGAGAAAAGATTGTCTACAGCATCGGATTGTAGTCCACTCCATTATATATATATACTTTATTATTCTTAATTACACTTTATTCACTCTGTATCCCTCCCATAAGCCCCTAACTCCTCCCCTGCTGATCCCACCCTCCCACCCCCTTCTTCACACATGCCCCTCCCCAAGTCTACTGATAGGGAGGTCCTCCTCTCCTTCCACTCCATTCTTTCAGGTCCTTAGATCACAGGTCCAGCAAACAAGATTTGAACAGATCAGCTGAAAAGTTGGCAAGGAGCAAGCACATTAACACTGAGCACCTCCAGCCAATATAATATATTATATATTTATATTACAGTTTATTCACTTTGCATCCCAGCTGTAGCCCCTCCCTCATGCCCTCCCTATCCTACCCTCCCTCCTTCCTCTCCTCCCATGCCCCTCTCCAAATCCACGGGTATGTAGCCCAAAGCAGCTCATTCTCCAAGTGGGTTCCCTAGTAATGGGAACAGGGACCTTCTCTGACATGAACTCAGTGGCTGGCTCTTTGATCACCTCCCCCTGAGAGGGGAGCAGCCATACCAGGCTACACAGGAAGACAATGCAGCTAGTTTAACTTTCTTTTAAGGGAGAAAAGAAGAACCTTCAGTTAGCTGAGTGTAATACTCATTATCCTTGTTAGATGAATATATTGAATTCTCTGCTGGAATACGAGGATGTTCAGAGTAATAAGTGCAATATTTTTTAAAAATCATTTTTAAAATGTCAACACATGGAAGCATTTGAGATAGCTTTTCGTCCATTTCTTATTACAGCTGTGTAAGTATTTCAAAGAACAATTAGCTTCTCAACTCTGAGTTCACAATTATAATCAATATTACAAAAACATTTCTGAAATATGCTTCTTTGTTTTGACTTCAGGTAATATATTCATTCGCAAGCTTTTACAGGATCTAGTGAGTTCTGCACTAAGATTTTTAAAAGAACATTTAACTAAACTTCTTTAAAAAGTGGGTCGCAAAATTGCTGAATACATGTTTTAAGAATTTCTTCCACTTTCATTAATTGCAATAGATTGCCAAATTCAGCCCTTGGTGTAATAATTCATGTTAACCCTATCACAGGTGTTATGCTGAACTAGAGAAAAGAGGGTCAGATTGAAGCTACAACTTGGAATAAGTCTGATCTAGTAGAAGAAAATAAGGCAGTGCATATAACCCAATGGTTATTCGAAAGGAGGAAGGGTATATTTAAAACCTGAAAGAAGATGTAACCAGTAGAACCTGGAGTTAGAGCCTGGGAATCGAGCATTAACCCATCAAAACTGGTTAAACTAAAGTGAACATCTTGGATGCTTCTCTAATAACCATTTACCTTTCCAAATATATTCACCTTCAAAGTATTGCATTACCAAAACTAACCTTAGAAATTATTTTCTTAGTCTTTCCTTTCTTAGTTCTCTGAATTTTGTGCTTGGTATGGCTTAACAGTCTGTATTGAAGATATGACAATATAAGAAAAACTGGCACATGCTACTTATAAGCACCGACTTCATTATCATTTAATCTATCTTACGTTAATGAGTTGGCGGAAATGTTCTATATTTAATGTCCGAGGAATCATAGCTTTATAGAATTCTGGGTCAGCACATTAGCTGTATAATCCCACTGGACTCTACTGCATGTCATTTGTCCTAAATGTTGTTGCCAGATTTCAGTAGCAGAAAACAAACAAAAACTGGTGTTTCAAAATCTAGATATCAAATCACATGGAATATTACCAATGGAGGCACACACAAAAAAGTATGAATTTCCTTACTAGAGAAACACTCTTCACTAAAAAACTTAGAAATGTCATTATAAAATTTTAGGGATTGATCACAATTCCAATCAAAAGGACAAAAATCACTTGTTACATTATATTGCTTAAGATGCTGCATGTAGGCTTTTTATTTTATTTTATTTTTTAATATTAGTTACAGTTTATTAACTTTGTATCCCAGCTGTATCTTGCTCCCTCACTTCCTCCCAATCTCACCCTCCCTCTCTCATCTGCCCCTTTCCAAGTCCACTGATAGGGGAGGACCTCCTTCCCTTTCATCTGACCCTAGCTTATCAGCTACCTTCATGCCTGGCTGAAAAGTCCTCCTCTGTTATATATAGGCTTTTAAAGTAAGACCTAATGATTGTTTGGATCAGGGAGATGCAAATGAAGCAACCTTGTAATTTCACTTTACACCCATCAGAATGGCTAAGATCAAAAACTCAAGATCAAAAACTCAAAACATGCTGGAAGGATGTGGAGAAAGGGGAACCCTCCTCCATTGCTGGTGGGAATGTAAACTTGTACAACCACTTTGGCAACTAATCTGGCATTTTCTCAATTAGGAATAGGGCTACTTCAAGATCCAGGTATACCACTCCTAGGCATATATATCCAAAAGATGCTCAAGTATACATTTGCTCAACCATGTTCCATAATCAGAAGCTGGAAACAACCCAGAGGCTCCTGCATCAAGGAATGAATACAGAAATTGTGGTACATTTACACAATGGAATACTACTCAGCAATTAAAAACAAGGAAATCATGAGTTTTGCAGGCAAATGGTAGGATCTAGAAGAGATCATTCTGAGTGAGGTATCCCAGAAGCAGAAAGACACACATGGTTTATACTTATAAGTAGATATTAGACATGTAATAAAGGAAAAATCATACTAAAATCTGTACACCCATCAGAATGGCTAAGATGAATAACTCAAGTGAAACTCATGCTAGAGAAGGTGTGGAGAAAAAGGAACCCTCTTCCACTACTGGTGGGAATGTAAGCTTATACAACCACTTGGGAAATCAATCTGGCACTATCTCAGACAAATAGGAATAGTGCTTCCTCAAGATCCAGCAATAACAATCCTAGGCATATATCCAAAAGACACTCAAGTATACAACAAGGACATCTGCTCAACCATGTTTGTAGCAGCTTTATTTGTAATAACCAGAAGCTGGAAACAGCACAGATGCCCCTCAGTTGAGGAATGGATACAGAAATTGTGGTACATCTACACAATGGAATATTACTCAGCAATAGAAAACAAGGAAACCATAAAATTTGGAGGTAAATGTTGGGAACCAGAAAAGATCATCCTGAGTGAGGTATCCCAGAAGCAGAAAGACACACAGAGTATATACTCACTCATAAGTGGATATTAGACATATAATACAGGATAAACATACTAAAGTCTGTACACCTAAGGAAGCTAATCAGGAAGGAGGACTCTGGCTAAGATGCTCAATCCCCATTCAGAAAGGTGAAGAGGATGGACATCAGAGGAGGGAGAAAACAGAGAACAGGACAGGAGCCTATCACAGAAGGCCTCTGAAAGGCTCTACCCTAAAAGGTATTAAGGCAGATGCTGAGACTCACAGCCAAACTTTGGGCAGAGTGCAGGGAATCTTATGAAAGAAGTGGAAGATAGTAAGACCTGGAGAGGACAGGAGCTCCACAAGGATAGCAACAGATTCAAAAAGTCTGGGCACAAGGTTCTGATACTGATACTCCAGCCAAGGACCACTCATGGAAATGGCCTGGAACCCCTGCACAGAGGTAGCTTATGGCAGCTCAGTGTTCAAGTGGCCTCCAAAATAATGGAAACAGGGACTGTTTCTTACATGAACTGATTGGCCTGCTCTTTAATCACCTCTCCCTGAGGGGGGAGCAGCCTTCTCAGGCCTCAGAAGAAGACAATGCAGCCACTCCTTATGAGACCAGATAGACTAGGATCAGAGGGAAGGGGAGGAGGACCTTCCATATCAGTGGACTGGGAGAGGGACATGGGTGAGGAAGAGAGAGGGTGGGATTAGGAGGGGAGGAGGGAGGGAGGTACAGGGGGGATACAAAGTGAATAAAAATAAAATTTTTAATAAATTAATAAAAACAAAAATAATTTCAAAAAGTGACATTTCCTTTAAAACATAAAAAAAAAAAATCTGACCACCTACAGAAGCTAATCAAGAAGGAGGGCTGTGGGTAATATGCTCAATCCTCATTCAGAAATGCAAAAGGGATAGACATCTGAAGAGAGAGAAAACTGGGAACAGGACAGGAGCTTACCAAAAAGAGGCCCCCTGAAAGACTCTACCCTACAGGGTATTGAAGCAGATGCTGAGACTCATAGCCAAACTTTGGGCAGAGTGAAAGGAAATCTTATGAAAAAAGGGAGAGATGAAAGACCTGGAGGGGACAGGAGCTCCACAAGGAGAACAACAGAACCAAAAAATCTGGGCAAAGGGGTTCTTTTCTGTCACTGATACTCCAACCAAGGACCATCCATAGAGATAACCTAGAACCCCTGCACAGATGTAGCCATGGCAGCTCAGTCTCTAAGTGGGTTCCCTACTAAGGGGAACATAGACTATCTCTGACATGAACTCGGTGGCTGACTCTTTGATCACCTCCTCTAGGGGGAGGGGTGCAGCCTTGCCAGGTGACAGAGGAAGACAATGCAGCCAGTCAATGATGAGATCTGATAGGCTAGGGTCAGAAGGAAGGGGAGGAGGACCTCTCCTATTAGTATACCTGGGGAGGGACATGGGAGAAGATGAGGGAGGGAGGGGAGGATTGGGAGAGGACTGGGGGTTATACAGCTGGGATACAAAGTGAATAAATTGTAATTAATAAAAAAATAAGTAAAAATTTTAAAAAGTTTAAAAAAGATGCTGCATTTACATCCTCTAAGCAGAAATCAGTGCATATATAAAATATAAAGTATGGTGTGGCTACTGAATCTTCAGAATATAGGTAATCTACATAAGATTTATTTGTTGCTTTCATTTGAGAAAATAATGTTATCTATTAATATTTCTACATACTCTTAATTCAGTTCTTTCTAAACCTTAAGTAACACTTCATCACCATCATATCATTTATGTCTTATCGTTTTCCTTCACGGCAGATCCTGTTAGTGAACATACACTATCCATTCTCTCCTAACGTTAGTTTTGGAATTCAATGTATGTGTACTATGCTAGCTTATACCTGCCTAGTTCCCAGTACCCTGGGAACATATGACTTAGTTCTGAAAGGTTAAATATTAAAAAACTATATAAATCTTACACTTATCTAGAACACAATGACCCATGTTGAAAATGTAATTTTATTGGTTGAACTATTTCCAGTTTTTCTATCAAGTAATTAAGGCATACTATCTAAACTATTGCTAAACTAAGGTACTGCCTGGACGTGACAAAACTTCTGGTTTTGATGAAAACACTGGAAACAACTTCTTTCTTTTCCATCTCCATACTTTCTTCTCACCTAGAATTTGGTCTCAGTGTGTAAAGGTCAAATGACCATAACATTTGAATATAAGAATCAAATCCAGGTACCAAGTATAAAGGAATAAATAGCAAATGAAACTTGAGAAGTTGATAACTTTCTTGCTGGGATACAAAAGTTATAGGCTGTCTGTGGACCTCCTGACATTTACAGAAAAAAAAATGCCATGTACTCAATTCAGTGTAAACAGATATGTATGTTTATATAAAATGTAATTATAAATATAAACAAAAAATAAGTGAAATTTTTTCTTACATAAACATATATGGAATATTTACACTAGAATTACTTTTTAACATGTCAATGAATGTTGTAGAAATAAAATAATAAATAAACATTCAAATATTGTAATGTAAACAAATTGTTCAAACATTAGTTCTCTTACTGCTTGTTCAGTTTTGTTCATTTGCTTGCTTGTATGCAGGTGTTTTGTAATTGACTAAGGAACTATTTAAATATTATATAATGTAAAAATATCACTTAGAATTTCTTCTTTTTATCAAAGCAAAATCCATAACTTTATTATATAATTGAACGAAGCAAAAGTAATATATATTCTGCTTATTCTGATATAATTTTTTAGTCTAACTACAGAAACACGTTTACTCTTTTATTATTATTATTAATTACACTTTATTCATTTTGTATTCCCCCATAAGCCCCTCCCTCCTCCCCTCCCGGTCCCACCCTCTCCCCCTTTCTGCATGCATGCCCCTCCCCAAGTCCACTGATAGGGGAGGTTCTCCTCTCCTTCTTTCTGATCTTAGTCCATCAGTTCTCATCAGAAGTGGCTGCATTGTCAGGGTTCTAGGTTATCTCCACGGATAGTCCTTGGTTGGAGTATGAGTCTCTGGGAAGTTCCCTGTGTTCAAATTTTCTTGTTCTGTTGCTCTCCTTGTGGAGTTCCCGTCCCCTCCAGCTCTTACTATTTCCCACTTCTTACATAAAATTCCATTCACTCTGCCCATCAGTTGGCCATCAGGCTCAGCATCTGCTTTGACAGTCTGCAGGGCAGAGGCTTTCAAAGGCCCTCTGTGGCAGGTTCCTAGGTTGTTTCCTGTTTTCTTTTTTTTTCTGATGTCCATCCTCTTTGCCTTTCAGGATGGGGATTGAACATTTTAGTTAGGGTCCTCTCTTTTGCTTAGTTTGTTTAGATGTACAGATTTTAGTGGGTTTATTCTATGTTGTATGTTTATATGAGTGAGTATATACCGTGTGTGTCTTTTTGCTTCTGGGACAACTCACTCAGGATGATCCTTTCCAGGTCCCATCATTTACCTGCAAATTTCATGATTTCCTTATTTTTCATTGCTGAGTAATACTCCATTGTATAGATGTACCACAATTTCTGCATCCATTCTTCAGTTGAGGGGCATCTGGGCTGTTTCCAGCTTCTGGCTATTACAAATAAAGCTGCTACAAACATGGTTGAGCAAATGTCCTTTTTGTGTACTTGAGCCTCTTTTGGGTATATGCCTAGGAGTGGTATAGCTGGGTCTTGAGGAAGCACTATTCCTAATTGTCTTAGAAAGCGCCAGATTGATTTCCAGAGTGGTTGTACAAGTTTACATTCCCACCAGCAGTGGAGGAGGGTTCCCCTTCCTCCACAACCTCTCCAGCATGTGTTGTCCCTTGAGTTTTTTATCTTGGCCATTCTGATGGGTGTGAGGTGAAATCTCAGGGTTGTTTTGATTTGCATTTCCCAGAATTTCTTAATATATACTTGATAATTTAGGTTATAGTCTCTGCCTCTTCCTTTTTGAGTGTGAGCAGCCTGTGATATCAGTGAAGGTGATGTGTCTACAAGGCTGCACCCAATGCGTCCACTGCAGCCTTGAACGTTTGCACGTCTAGATCAGAGCTCTGCGCTGCTCAGTTAGAAATGCAATTCTTCTACAGCCACATCATTCCAAGATGCCAAATAGAAAGTACTCTTTAAGCAACCCTGATACTCAAATTCTTCAAGGCTGGACAACACATGGAAGGAGACAAGACTACAGTCCTCGATAACAGAGTTCCACTGAGTCTTTTTAGTAGAGACCAGACAGCATGGATCAGAAACAAGCTGCCCCTATGTGACCAATTGCAATTCCTGACCCACAGAATTTGTTAGAAAAAAACAAAACAAAACTTGTTTTATGTTGTTAAATTTGGTGGTAATCTAAAAACATTGTCACAATGCTAGAGAAAGCTATTTCCCTACATTTGGAAATATGTTAGAAAAAAATGTTCCTCAAAATAAAAAACAATAACAAAAGCAGTACCCAAAATGTAGTTAGTAATCATGCAAACAATACTTTACTTTTACACACTTTAAACTTAACTAACTTCCAAACACTATAAGGTATACAAACTATGTAGTTCAATAAACTGAAATTCAGGGAAAGACAGTGACTCTACATAATAAGATAATAAGATAAGGGACTCTAAAATCATCAAGTGATGTCGAATTTTCAAAATACATTTAGTTTCAGCTCAACAAATATTGTTTGTTCCCAAGGCAACTGCTCCTCACCCTCTCTCATCAGAAGAACAATAACAATTTTATTTTCATGATCATCTGCATTTCACTCTTCCACTCAAATACTGGAAGGGCAGAGAATGAACTATCTAAAATTTTTGTGTCATGATATATACATATATATATGTATATATCCTTTATTTTATGATTTTTTTCTTTTCTCTTTTGAAATTGCAAATAATGTAAGAATGACTCAGAAGACAATATCATGAAAATTAAGTCTACCCTGTGATTCTTACTCAGGGATAGAGTTTAATGGCCCACACTGAAGATATGATTTCATTCTTGAACCATTTTCATTCTTCCTTTTAAAGAGTTAAAGCATATTGTCTAAATATCTTATTTTCTGAAAGTTCTCTCTACACTTTCATTTTTATATCAGCAGCATTTCTATTAGATGCTTACAAATAACTTTGTGTGTTTTGGTCCTTAATTATTTTCTTCTTCTATGTGGTTTATCCAAAAAGGCACAGAGATAGAATGGGTTGTTGAAAAAGAAGTATCCTGGAAGCCAGACTCACTGACAGCCAGACAAGTGCTTCCTTTTAAATATTTCTTTTGAAACAAAGTTGAAAATTAACTTTTTCTCAAGTCTTTACATTGTCCTTCTCAAAACTACACACATATCATTCCAAGGGTTTGCTTCCAATCATGTGTCAATATCCCAGATCTTCTCTGAGACTCAAATTGTTCAGATGGTTGCCAAATCACTCAATGCAGGGTTTAGTTTGAATATACCTAGCCTAAAACTATGAAAGTAACACCCAGAAACTTTGTGCTGGAAAACAAAACAAGTCCTCTTTTTTAATTAGCCTTTATTTTTGAGATTATAATAACATCATTTCCCCCTTCCTTTCCTCCCTCCAAATCATTTTATATCTCTCTCCTGCTTTTCTTCAAATTCAAATTTTATTGTTGTCACATAATATACATACATACATACATGGGAGTTATATATATAACTCCCAAATGCATAAATATAACCTGCTCAGTCTGTATAATGTTACTTGTATGTATGCTTTCAGAGTTGAATATTGGGTTTAGATAACCAATTGATGTACTTGTTTTGTAGAAGACTACGTTTCCTGCTCACAGCAGTTCAGAGTTAACTATAGTTCTTTGTACAGCGTTAGGATCTTGTGAGTTCTCCCTTTAATTTCTAAGGACCCTCATGAAGACCAAGCTGCCCATCAGCAACATATGTGTAGGAGACCTAAGTTCAGGCCCTGCATGCTTTGTGGTTGGTGGTTCGGTCTTTGTGAGCCCCCATGGTCCTTGCTTAGTTGACGCTGCTGATCTTCTTGTGGAGTTCTGTCTCTGACATGGACTCCATTGCCCAATTTTAGGTCACTTTACTCTCACAGGTCTGCCTTGTTGGGCCTCAGTCAAAAAGAATGCACTTAGTCCTTACTCAACTTGATGTGCTGGGGTGGGTTGGTACAGGGATTGGGGGAGGCTCTTGCTTTCTGAGGAGAAGGGAAAGGGGAAAGAGGGAAGGAAGGTGAGACCAGGAGGAGAGAAAGAAGAGGGCTGCAATAGGGCTATAAATTTAATGAATGAGTGGTTGGTTAGTTGGATGGATAGATGAATACACACACAAATGACCTCCTGAGCTTTCCCCCATCCACATTAACAAGTGTATTGGCATTATCCATATTCAGCTCATGTAAAGGCATTCATGTTGTTCCCTTTTTTGTACTAGCCATAAAAGAGCATGTTTTTAAATATTATCATATAGACTTTGTAAAAAATACAAAATGATCTGTTGGTTTTATTTATGGCATTTATCTTCCTGGGGAACATAGTATTTACTTATCCCAGATAGTGCACTAATGTACTAAAGGGAAATAAAATTATCCATGTCAGTGCGATGGATCAATGGGTTTTGTTGGGGTGGGTCAGAAGAGCAAGGATGAAACATGACTAAAAAGAGCATAGATGACTTTAAAGCAACTGACTCATTGCAAAGTCGAACCCCACCCTGGGTTGAACTCAAAAAAATTGTGTCAATATCCTCCTCAGCACCAGGAGCTTTCCACCTCCTACACTATATGGTCTATCATAAGGCTTCCTAAACCCGTTCCCTTATTATCTCTTTCACCAAGAAATTTTTATAAGACGTTGGATGTATAGTTATATAAAATAGGCATATGCAACAAGTATTTACTGATAATAAAGTGTAAAGCGTTTTGTTTCAAAAGAATTTTTGGTACTCATATAATTTTACTTCTTAAAAAAAAGATAAAAGAAATTTACATACTAATGGGATGGTTGGATGTACTTGTTTATTTCTGCATAAAAATTAAATCTTGGCTGAACATTTGACACTGAAGAATATAAAAAGTCTTCAAAACCTTTTAGAATTGAGTGGCATTTTTACTTCATTATATATTCATCAATGTTGAGACCACCACTTCCATAAATATATAGTACAAAATGGCAGAAGAATGCTAGAGCCATCTGAGAAATTACTGGGAAAGTCATTCATTTTTTTTTAGGAAACTCAAATAACAATTTTTGAAATTAAACATTCTAATATAGCACAATCCAAAGGTACATTATACTGTTTGATGTGTGCATGCTGAGGGATGATCGTAGGAAAATAGTAAGAGTTTGTCTTCCATAATTAAGCTATTGTGCTTGTGTGAGATAGGAAAACTGTGTGCCAGCCGTGCAAACACTGTGACTCAGAGTCAAGGCGATTCAGGGAGCATTTGCTGGTGGTGCACGGCATGGTGACACACAAACTCTTGTCTGTTCAGAGCGGAGACTGCCGTCAAGCGCCACAATGTAACACATCTTGAACTCATTTATGGGATTTGGGCATTCATTTTTGGCTATTACAAATGTAAAGCTTTGAATAGTTTCCAAATTTCCATGCCCACCACATTAGATTATGCTGCACCAAGAGGCTGTGACCTCCACACCCTGTACAGTTGGTGAGAAGGTGGGAGCAGAGACTAGAATATCACATAAGCATCTGATACTCCTTCTTCTCCCTTCTACGGAGACATGTTAACACCGCCATAGCTGGTGGCATAGTCATGGACCTAGCTATACTGTTCTGCTTATTTCATGCCATGACTGCAGAGCCAAGTAGGCTTCAAGCCTGCTCTGTTTCATAACAACATTGGTCCTGGAAGGTCTGAAGGACATAGCTTCTCAACAGGTGCCAAAGAAGTATTACAAAGTTGTATTTTTTTTTTCGGTTTCCCAGTAGCCTGTAATAAGTTTGCAAAAGCACACTTTTTTTATTTAATTTTATTTTTTTTTATTAGTTACATTTTATTAACTCTGTATCCTAGTTGTATCCCACTCCCTCATTCCCACCCAATCCCACCCTCTCTCTCTCTCATCTCCTCCCTGCCCCTTTCCAAGTCCACTGATTGGAGAAGACCTCCTCCCCTTTCATCTGACCCTGTTTTATCAGGTATCTTCAGGACTGGCTGCAAAGTCCTCCTCTGTGGCCTGGCAATACTACTCCTCCCTTGGGGGGTGGGGTGGTCAAAGAGCCTGCCATTGAGTTTCTATATTTGAAATTTTTCTTCTCTATTTCATGAGATTTGTTTTGGCTGTGAACTCAGAGCAGCCAAAAACTGTAAATTGATCACTCCAGGGACCACCCATATATCTTACAAGATTCACATCTAGTGTTAGCAAACCTCCTTCTGAGACTATGCCCAGCCTCAGAGAAGTCTTAAGTAGATGATAGGAAGGGGTAGCAAACTCGGGTTGTTGTGTGCAGTATCATCGGTAGATAGGGGTCACCAGGGTAATGTGAAGATCAACACCTGGTAGTTTAGTGCGTCTAAATTAAAGTATCTCCTTCTCCAAAATGATTCCATCTGGAGATGAGAGCTGATTCTACTCCTGCCACCCCTTAAACATATTTGAGACACAGGCTTAGTTTTCAGATATGTAGCTGCTGAGCTTGCAAAGGAGTGAAGAAAAATGATGGGAACATCTGCAAGCACGTCACTCAACAAAGACCATAACATAAGGTAACTCTTATGGCTGAAAATCAGAACCCAGCGGGCACATAAACTTTATGTGCCTCTGCTCCTTTCTAAATGACGTAAGGAGGAAATAGTAAAATCAACTTTATACCTCTGCAATACTTAGGCTCTTTCCACTTGAGAGATCTCTGTGTTGAATATTCCTGACAGCAGAATTTAAACCAAATCTGGACAAGAACAAAGCAACTACATCTCAGAAAATGTACTGTTAAAAAAAAAAAAATTCCCTGCAAGAAATCTTTTGTTCTCTTTTGTGCCATATAATGTCAGTCTGTAGTTTCTTAGAGAGGAGTAAGATTACACATTTATCCTTTAACTGCCTGTAGAAGACAGTGAATAAAGCACGTGCACATGTCAAGCTGACCCACAATTCTCCAAAACTAGGTGAGAAGCCATCTCAGCAGGACTGCCGCCAACACCACACTCTGCATAAGGTCACTGAACAATCCTCTCTCAAGGAAACAGGTGTGGAAGAATTGAGATATGGACTTACTTGAAATGATACAAAGCATTGCTTAAAATTAAGCAAATTTCAATGCCTTGTCATCTTGATTTTGGACATTATTCTATTTGGCAAAGTGCAATAAAATTAAAGTTAAATCTCACATGAGCAAAACATATCATTCTCCTAACCCTCTGTTGGACTTTTAAAATAACCATTGGTTACAGCAGTCATAGAATTCCTTTTGGATCAGTGCAGATATGATGCAACATTGTGGTTTTTACTTTTATGTTGCTCCTACATGTTCCAGGTAAGTTGTTTTATTGATGTCTGCTTGGTTTGGCCAGGCTGGCCTTGAATTAAAAATTTTCTTCCCTCATCATCTAAGATGCTGGGATTATAGATGTGTGGTGTCACACTCAGTTTATAATTTACATTTTGAAAGATGAGGCACATGTGAACTTTTATTTTTGATAATGCCAATATATAAGATGTTAAAGAAGACCATCAAACAGGTAAAAATGTCAGTTACTGAGAGAGACCCCAGTAGGAAATAAAGCAAACCAAACTCTGTCTCTCAACAGAACATAAAATGTTCTAATTTTTAAAACAGGCGTGATATCAAGACTCTGGAATTTCCTGATTTATTTTTTTATTTCATTGGTCAATGTTAGTTACTGCTTTAGGTAATGGCTCTTATCATGTATAGTTTATATATCATAGCTATCTAGAAAGAAAAGTGTAAACCAAGAATACAATGTAAGGTAGCTGAGTACAGAAATGACTATTTTACAATGCCCATGGATGCTAACAAGAAAAAAACAGAGATGATCTTATTAATACTCATCTAATAAAAACCTAAAGTTTTCAGGATCTTCAGTCTACAAAAAGGCATCTTAGACTTTGGAGATAATATTATTTACCAATGCATTACAGTATTATTTAAATGCAATGTTTTTATTCTCACATGTTTACAGCCAAATAAAAAGTCTGTATTATAGGTCAGAAAATGACCTACTCAAATAATCCATTCTTTGATCCAACAAATGTTGACAATGTATCTAACCTACTGTGTTCCCGGTGCTATAAGGCGTGAGTAACACAAGAGTCTACTTTACAAAAGAGGTGACAAACAATAAAACAAATATGGGACAATATCAAAGCTCAGGGGCAAAGGAGGACAGGGTGATGTGAAGAAAGACTTGGCAGTCAGAAGGGCCCCATGGGGCAGAGAAGTATGTCAGGAATGGTGTCTTTAAAGATTATAATAACTGAGCAGAGACATGAATCATAGAGATAAAGAGCTACCCTGGATTTAAAACCCTGGATAGGATGACTCTGCAAATAAGATTTAGCAGGTTCACATAATTAAAAAATAGTGGCATGGATACTTAAACTCATATCATCAGAATTTTCCATATTAAAACACCCATTTTCTACTTGGCAAATAAAAAACTGGACAGGAGAAACAACTCAAGACTTCAACCCTACACAAAGAACTACAGCCAACTAAGAAATCCTGAATCCTAAAAGCTAGAGAAATACTCTTCTCCAGGGAAGAACACACCACTTGATTATACAATACAAAATGGTTAGCCCTGAAAACATACATACGAGTAATATTATATAGGCTGAGCAGGTTATATTTATATATTTAGGAATATATTGTACATACAGAACATATATGCATATAAAACAATCAACAAGGGTAGCTGTGAATTTGAAAGAGAGAAAGGATAAGTATATGAAAGGGTATGAAGGGAAGAAAGGAAAGAGATAAATGATGCAATTATAATATCAAAAAGAAGAATAACTTAAAATTTTATCCACACAGCCATATTAAGACATTTATGATAAAATATTTATCCTCTCTTCTTTTAAAAAATATTTTAAAGTATTCACATATTCTAAGCAAGAGCAAAAGACATGTATTTACTATCAATACAAACTCATTTTAATAAAAATAATTCCTCTTTCAATGAGGCATATATTTGATATTTAGTTATGTTATTTTCCTTCATAGTGCATTACGAACTTACCTTCATTTGCATTGTTTAATACAAGAATGAATACCAAAACGTTAAATAAAATGTATAATGTATTTATTACAAACCTTGAACTCTGAAATCTATTAATGTGTATACAACTAATACATACATCATTATCAATAGAATATCCAAAGCCCAAATAAGCTAATGTGTGAGTTAAGCACACTTTAAATTCTCTGATCCAAAATTGTGCCCTCCCTGCAAACTGCTGAAATCAGAGCATTCAACAAATCCATAGGAAAAAAGTCCAACAAGTGAATATGCTTCTATGCTTCTTTTTTTTCAATTAAAATAGAGGTTTATTTATAATATTTTTGTTATGAAACACTGATTTTGAAAATGGTTTTCTCTGTGATACTAACTTTTCTATTTACAACGATAGCACATGTTCTTTTGTTGATTATATGTTAGAAACATTTAAAGTGGCATATTGATTTTTGTGTATTCGTGCCTATATTACAATAAAATTCTTTTTTTTTCTTTCTTATTTTTTAGTGAATTTGAAAACACTTCAAATGGCAAAAATGGTATATGTATTTCACAAAAGGTAACATGGTTCTTCATCCTCAGTCTAAATCCTTTAGGTTCAGGTGAGAATTGTTCTAAAATCCTTTAGGTTCAGGTGGAAATCTAAATCCTTTAGGTACTAAAGTCTAAATCCTTTAGGTTCAGGTGAGAAATTGTTCTAAAAAGGAAAAAGACTTAACATGTACCAGTACCAGGACCCAATGAAAGCTGAGCGCAGCTGCACACATCTGGGTCACCAGTGCTTGAGGGCAGGGATATAAAGATCTCTTGGGCTTGATGACTAGCAAGTCTAGCCAAGATAGAGATTTGCAGCAAAGGACAGGGCATGTAGATTAAGAATCTCCTTTGACTTTGTAGATAGCCAAATTTAACCACTCAAACATTAATTTAAAGTTTAATTTACAATTAAACTTTGTCTTTTTCTTTTAAGACAAGGTTTCACCACTGTCTTCCACATACATCATTCCCACTACAACAATGAACACACAGCAGCTATGGATATCATTCTATCATTGATGTGTCCTCATGAGGCTCCAGACTTTCCTAAGAAGATATTTGCAATTGATGGTTGCTAAGGAAAGAGTAGTCATTATCTTCAGTAATGTAGCCCCTGGTAAACTAATCACACTTGAGTAAGTAACCCCCAACCCAGGTTCAAATAAGCAAACCAAATTAAATTCAATCGGTAAAAAAAAAAAAAAAAAAAAAAAAAAAAAAAATGACCTGAAAATTTGAGAGGAAAAGAAGGGGTCATCAGGTGTCCTGGTGGGTTTTCTCAACTTGGCACAAACTGGAGTCATCCGGGTAAAGGAAATCTCAAATGAGAAAAAAAAAATGGTTCATTAAATTGTTCTGTAGGCATGGGGCATTTTCTTGATCAATTATTGACGTGGGAGGACCCAGCTCACTCAGACTGATGCCAACCCTGGCAAGTGGCTGTGAGTGGTATTAGATACAGGCTGACTAAGCCATGGGGAGCAAGCCAGTAAGCAGTATCCCTCCATGGTTTTGGTTTCATTTTTCCATGGTTTCTTCCTTTTGCCAGGAAGTTTTGAGTTCCTGCCTTGTCTTACCTCCATGATGGACTATAAACTGTAAGCTGCTGGCCAAGTTGCTTTTGGTCATGATATTTTCTCACAGCAACAGAAACCCTAACGCAGACAGCAGGAGTAGAACTGGGATAAAATGGAGAAATGGGTTATGTCAACTAGACCACAATAACACAAAAAGTAAAAAAAAAAAAAAAAAAAGAAATTGTATATTTTCTTTTACTTATAAGTTTTATACTTCAGTCTTCAGATGCCCATAGAAGTAAGAAAAATTAGTATGAGGTCACAGGACAATGCCTTCAGGGAGGACAGATTAAAACATGGGTGTAATGGGTTAAAAGAAAATAGTAAAATAGACAAAGGTAAATTGGAATGGGGTATGGGATGGATAAATTAACACTAAAGACCCTTTTAAAAATTATAGATAAACGACTTATTGTAGAAGCTTTCTTATATGTATGTATGTATACACACACACACACACACATATGTAGAAAGAGCTTAAAGTTAGTTACATTAAAGCAGTGTAGCAATGCCCCTACTAAGCACCACAGGCTAACAAATAAAAAACTCAGTACCAGAAGTGTGATATTTCTTTTAGAATTGTTGGGTACTGAATCAATAGACATCCTAATCATTACATATTATCACCAATGCTATTATTGGTCATCCTCCAGGAACTGACAGTAGGACTCCATTGCTGGAGGAAACATATAATTGATTCATAAAACATAAAGAAAAGCTGAGGGAGAAAACAGGGAACAGGACAGGAGCCTACCACAGAGGAACTCTGAAAGACTCTACCCAGCAGGGTATCAAAGCAGATGCTGAGACTCATAGCCAAACTCATAGCAGAGTACAGAGAATCTTATGAAAGAAGGGGGAGATAGAAAAACATGGAGGAGACAGGAGCTCCACAAGGAGAACAACAGAACCAAAAAATCTTGGCAAAGGGGTCTTTTCTGACTGATACTCCAACCAAGGACCACTCGTAGAGATAACCTTGAACCCCTGCACAGATGTAGCCTATGGGACCTAATTGCCCAGGTGGGTGCACTAGTAATGGGAAGAAGGACTGTCTCTGACATGATCTGATTGGCCTGCTCTTTGATCACCTTCCCCTGGTGGGGGAGCAACCTTACCAGGCCACAGAGGAAGAAAATGAAGCCAGTCCTGATGAGACCTGATAAGCTAGGGTCAGAAGGAAGAAGAGAAGAACCTCCGCTATCAGTGGACTGGGGAGGGGCATAGAAAGAGAAGAGAGAGCAAGGATGGGGTTGGGAGGGGGCGAGAGAGGGGGCTACAGCTGGGATACAAAGTGAATAAACTGTAATTAATAAAAAATAAATTTTAAAAATAAGAAATAAAGCTGGTACTAACCTGGAAAAGTCATGGCTTCTGACTAAGCTTTCATAATGGAGGCAGATGTACATGTTACCAGACAGAGAAAGGAAGCATCAATCTAATGTGGCTCAGAACCCTGCAAGCTACAATAACCACCAACCTCAAGATATGCCCTGTGGTAAAATAGCACAACGTTCTGAGCAACCAGTTGCTTTCCGATTGGAGTTAACACCAGCTCCAGAAGATGAAACTCTACTGAACACTGTTATCAGGACCAAAAACCTGAAGCAAAGCAGTACTTAGTTCACAGAGGAGAACCTACCACTATTATTCTGTTAAATGAACAGGATTAAATTGACTCTTAATGAATTATTTCATACCCATTAATTAACATGTCAGCACTCATGATAGAAGCTTATTTTGCAGTATATGTGATTAATATTGAAACCCACAGTTCTAGCTGCACAGAATAAGAGACTGTAGAATGTACAACCCTAAATGGAACATTAAAGTCATGCATAGATACCCCAATGCTCAGTGATATTTGCAGAAGAGGAAGCAAGAATATTGTGAGAGTCAAAGGCTGTGGATGACTACAAAGAAATAGTGTTTTCTAGATAAGAAGTCCAGATGTATGCATGAACTCACAGTGGTCCAGACAGACCTGGGCAAGTTCAAGCCATATCAAATTTCAGCATGGAGAGGACAGGTAAGCCTAAATTTCCATTCCTACCTGAATATTATTGGCAACTGATAAGTTGCTGGAAGAGGGAAGTAGCTTCTATTAAGTCAACCATGTTGGTGTACTTTTTAAAACTCCTTTATTTTGGTTTCTTTAACCTCTTCCTCCCTTCGCCACCCTAATGCCTTCCAATACCTCAACACCAGATAGGAGAGAAAGATTAGTGGAGAGAAAGGGTGGAGTTTTACTTAGCTACTTCCTGCTGATTAGGGTTGCTGAATTTCTTGGGTAAATCCAACCCTCATTTTAGTATATCTCTAGCTTCTTCTCATCCATTTCAACCAATAGCATCCAGGAGCAGCAGAGAAGAGGAGCACCAGCAGCCTTCTTCTTTCTAGGAGCCCTCTTCTCTCTGTGGGCCCTGGCATTTATTCTGTCTCCAAAATCCCCAGTTTTAAACTATCTGCAGTTGGCAAAAGGCCCCTCTCAGGGCCTGCACTAAGCAAATAATTTGTTACTATGGACAATCTGAATCAGTCTCATATCCTAAAACGGGATCAAAACAAAAACATGTTACATCCACAACACAAACATGTCCAGTGGAAGACAACACATCTACAAATATACAGGCTTCACAAATTGGACTTTATGGTTTCTTTTTATATGGTTGGAGTATGAGTCTCTGGGAAGACCCCTGTGTTCAAATTTTAGGGTTTTGTTGCTCTCCTTGCGGATTTCCTGTCCTCTCCAGCTCTTACTATTTCCCACTTCTTATATAAGATTCCATGCACTCTGCCCAACAGTTGGCCATAAGTCTCAGAGTCTGCTTTGATAGTCTGCAGGGCAGAGCCTTTCAGAGGCCCTCTGTGGCAGGTTACTAGGTTGTTTCCTGTTTTCTTCTTCTTCTGATGTCCATCCTCTTTGCCTTTCGGGATGGGGATTGAGCGTTTTAGTCAGGGTCCTCTCTCTAGATTAGTTTCTTTAGATGTACATATTTTAGTAGGTTTATCCTATGTTATATGCCTATATGAGTGAGTATATACTGTGTGTGTCTTTCTGCTTCTTTTATATGGTTAAAGGAAACAATATGGTTGGGAGACTCAAGAAAAGCAGGTGGATCTGGAGAAGGGAGTGAATATGATCGAAATATATTTTATGAAATTTAAAAAGTAAAAATAAAGTAGGTTTACTTAAACTAAAAAAAAAAGAAAGAAAAGAAATACTTGTTACAAATAAGGCTGCCACAAACATGGTTGAGTAAATGTCCTTATTGTGTATTTGAGCCTCTTTTGGGTATATGCTTAGGAGTGGTATAGCTGGATCTTGAGGAAGCACTATTCCTAGCTGTCTGAGGAAGCGCCGGATTGCTTTCCAAAGTGGTTGTACAAGTTTACATTCGGGTAACAAGTCAGGAGCCTGACACAGAGGACCTCTGAAAGGCTCTGTCCTGCAGACTATCAATGCAGATGCTGAGACTTAAGGGCAACCTTTGGGCAGAGTGCAGGGAACCTTATGAAAGAAGTGGGGAACAGTGAGATCTGGAGAAGACAGGAACTCCACAAGGAGAGCAACAGAATCAAAAAATCTGAGCACAGGGATCTTTCCTGAGACAGATACTCCAACCAAGGACTATGCATGGAGATAACATAAGACCCCTGCACAGATGTAGCCCATGGCAGTTCAGTATCCAAGTGGGTTCCATTGTCATAGGAACAGGGACTGTCTGACTCTCTGACATGAACTGGTTGGCCTGCTCTTTAATTACCTCCCCCTGAGGGGGAAGCAGCATTACCAGGCCACAGAAGAAGACAAGGCAGCCACTCCTGATGAGACCTAATTGACTAGGATCAGAAGGAAGGAAAAGAAGTCCTCCCCTATCAGTGGACTTGGGGAGGGGCATGCATGCAGAGGGTGGAGGAAGGGAGGGATTGGGACGGGAGGAGGAAGGGAACCACGGGGGATACAAAGTGAATACAGTGTAATTAATAAATAATAAATAAATAAGTAAAAAGGTTTAAAAGGAAATAAATAAATAAATAAATAAATAAATAAATAAATAAATAAATAAATAAATAGTTGTGGTTTGAATGAAAATGGCCGCATGGAATCATAGATTTGAATACTTGGGGAAGCAGCACTATTTGAAAGGATCAGGAGGTCTGACCTTATTGTAAATGGGATTTCAGGTTTCAAAACTCCCATTCCAAACTAAGGGTCCCTGTTCCTGCTGCATGAAAATCTGGATGCAGAACTCTCAGCTGCCATGTCTGTCTGCACGCCACTATGCTTCCCGCCATGCTAATGGTGGACTAAACCCCTGCAACTGTGAGCCAGCCCCAATTAAATGCTTTCATTTATAAGAGTTGCTGTGGTTGTGTTGTCTCTTCACAGCAATAAAACACTGACCAAGACAAAAATAAAGGACAGAGTGTCACATGACCCAGGCTGCCTGCAGACTTGCTATGCAGGAGAGATTACCCTGATTTTCAGATTCTCTCATCTTCACTCCACAAATGCTGGGATTACAGGTGCGTGATATCAACCACACCCACTTTGTACCATGTGGGGAGTCAAAGTTCTAGTCATGTTAGCCAAGTGCTCCATTAACTGAGTTATCTTCCCAGGCCAAATTTCAGGTTTTTGATCTATACAATAGATGTAAAAATATGTTGTTCGTGTCAAGCAAAATAATGTAGATCAGACAGCTATTTATTTAAAAATAGTATTATCACATAAAAACTCACTTCCTACTGCCCTAATAAAGCTCTCCCCACTAGTGAATTGTAAAAGAAAATACATAGAATTTCTTTTTTTATTTTAATTTATATATATAATATATTTACATATATTATATATTAATTCATATATATTATAGTTTATTCACTTTGTATCCCAGCTATAGCCCCCTCTCTCATTCCCGCCCAATCCCACCCTCCCTCCCTCATCTTCTCTCATGCCCTGCTCCAAGTCTACTGATAGGGGAGGTCCTCCTCCCCTTCCATCTGACCCTGGCCTGTCAGATCTTATCAGGACTAGCTGCATTGTCTTATTCTGTGGCCTGGTAAGGCTGCTCCCCCCTCAAGGAGAGGTAATCAAAGAACCAGCCACTGAGTTCATGTCAGAGACAGTCCCTGTCCCCATTGCTAAGGAACCCACTTGGAGACTGAGCTGCCATGGGCTACATCTGAGCAGGGGTTCTAGGTTATCTCCATGAATGGTCCTTAGTTGGAGTATCAGTCTCAGAAAAGACCCCTTTGTCCAGATTTTTTTGGTTCTGTTGTTCTCCTTGTGGAGCTCCTGTATCCTCCAGGTCTTTCTATCTTCCCCCTCTTTCATAAGACTCCATGTTCTCTGCACTCTTTAAGTCCACTTACAAAAGCAGGGAGTTGCATAGTAAATTATACAAGTTATGCATTTATATTTCATGAACGTGTTAAAATTGCTCAGTAATTACAGCAGGATAATTAGATAATTAAATTCACTTGTGATTCTAGGCTTTTGGGGTTTTTTTTGCATGGGAGTGACTTCAAAATATTTCAAGTTGCCATATCAGACATTTTTAGTAAAGAATTTTGCTTATTTGTTATATGCAATCTTTACTTAGGTGAACCTGCTTGTTTTATTGTTTTGTTCTCTTCCACATCCTGTGTGCTTATCAGTCATTCTCACACCTCATTACCTGAGAAGATGTGCGCTTCAGAATGCACAATAAAGCATTTCACAGAGTTGCCTTACTTCAGCAAGCAGCAAGCCTCTGTTTTCTCTCTTTCAAATGGAAATCAGCATTACATTAAGAATAGTGGACAACATTGTCACTTGTCATCAGTCTTTCCTAGACAATATCAGGACTAAATTAGAATTTGTCCTTGCCTAGCTAGCTTTTCTTTTATTTTATAGGAATTATTTAAGGAAACAATAGTGAGTTTATACTTGTTTCCAATTGATCTTTTTTAAACAGTGGGCAGCTGTGCTTTATCGGCATGCTTAACAAGTAGACCAGATGTCATTGGTTTTAATAGCAGAAGAATATTATTCTTCAAATCCTTAAATCCAAGACTTACATGGACAGACTGTGACGTCTCCAAAGGCCAAACACGACTTATCCAACTTGACGTCTCTTGCATCTATGTTGCACATGTCCCATCAATGGGCCTCCTCTGGTGCTTTTCGACATAACCAGGGACCTTTACAAAGCCCCTGGCTTTAATAACTGGGACAACCTCCTTCTAAACAATCTGATTTTCTTGAATATACTATCTTGTCATATTTGAACCAAAGTATTTTTTAAATGGATTTTTCACTCTCAAGCAATCTCTCATTAAAACCAGCGGAATATCAAGATCTGAAATGATGGAAGGAGCACAGATGAAGTCAGTCAGAAACTCCAGGGGATAAACTGTACAAGGTTGCATAGTTCCTATCAGAAGGTCTGCATAATTACCACACGCTGCTAATCATAATAGCAAAGGCAAATAGGGAGTTTTACAAAGCGAGAGACAAAGTACAGGGTCCAGTACAGGGTGGAGGCTCAGTTTAGGTGACAGGGAGCCTTGCAGCCATCAAGAGCCAACAGTAAAAACCACAGGGGCTCAAGAGATTCACAGTGGACATTCAGGAACAATCATTCAAAGATCAGAAAACAAATGAGAAGCTAGAGAGGGGTGCAAGGCAGCAGCATTGGTAGAGAGAGGAGAGATACCAAGAAAATGTCCCCCTCAGAATAGTCTTGGCGGACATCCTAAAAAGACTCCATTTGAGTGAGAGGCTTGGATGCTGAAACTTTCTGTGAATTGCACCCAATTGGCATGGAAAGAGGGCACATACACTGACACCTGGACGCTGTGGGGCAGGACCACACAGTTCTCAGTGAGGTGGAAATCTGGTCAGAGCTACAGTCTTCAGTGGAACATACAACTAAGTTCCATGAAGGACGCTGGGTATTGCAAAGTACTGCTCAAGATGCAGGCTGGTTTGCAAACTGCTCAGTTAACATCTGTGCACAGACTGTGCGAAGGACTACCCAAGGGGCATCCCAAGAGGCATGACCATCGTCTGTAAGCCAATCCTCAAATGATTTGCCTGGGAGTGTATGTGACAGGCACCCGGAAGCCTCAGAAGAAATGCCAAGAGACTGGAACCAACAAGACGTGAGGCTGCATTCAGATACCATAGACATCCCTATAGGCCTACAGATATTTCCTCTTCATTTTACACTCAGTGTTAATTTAACAAAACAAATCTATCCCAATTTGTTCCTACCTTCTCTCTGTTTCTTTTTCTTCCTTTTTCATTTTCTTTTTCATAGGTTTTTGGAAAGAACACAGTCTTCCTTTGTTGTCGGGGTCTCTATCTTTCAGTCTCTTGAAAGCTTGGACTGTTTTAGATTATCTGATTTCATTTCTTTACATTTTAAGTTCTGCCTTTAGCCAAAACTTCATCTTCTTTCCCTAGTCCCTATTGTTCATTCCCTGTATTTACTTTTTTCTCTTCAACGTTGTCTTTATTAACTCAATACTAATTTCTAATTTTACTTCTTTTTCCTTTATATTCATAGCCACAGAAAAGAATACAACAGTGCATACAATACTATCAGTGTTTCTTCCTAAATGTTGTTCAGAGAATAACTGGGTTTTCTTTTTTACTGCTATTTTTATGATCATAGTGGGCCTACCCTTTATACTTATTAATTTTACAGACAATAGTCTGATCTCAGGGAAGTACTGTAATTGAACCTGAAGCCCAAAGCACCAGCATAGCAGAGAAAAATAACACTTCAAATCCACTACAAGTAGTCCCTTTTGAACACTGTGAGCATTTCCACTGAAGGAAAATTGGTGGAAACTGGTGCTGTTGCTAAGTGGGTAATGGTGTTTGGCATGAAGCCTGAAAAACTGAATTCAACTCCCAGGATCCAAATGGTAGATAGAAGAAGAGAGCTGACTCATAACATTGTCCTTTGGCCACGAGTACACATACATACAGTTAATAAATAAATAAATATAGGTAAAATATATGTATATTTATGTAAACATATTATGAATGTGTATATGTAAAAAGTTAAAATGACTTTTTAAAAATCCAAGAATGATCTAACCCCAAAAATTGTAAATTCCAATAGTAAAACATAAGCAATGTGAAAAACCAAAAATTATCAAAGCCACAGCAATGGAAGTGAAAAAGGTATCATCCTAGATGAAGTATTCAAAAGAGTAAGTATGAACATGAGTATGTTCAAACAATAAACTACTAAACAAATTTCAAAAGAACAAAAACAGTTGAAAGAAAGAAGTCAAGACATGTTATCAAATTGGAACTTATTATCTTTTATTGTACAGGATTATTTCAGTTATTCTGGGTTTTTTGTTTTTCCATATGAAACTGAGAATTTTTCTTTCAAGTTATGTAAAGAATTGTGTTGGTATTTTGATGGGAATTGCATTGAATCTGTATGTTGCTTTTGGCAGATGGCGATTTTCACTATGTTAATCCTATGAATCGGTGAGCACGGAAGATCTTTCCATCTTCTGATATCTTCTTCAATTTCTTTCTTCAGAGACTTGAAGTTGTTTTCATACAGGTCTTTCATTTGCATGGTCACACTAAGGTACTTTTTGTTATTTGTGGCTATTGTGAAAGGTGTTGTTTCCCTAATTTCTTTCACAAGCCATTTATCTTTTGTATACAGGAGGGCTACTATTTTTTTAGTTAATTTTGTATCCAGCCACTTTGCTGAAGAAGTTCTCTGGTAGAATTTTTGGGGTTACTTATGTATACTATCATATCATCTGCAAATAGTAATACTATTTAAAAAACTATTAAAAAACTTCTTCCTTTCCAATTTGTATCCCCTTGATCTCCATTAGTTGTCTTATTGCTCTTGCTAGGACTTCAAGTACTATGTTAAAGAGATACAGAGAGAGAGGGCAACTGTACAAGAACATTTGCTCAACCGTGTTCATAGCAGCTTTATTCGTAATAGCCAGGATCTGAAAACAATCCAGATGTTCCTCAATTGAGGAATGGATACAGAAATTGTGGTGCATTGACACAATGGAATACTACAGAGCAACTAAAACAAGGAAATCATGAAATTTGCAGGCAAATGGATGGAACTAGAAAAGATCATCCTGAGTGCAGTAATCCAGAATCAGAAAGACACACATGGTATATACTCACTTATAAGTGGATATTAGCCATACTAAAATCTTCAGTACTAAATAAGCTAAACAGCAAGGAGAACCCTAGGGAAGAGGCTGAAACATCATTCAGAAGGGTAAACAGGATAGACAGCAGAAGTTGGAGAAGAAAGAGAAAAGGACAGGAGCCTTCCACAGGAGGCCTCTGAAAGAGTCTACCCATCCAGGTATCAAAGGAGATGCTGAAGCTCATAACCAAACTTTGGGCAGAGTGCCAGGAATCTTATGGAATAAGTGGGAGACAGAAAGACCTGGAGTGGACAGAAGCTCCACAAGGAGACCAACAGAGCCAAATACATACATACATATACATATACATATACATATACATATACATATACATATACA